>NC_054376.1:89134050-89449606 GCF_017654675.1 Xenopus laevis | reverse complement strand
TTTTGTCATTTTTGCCAGAAAAATGTAGCAGGGTAGACTCTTTCTGCGGTATTCTCCAGCATTTGACATTTTCCAGCATCTACATATTCATTGTACGGAATATATTCATTACTGTTGTTAAAGAATAGAAAAAGAAATTGTGTGGCTGGCTTAATGTTTATAAAGAACATTATACTGGTTCTGTTTCTTTTATGTGGAAGGATTAGTCTCCTTAGAGTGTTTGGTTGAAATATTAATGTTAAAAATATTTCTATTTGTTTTTGCAAGTCTTGGGCCACTGGTAAGCAAAGTTAAAGAATATCAAGTGGAGACCATTGTAGACACTCTTTGTACCAACATGCTTTCAGACAAGGAGCAGCTTCGTGATATATCGAGCATTGGGCTTAAGACAGTAATTGGAGAACTTCCACCAGCTTCTAGTGGTAAGAACCAATGAAGCTTTGGTTGTTTTGTAATGTTTGATTATTCTCGTATATTACCCCCTCTGAGGCAGTGGCTGTTGGACTTTTTCAGTTCATCCTTTGTTCAGGGATTTTGCAAAGTTCCAGATATAGCAAAATATTGGTATTTCAGTCATTCTGTCATTTCTCAAAAAACAACAAATACATTTCCACCCCAAATGCTAATCTAACTGACCTTCAAGGTGCATCAAAGGAAGCAAATCTGCATTCTCCCAAAATGTTACCCTGCCTGGCATTCAGGCTGCAATGCTAGAAGCCCCCGTAGTAGAGTTTGTTCCACTATTGCGGACCACTGCTTTAAGCCCTGTGCCAAATGGATCTTTCATTATTTTATAGTATACTAGAATATGCTGTTCTTCCTCACTGACTCCAAGTGTCTCTTTATGTGAGACCTGCCTCATTGCACAAGCAACCCTACCTCTCTGGTTCCTCCAGAGAGACATCTGGTCACCTAAGTGATTAAAAGTTCAACAGAACTTTCAGGCAAAATGCTGAGTGATGCAAAGTTTCAAAAAAAAGTCTTTGATGGAGATTTTATTCCACCCAACCGCACACACATTAATTTAATTAATGCCCTGTTAATGTTTTAAATCACACCAGCATTAAGGTCGATCTTATTTCAGTAAAAGGGCTCTAATATTTGCTTAATTTTTACCTTTTTATTAAAGGATCTGCTCTAGCTGCAAATGTTTGCAAAAAAATTACGGGCCGACTTACAAGTGCTATTGCAAAGCAGGAGGATGTGTCTGTTCAGTTAGAAGCATTGGACATTATGGCTGATATGCTTAGCAGGTAAATTTCCAAAAAACAAGTACCATTTATTTACATTAACACCAACCTTCCAAACTTGTGCATTATTGCAGACCATTGCAGCTGCTTAATATCATTCACAGTAACATTTTGTCTTTAGCAATACCTGTTACAGGTAAAATGATAAAATGTAATACTGTAAATATTGATACTATTACTATTAAACTTTCTCTTTACAGACAGGGTGGACTTCTGGTGAATTTCCATCCTTCAATTTTGAGCTGTTTACTTCCACAGCTAACAAGTCCAAGACTTGCTGTAAGAAAAAGAACCATCATTGCTCTTGGCCATCTTGTAATGAGTTGCGGCAACATAGTGTTTATTGATCTAATTGAACATCTGTTGACCGAACTATCTAAAAATGATTCCATGTCTACCACTAGGACATATATACAGTGCATTGCTGCTATTAGTAGGCAAGCTGGCCACAGAATAGGTGAGATAAATTATTTTACTTCTTTGGTTTATTATTACCTCAAAATAAGTATTATAAATAACATACTGGAACATCTATTTTAGGTGAATATTTGGAGAAGATCATTCCACTTGTAGTGAAATTTTGTAATATAGATGACGATGAATTGAGAGAGTACTGCATTCAAGCATTTGAATCATTTGTCAGAAGGTATGATTGCACTTAATATTTAAAAATTCAAGAAAAACTAATCTTGTTGTTTTCTTAATTTTATAAGGATTTAAATGTCAGTCAGGCATCAGTGTACACCAGTGTTTGTCCTTATTCTATAAGAAAACACATGGTAGAGGTATAAAACGTTTGTTTTATTTCCAAAACGCAACAGTTAATAGTGCAGCTCTAGCAGAATTATGTACTGAAATACATTTTTCGAATAAGCAGACATTTTTTTTTTATATATTTAATTTTGATCTGACATGAGGCTAGACATGCTGCCTGTTTCCCAGGTGCCCTCTGCCATGCGACACTTAACTGCTGCCACTGAATGTTGGCGTTATATCCCCGCCTCCCATTTTCCCCAACAGCCTATCAACAGAATAATGGAAATGTAAAAAGATAACTGCTCCCTGGCAGATATGAGAATAGCACTCAATACTAAAAAGTTCCGCTGCGAAACCACCAGTAGGCGAAACAAAAGCTTGTCAGAAAGCCATTGTAATACACTTATTGGTTCAGGAATAAATATTTTTATGGTAGAGTGAATTTGTAAAGTAAACAGAGTAATTTAGAAATAAACATTACACCATAAAATCATGACAGAATCCCTTTAACATCAAACCTGTTGTAAAATACAGGCAAACATATCTTGCTTGTTATGCTGCTTTAGTTGCAACAAAGGACCTAACCACTACAATAGCAAGATTCTTTTTTTATATACTAAAGTTGACTAATCATTCTGTTCCAGGTGCCCAAAAGAAGTTTATCCTCATGTATCTACTGTTATAAACATTTGTCTAAAGTACTTAACATATGATCCCAATTACAATTATGATGACGAAGATGAAGATGAAAATGCTATGGATGCAGACGGTGCAGATGATGATGATCAAGGTAGCCTATTTCTTCCGAAAGACTTAAACATGAAAATAAGCTAACTCTAAGCATTACACAGCACAATGTTTTCTGAATCTACAGTTGTATCTGAATTATATTTCAACTTACTGACAATAGCTTGTGTTTCTTATTTAGATTACATTTTTTACATTTAAATATAAAGCACATAATACCTGCTGCTTATGTGTTTTCAAAAGCAGACATTTAATCCTTAAGAGAAGCAATATTTTCTCTGCTTTATACCAAACTTGTTTGCACAACCTTTCCTCTACTCCTACAGATGTTGGGAGTAAGAAGCAGTTTTTTCTATGTGATATGGCCATGCTGCTTCATACTCACTTTTTCAGGCATTGGCATGTGGAACCTTTTACCGTCCACATTAAATCTCCTCCAGCATGGGCCAGAAAACCTCCGAAGATACCTTTTCAATGGTGTCAATATGAATGTGCGGCAGTAATACATTTTGCTGACATCACATTTGAAATTAGGCAACTTCGGACATTTTGTGGCCTGCGCTGAAAGCACTTTGGCATGGCTGACAAATTTTCATGTGTGCCATTTCTTTAAAACGCATTTGTGCCAAAAAAAAATGCCATTCACTAGATTGGAAGCTTCTTACCATAAATCACAGCCTTTCTACATATAAATAATGCAATTCTAATGCAATTTCACTATTTTTAAAGTTGCAGAGTTAGAGAACACAATGGTGTGTACATTTGGGAAGGTCATCTCCGCTAGGGGCAACAGTCTACTTGTGAGCAATGCACATTATAAAGTACAGGTATGGGATCTGTTATCTGGAAAGCTCCGAATTACAGAAAGCCATCTCCCATAGACTCCATTATCCCAATAATACAAATTTTTAAAAGTGATTTTCTCAGTAACAATAAAACAGTACTTTGTACTTGATCAAAACTAAGATATAATTAATCCTTATTGGAAGCAGAACCAGCCTATTGGGTATTTTTTAATGTTTACGTGATTTTATAGTAGACTTAAGGCATGATGATCAAAATTACAGAAAGATCCGTTATCTGGAAAGCCCCAGGTCCCGAGCATTCTGGATAACAGGCCCCATACCTGTACTTTTCTGATGATTTCTTTGTTGCCTGATTTATTTTCCACTAATTAACTTTATTAAAACCTAAGGTTTTATCTCTACCTGTTACTATCATGTAATAGCGCTGTGTTACTGGTAGGTTACATTACAAAAATATAAACCTTAATTAAAGTGGGACCACTTAGAATTTCTTCGATCATGTGAACAGAAGTTCTTGATAAATGCCTGAAATCTGTCGGTTTCATCAAGCCTATTACAGGTTTGGCACCTGTTATCCTGGGGTTTCCAAATAAAGGATCTTTCCATAATTTGGATCTCTATGCCTTAAAGAATAAGGAAAGAGTTCATTCACAGGCATACCTCCAGTGGTGTCATCTGTTAATTTAAGTCCTGTCTAGCCCAAGCCCTTTTCCAGATCAATAGGGTTATTGCAGAAAAAAACATATATATAGAAATACCCATCAGCCACTGCTTCCTGGCATAGACCAAGACCCCCGTTGGCAGCCAAGGGTGAATGGGGGAAATTATGCGAGGGAGCAAGAGGATTTCTGGAAATCCAAGGGGAGCGCTTACAAAATAATAAAGGGCTGAGATAAAGCCTTTTCCTTGTATTTAGTCTACTAAAAAATATTTAAAAGTTAAATAAACCCAATAGGATTGTTTTGCCACCCATAAGAATAATTATAGCTTAGCTGAGATCAAGTACAAGGTACTGTTTTATTATTACAGAGAAAACTGTAATCATTGTAAAATATTAGTTAGTATTTGAAAACTATTTAAATCATGGTAGATGACATTCATGTATTTCACTTATTATTAAAGTAATGCAGTTGGTCTATTTTTTTTTTTTTTTTAGGTAGTGATGATGAGTATAGTGATGATGATGATATGAGCTGGAAAGTGAGACGTGCTGCTGCTAAATGTTTGGATGCTGTTGTCAGCACTCGCCATGAAATGCTTGGAGAGTTCTACAAGACAGTATCTCCTGCACTCATTTCTAGGTTCAAAGAGCGTGAAGAGAATGTAAAAGCAGATGTGTTTCATGCATACCTATCACTTCTGAAACAGACGCGTCCTGTGCAAAGTTGGCTTTGTGATCCTGATGCAATGGAACAAGGGGAAACTCCTTTGACAATGTTGCAGAGCCAGGTTAGTGGGATTTGTAGATACAATTCTAAATAACCTTTTTAGTGCTATGGCACGTGTAGATTCCCAGTGTTTTTCTGCCTATGCTGTTTCGAGCTTGGCGAGCAGGTTTCAAATATACTACCAATCTTTTTGACCTTCTATCAAGTAGAATTGTTCATCTGATTCATAAGAAACAAAACTAATGAGATGAATTGTAGCAGATTCTGCCAAATAATCTCTAGAACAGGGTTCTATAGCTAAGAGTGTAACTCATCCTGACAAGTCTGCATACCATAAACAAAATCAGTCACCTTTAAAGACTTCTAAAGTTTAATGGTGATGAATATGTATGCTGAAAATATATTGGGCAACAAAGGGACCACTTTTTATTTATTTATTTTTAATAAATTCTGTGCATTTTGGCATGCCATTTACCTAGGCTAAACCTAGAAGTCACCGTATTTTCTGGTAGCTGCTTCTTGCATAATGTTCTGCAGATTCGGGACTCTGGTAATTTTATAGAAATAAATAAATATATATATATATATATATATATATATACATATACATGATTCCTATTTATCAGATGGTTAACACATTTATTTTTAATTATTCCCAAGACCAGTCACCTTGTAGTTGGGCTTATTTATCAACACTGCAGATTTGTTCCTGGCCAATAACCAATTAGTGATTAATTTTGTTTACCCAGCTGTGAGTAAAGCAATGAAAGCAAAATTTGATTGGTTGCTATGATTTTTGCCCATAACAAGTTTGTGGTCCGTATTCTAGGTTTTTGGAAAGCACAGCAGGACTGTGAATACAGCCTTATGCTAATAGTTTGGTTTGTGTTGTTTATGCTTTGTAAGAGTCCTTTAATTTCCCAAATATTTTTTTTGTTGCTGCACCTTCATTTCTTAGGTTCCAAATATTGTAAAGGCGCTACATAAACAAATGAAGGAGAAGAGCATAAAGACTCGGCAATGTTGTTTTAATATGCTTACAGAACTAGTAAATGTTTTGCCTGGAGCTCTGACACAGCACATTCCTGTTTTAGTACCAGGTAAGTGAAACTTATCTAACACAGAATACTTCTAAATATTTCTAAATACCACAAGAAACTAGGTATAATCCATTGATGGTTTTTTTTTTATCTTTCCCCTCCCCCCCTTGTTTTTAGGTATCATCTTTTCATTAAATGACAAGTCAAGCTCTTCTAACCTGAAGATAGATGCTTTATCATGTCTTTATGTCATCCTTTGCAACCATTCTCCAAAAGTCTTCCACCCACATGTGCAGGCATTGGTTTCTCCAGTGGTCATCTGTGTCGGGGATCCTTTCTATAAAATTACATCTGAAGCCCTGTTAGTTACGCAGCAAATTGTAAAAGTCATTCGCCCATTGGACCAGCCATCTTCCTTTGATGCTGCCCCATACATAAAGGATCTATTTACATGTACAATTAAGAGACTCAAAGCGGCCGACATTGATCAAGAAGTAAAAGAACGTGCAATTTCCTGCATGGGGCAAATCATTTGTAGTCTAGGTGATAATTTAGGGAGTGATCTACCTAGTACCCTTCAAATTTTCCTGGAAAGGCTAAAAAATGAGATCACACGGTTGACCACTGTGAAAGCTCTAACTCTTATAGCTGGGTCTCCATTGAAAATAGATCTAAGGCCAATACTGGGAGAAGGGGTGCCTATTCTGGCTTCTTTTCTCAGGAAGAACCAGAGAGCTTTAAAATTGGGGACACTTTCTGCATTAGATATCCTAATAAAAAACTATAGTGACAGCCTGACTGCAGCAATGATCGATGCAGTGCTAGATGAGATTCCACCTCTTATTAGTGAAAGTGATATGCATGTCTCCCAGATGGCCATTAGCTTTCTTACAACTTTAGCTAAAGTATATCCATCCTCTCTGTCCAAGATAAGTGGATCTATTCTGATTGAACTTATTGGGCTAGTGAGGTCACCATTATTACAAGGAGGAGCGCTCAGTGCAATGTTAGAGTTCTTTCAAGCTCTGGTGGTTACTGGAACAGCAACTTTAGGTTACATGGACCTGCTTCGTATGTTAACAGGCCCCGTTTATGCACAGAGCTCAGCACTTACACACAAGCAGTCCTATTATTCTATTGCCAAATGTGTAGCTGCACTTACTCGAGCATGTCCTAAAGAGGGGCCAGCTGTTGTTGGACAGTTTATTCAGGATGTTAAAAACTCAAGGTCTACGGATTCTATCCGGCTTCTCGCTTTGCTTTCTCTTGGTGAAGTTGGACATCACATTGATCTAAGTGGACAGCTTGAACTTAAGTCTGTCATTTTGGAAGCATTTTCCTCTCCTAGTGAAGAAGTAAAATCCGCAGCTTCCTATGCACTTGGCAGCATCAGTGTAGGCAACCTTCCTGAGTATTTGCCATTTGTCCTACAAGAGATAACCAGCCAACCCAAGAGACAATATCTCCTGCTTCATTCTCTCAAGGAAATAATAAGCTCGGCCTCAGTAGTAGGTCTGAAACCCTATGTTGAGAATATTTGGGTGTTACTTTTGAAACACTCTGAATGCGCAGAAGAAGGAACCCGGAATGTTGTTGCTGAATGCTTGGGGAAGCTCACTCTGATAGACCCCGAGACTCTCCTGCCAAGACTAAAAGGATATTTAGCTGCAGGTATGACATAATTTGTGGTCATCCTTTAAAGGGTATCTAAACCCAAAGCAGTAATTGATGTATGCTTAGAGTGTTCCTCAGTACTCTTGCAATTTACAATTGATTTTCTATTTTCGTGGAGATATTTCTGTTTTAGACTACTAATATGAGGCATTCCGCTCATCAGCTTTCTGCCAGGTTCATTGTCAGTAGATGGAACTACCAAAGCCTTCATAGTTTGTTAACCTAGGGCCCCTGTGTGAGCACAGCTCTTTTTAATGAAATATTTTGCCTGTGATGTCTTCTCATGTACATTTGGCTGCTCACTGGGTTGGTATGGTTTCCCCAAAGACTAAGGTCTGTCAGCCCATAAAAGTCTGCTAAGCTGTGGTAGGTACTGATGCACATATGCATATAATGTAAGAGTGGGTGCATTACTGCTGGGTTATGTTGTGTCTTTAGTGTAATGTACTGTTACCCTTACTGTCAATTTATGTTTGCATTACAAACCGTTTACACAAATATGATCCTATTTAGCTGTGTGGCTGCCATTCAAGTCCCACTGGGGATGTACGGCTCACATTTGCTTATCTGAGAACAGATATACTATCATGAAAATTTAAATGTAATATGAGCTTGATCTCATGGAAATAAACACTATATGTACTGTACTGTTTCTGAAGTAATCAAATTATTCTTCACAGCTCCAATACTTGCCTAGACTAATTCCGGTGGGTTGGGGAGGGGAAGGTAAAGATTTATTTGATTATTTAAGAAACGGTACAGAATTTGATTATTTTTAGACTATTTTATATTTTCATGGCATGAGACTTGTGTAACATTTTTATTTTGATGACATTTCTATGTAACAGTATTTGCACTCCTACAGATTAAGGCTAGGGCCACACAACATGGATTCTCTGCAGGGGGAAATCTGCTGCCATACTGCTCTCATACTCTTTTTAAGGCAGTATGGATTTCAAAAGAGAATTTGCGAGAAATGCAAAATCGCTGAAATCCGCTGCTTTTGCCTGAATCTGATCGGATTCTTCTTCTTAAGATCAGTGTTGGTGTAGCCCTAGCCTAAATCTTTTATATACAATTAAGCAAATATAACATTTGTTAAAGGGGTGGTTCACCTTTTCCGTTAACTTTAAGTATGATATAGAATGGCCAATTTTAAATTTTTCATTTTTTTTTTTTTATATTGTTTAGCTATTGCTGCCTTCTTACTGTTTCCAGCTTTCAAATGGGGATCACTGACCCCATCTTAAACAAATTCTCTGTAAAGGTGGCCATAGATGCAAAGATCCGCTCGTTTGGCCACATCGCCAAACGAGCGGATCTTACTCCGATATGCCATTAACAAACATGGCTATATTGGGGGTAATCTGATTGTCCGGCCGAACGATCCGATTACGATGTGCCGTGGGCTACGGCGGGATCGGTCGGGTCAAAATCAAACCTGACCGATCGACCAAACAACCAATCTCCCCCGGGACGAAAGATGTCGGCCACGCCACACACGATCCGAAAATCATACGAATCCTCGATTCGTACGATAGGATGTGTGTGTCTATGGCCACCTTAAGGCTACAGCTTTATTGTTATTGCTACTTTTTATTACTCCTCTTTCTATTCAGGCCCTCTCCTATTCATATTCCAGTCTCTTATTCAATTCAGTGCATGGTAGCTATCAATTTTGACCCTAGCAACTACATTGCTAAAATTGCAGACTGGAGAGCTTCTGAATAAAAAATAACTCAACCCGCAAATAATAGAAAGTGAAAACCAATTGCACATTATCTCAGAATATCACTCTTTACATCATACTAAAAGTTAACTCAAAGGTGAACTAACCCTTTAATAAAATATTTTCATTTAATAGTGTTGCTGGCTACTCAGTCACACCATATCCATCAGTGTATTGAGCACTGGCAAATGATGAAGTGAAAAGAGCTGCAGCTCCTCTTAACTTCCTGCTGTTCCGATCAGTCAGTTTGCCCAAACAATCCGAACAATAGCAATGCGGCAATACTATGGAAACTGTGTACTAGCAGGGGCTGAAAAGGTTCATTAATACTAATGATGAGCACAGCCAGTAGGGTTGGCATGCTGTGTTAACTGCTTTGCAAAATGGTCTTTACATGGCCCAGCATAACAGCATGCAATGCTACAGAGCAGCTTAATGATGGTGCTATTGGTATGGTTAATGGTATTATTGCTTCTGAAGCTAACATAACCTATTATCAGAGCAGGGTAATAGTACATAATATTTAAGGGATTTAAGACTTTTCATTTTTTAATGTAATGCCCTATTAATCCTCAGCCGTTCAAAAAGGAACATGTTTTATTGCCAACCTCAAGGTTGTATAGAATCAGTTTAACCAAACTGCCATACATTTTCTATAGTTTTAAATATAGTATGGTAACTACTGCTGCTAGTTGGATTTTTACACTGCTTTTGATTATTGCTTTCCTTCAATTACAGGACTGTGTTGCAAGAGAATTTCTAATAATAAAAAACTTGATCTAAGTCTGAGCATATGCTGCAATCCTACCGTACTTTTGCTTAAACTAATGTAATTTTAGCTTCATTATACTGAAACTTGCAGGAGTCGGGAGCCTGATATTTATTGACTGTTAGTTCTAATATGGTCTTTAAGGGTGCTTAGAACAAAATAACTGACTTTGGCACCAATCCTGCATGTAAATAGGCAGGATTTCTGGTGATTTAAGAGTGAACTAGAACACATCTTCTAGGCAAAACGTGCCACTACAAGATGTTACATTCACTTTAAACGTTTTATCTTTAAAGGTTCGTCTTATGCTCGAAGTTCTGTAGTAACTGCTGTCAAGTTTACAATTTCTGATCATCCACAGCCTATTGATCCACTGCTCAAGAACTGTATCGGTAAGATATTTTCAAAAGTGTGATTTATTTTTTCAAAGGTTTTTTTTTTTTTTTGTGATTTCAATTAGTGTACCTTCACAGCAGCACATGTTCACTATATATTCGAGTTCATTTTGCTTTTTTACATCTCTTACCTTAAGCTGCATTTTGTCATGGTCGGTGTACTGCCTCGGAGATCACCTGACCAGAAATACTACAACTCAGAAATAGCCCTGGCATTTCACAAGGCTGTTGCCATTTGTTGCTCAACAGATGAGTCAGTCTTGGTATGCTTCCTAGGCTAGTTTTAGCCAAAACCCTCTCATGTATGTTATGTAGTTGTTTCTTATTCTGTGTATATAGTCATGGCACACTTTGTATTTACTGTACTTCACTACTGTACAAAGTCTAGGAAAAGTTGTTTATCATAGTTTTTTCCCCCAATCTTTTTAAACAGGTGATTTTCTGAAGACCTTAGAAGATCCTGATTTAAATGTTCGACGGGTAGCACTTGTGACATTCAATTCTGCAGCTCACAACAAACCTTCATTAATCAGGGATCTGCTTGATTCAGTGCTTCCCCATTTGTATAATGAAACTAAAGTTAGAAAAGAACTAATAAGAGAGGTTTGTAAAGTTTGCTAATTATTTTTTTGTTTTTTTATGTTGTACTGGAAGTAACATTCGCATTCATTTTTTTTTTCCAGGTTGAAATGGGTCCTTTTAAACACACTGTCGATGATGGCCTAGATATCCGAAAAGCCGCCTTTGAGTGCATGTATACTCTTCTTGACAGTTGCCTTGATAGGCTTGACATCTTTGAATTTCTAAATCATGTTGAAGATGGCTTGAAAGATCACTATGACATTAAGGTAATTTTCCCCATTTGTAATGAGTTGTAGGTAATGAATCATCAACTTAATTTTAAAATTCTTGTTCAGTGGCAAATAAAGAAGGAGACAGGGCAGTCTGTGGACATCTTAAAGGACTCTAAATCCATGTTTGTAAATACAATTGCTATTAAAGCTAAAGTCGATCCCGTGCTGTTCATTGCTCTGCTGTTTTCAACTATTGAAACAATGTAGCAGAAACAAGCTTGTTAATGGAGCTGTGAAGAGGCATGCAATGAATTGTAGGATCTAAAGTCTTGACAAAGTCTACATTTTCCTACCATGTTTATAAGTTGGGCATATCTTCCCCACCCAAGCCAAATCATTTGTATTGCATATATCCCTCCATTTGCCTGCGCCATCACATTTTCCTTAAACAAATTGCAGCTTTCACCGGGCGCCATTTTCCCTCAGACACATCAGTAACATTGACATCTGCAAACAGGACATGTATGCTGTAAATTCATGCAATGTAGAATGCAGGTTACACAGGCACAACATACTTTAATAAAAAAGTTCTATTGGGGTTGAGCACTGTAATGGTTAAGCTAAGCTCAGGAGAGGTGGTAGGAGAAAAAGTAGGATCAGACAGCTGGAGCAAAGTTTCAATGGGAACCAGCAATGATATCTCTTCATTGGCTGTTAGACTGGAGGGTGTGTTTAGTAATCTGAGCTGAGAAGAACTGAGCATGCTCATTAGCCAACAGCCAAAGTAAAATCCTGAGGGTGGGGGAAGAGTGGGTTGGAGGAGGAGGAGAAGGATTTCTAAGGGATTAAGGGGATGCTGCAGCCTTACTGTTAACAACCAGAGTGGCAGTTGTTTAAAGATTTCTAAGTGGCTGTTCACGGATTAAAATTTTTGTGCGAAGGGTTTACATGTCCTTTAACTGATATTGATTCATAAGTCAAAACCAGCACTGAGTGCAGAGGATAGTAAGGGACAAGCAGTTGCGGCTTTTAATTTGCTTCAAAGCTTTAAAATTGTTCTAAAAATCCAGTTGCAAGGCCTAGCGTTAGTTTAGTTTTCGTAGTGTGCTCAGTAATTATGAGTGAGACCTTAAGCAGGTGTGCAGAGCAACTAGAGTAAATACAACTTTGTATAGTAATCTTTATCTTTTTTTTTTCTCGTTAACGTTTTTTTTTCTTTATTTCATATACAGATGCTAACGTTTCTTATGCTGGTGAGGCTCTCTACTTTGTGTCCTAGCGCAGTTTTGCAGCGGTTGGATAGGCTGGTTGAACCCTTACGTGCCACATGCACAACAAAGGTATAATCATATTTAAAATGTATATAGATATTTTGTGTATTTCTTTTTTTTTTTTTTTTACTTATTTCAACCCATTATTGGTTATATGAAATGCAGATTAATTTTAAACCATGACCTTACCCTTAGCACAGGCCAAACTTTGTATGTTCCTTTGTTTGCTTATGATGAGTTATATAAACTGTGTATATAGACTGTGTGTGACTCCAGCCACATTAGCAAAAAAAAGGGTCGCTAAGAAGGGATCTAAGTATGCTTGGACAGCAATAGGCCAGTACTACATTGGTATCTTTATACATTTTCCATTAAAGGGCACCAGTCATAGTAATGTAAATACACTTTGTGAAAGTTCAAGAAATCAGATTTTTAAAACAGAATTGTTTGTATAATGTAAATGATCAGCTCACTATTCCTTCTGCAAGATCTCCCCTATCTCCACTGCAGTTCTAGCTGAGGCAGGCATCTTGGATTTCACTGGCTCCTCTACATCTTCACAGCTCTGAAATGTCGCACATGCTCAGTTGAAATTCCATTGTTGCTTAGCAACCCTTCTAAGCTATTTTTAAATCAGCCAAACCTCTGTGTTAGCTGCTGTTCAGTAGTGCTGCCATCTTCTCGAAGTTAGTGTGTGCCCTTCATTTGCGTGATAACATCACCAGCAGGGACAAGATAGGGAAATCTCCTGATACTTCTAGTGGAGGAGTTTACTAAAACAAGGCATTCTGGGGAGAATACTCAAGGCAGTGCTACAATCTGAGCATGCTCCTGAAATTTGCATGTTATAGTCTCAGTATGGACTCCCTCAGTGAAAGAACCCATTTGACAAAGTAAGGGATTTTTTAAAACCTGCAGTTTTTTTTTTTCAAAAAACTATATATGTAGTTTGATTAACCATGTTTAGGTTGTACTGGTCAGATTGTTAATATGTGTTTGATTTTGGCTGTGATAGGTGCCCTTTAGTCTGGTATGAAGCAGGTGCCCATACATTTAAGACTTTGTCAGGTTAGGCCGTTCAGACCTACTTGACTGCAGCATAGCCATATGTTCCATAAGAATGCATAATGTTAAGGTAATTTATACCTAGTATTTACATGGTGTATACATTACAAAAGCTATTTTTAGGCTTTTTTAGTTTATTTGTACACTAGTTCACTGCAAAGTATCAACTTTTAACTTTCTTATATAAACCTGGCAGTTACAAATTTACTGTAACATTTTAAAAAAATGTTACATATGTTGGGTAATTTGAGGCGCATGTTAAACTTTTTTTTTTTTTTTTTTTAATTTTGGTGATCATATACCTCTCCTTTATCATAAGAAAATGTTGACCTGGTAGCCATTACAACTTGCATATGGCAGCTGCGCTGGTTTGTGTGTGTGGGTGTAAAACACTAATAAGATGAAAATATTCTGTGCAATGATTATACTTGTATGTGTATGTACAAGTATAGCTTTAACATTCAAGTTGTAGTGCCCTTTAACTCTAATACGATTACTTTCCTTTCATAGGTAAAGGCAAACTCTGTGAAACAAGAATTTGAGAAGCAGGATGAATTGAAACGTTCTGCTATGAGAGCAGTGGCAGCACTTTTAACCATTCCGGAAGCAGAAAAAAGCCCTCTCATGAGTGAATTCCAATCCCAGATCAGTTCAAATCCTGAACTGGCAGCCATCTTTGAAAGTATTCAGAAAGATACTTCCTCCGCTAGCCTAGAGTCCATGGACACTACATAAATTACTTAAGGAGGGGACCGCAATGTTGAACCATATAATGCACTGAACTTGACAGGTTATGTGTAAGGCAAAAGAGAATGAAATATCTAAATTTCAAGCTTCACAGTGTTCCACTTTACATTTTAAGGATGCAATTTGGTTTAATTCTATAGTTGTTTTTGTAGCCTTAATTCCAGGAATACATATTTCCATTCAGTACAGTTGTTATGGGCTCAGACATTTTTAAGATCAATATCGTTTAGAAAGCATGATGTATGGAAAAACATTCCAGCATCCATTTGCAAGTGTAATGTTTAGAATTACAACTGTTAAAAACTGACCATGAACATTCTTTTTTAATTCCATTTTTCTTCTCCCGCTATTCAAGCATATGAAGACTTGGCTTTTTGTACAACTATTCTGTTCTTTTGATTCAACTACATAAATGGCTTCTGGCTTGCAGAGTCTTTGTAATGTTTCTTATACCCCTGGCCTACTGGGAAGCATAAATCAGCTGAACTGTAGTTCTGGAAAATTTCTAATATGCACGACTGGGTTCCAAATGTGTCTGTAAATGAGCATGCATTTTTTACTACACTTACATGATGTCTTGTTTCAGTTTTCACACATCATCTGCCTTATAACTCCATTGCCCCTTTATCTGTTCTGGACTCCTGTACTTTTTCATACACTTACAGAAATTAGCTTCATATTTTGCTGCTCCTAAATCGTATCATCTCAGACATGGGTTATATTAAGGAACTGGAGGTGGCTATTCGTAGATCTATTGCCTAAAACATGAACCTTTGTAACAAAAACATGAGAATGCAATCATGGCAAGGTGCATGTTTGCTGAAAGACTGCAAGCGTTTTAGAAAAATACTTTTTGAATGGCCTGAACATGGATTCACTTAGATCCTGCATGGTTTTTAGTCTGTTACATATACTGATTAGGATTCACCCAAGTTTGTGTCACTGTGCCCATGTACTTTTATGGCAATAATTTTTTTTTTAATTTTGTAAAATAGATTTTTTTTAAAATATACATCACATGAATATTTGTAAATTAGGATTACAACATGAAAACACTAGGCACCTCCAAGTACAAAAAAAATATTAATTGTCCATTGGTGGCAGAAAAGAATGTGTATAAGTTGAGCTAATCAGGCCTTGAGGGGACATCAAATTATCACACTTCCCCCCTCCCCCACCTGCATTTTCAACCTAATTTGTCACTAAATGAAAACCTTTTGGTACCCTAAGGTTTTACTGCCTCGTTCATCCGAGAACTGCTTGCTTCATCCTAACTGCCAATCAGACCTTGAATTGTAACAGATCTGTAATAGTTCTCCACAATTAAACTGATACCTGAATTTTGTGTACATTGTTTATTAGTACAGATAATATAACTTGTGGTACGTCAGAGGTTTTTATTTAGCAATTACCTGTCAACTAAACAACTTTAGGGCAGGTGCTGCTTATTTTTTTGGTTTCTGCAGTGGAGCTGTTGTCCACTAGTCTCAACTGAGGGGATGGAACAAAAGGGTGGTACGGTTGTTGAAATTGATACTCCCTTACTTGAGGTTACTGTCGAAAGGTTATAGGAAGTACAAAATAGAACTATTGACAGGGCGACAATTCTTTGGATACAGGAGGCAGTAACCCTTATTAGCCAGATGTTTTAAATTGGAAGGAAAATAATTAAAGTATATTAAAAAAAAAAAAGATCCTGTATGACATACTAACCTTAAAGGAGAAGGAAACCCTGTAGGAAAAAATCCCTCTACCTCCCACCCCATATAGACCACCCTCCCTCCACCCACGGCGAAATGCCCCATACATTATACTTACCCCCTGAGCAGTTGGAACAATTTGCCGGTTTTCGACAACCGCGCATGCACAGAAATTGCCGGAGATTGACAATCCCAAGCAGTTTACCAAGGATCCGGAAGATGGATGCCGTGAAGTCCACGGCCTTCTTAACGACAGGATGGTTTCTTAGAAGTTTTATCTAATTCGGTCAGGCTGTGTTGTATATCTCGTGTCACTGTGCCAGCTGCGACGAGGGGTAAGTATAAAGTATGGGGCATTTCCCCCAGGGGGCAGTTAGCCTGGGGGGAGGGGGGGTCTACATGGGGGGAGGGTATGGGTTATATTTTCTACAGGGTTTCCTTCCAATATTTCTGACAATGAATTCACAAATAGAATCTGAGAATTCTTCTGAAATACTGTATATGAAGTTGGCTCGTGCTTGGCCTCCTGCCTAACTGTGTCAACCTGAAAAGAGTAAGGCTGCAAGTCATAGATCAAAAGCAACAGCAAGTCCTTCACTTGTAGTTATTAACGGAACACTCTCCTCAAAGTACAGCATTTAGCTTGTGCCTTCAAACGGTTCTTGGACTCAAAGGTGAGCCACACTCCCAACCATAATTCTGTGTCCTTTAATGATCAGAGTGCTAAGGGGATGTAAGCTCTGTAGTTCACTGTTTTATGCTGCATTCTGTGGCTGGCCATTACCTCAGCAAGGGTTAGTAAAGCTGTGAAGTTGTGGGCAGATCAGTTGTGACAATTGTGGTGTGGCAGAGAACCAACGGATGGATCAGAGAGGTGAACCTCTATATGAGTGATGGCACTCTGAATGTGGCAAGAGTTGCAGCAAGCTATTCTGCCTATCGTGGCTACCAGAAGTACTCTGCGTCTGTGCAATGGCTCAGCGGATTTGAAGTCTAAAAATACCTCGTATATCATTACTGCTTTCTGGCTTAGCCGCCTTGGAGAATATTCCCATGCATGCCACTGGAAGAAAGAACATTCTGCTTTCTCACAATTGGACTGTTTGGATCAAAGTAGGTAAGGTAAATCATCCAGATTTTATACATTTTGTTCCTTTTGCAAACAATCACACTTTATCTTCCAAGTCTTCCTTTCAAGGTAAAACCAAAATCCAGGGATGCAACCAAGGCAGTAGAGCAGGGATGTCCAAAAGGTAGATTGGGATCTATCAGTTGATCTTTAGCTGGTGATCAGTAGATCTCAAGACACTGTCCATATCAACCTCCTATTTCATGCTTTTTATTCAGATATTTATGTTAAGGTTACATAAGAAATAGAAGTTTATTAAATATAGCAATATACATTTTCTCAAATAATTATTTAAGTAATATTTTCCATGGAACAGAATGCTAACAATGCTTTTATGAATGTATATTATAAAGTAGACATCACATTAGAAAAGTATGGGCAATCCTGCAGTAGAGTTTCACCAAGTGATAAAGACTTTGTGTGTCCAAGGTCATCGCGTTCTTCCCAGCTGGGAAATGATTTTGAGGCTTTTATTCCAAACTTTTTATTGCACTCAGAAAAGATGGTTCTTTTCTTCTGATTCTAAACCAGTGTGTGATTTTATTGTGCTTCACAATGGAAAGTTTGAAATCCATAATTCAGGATCTGGCCTGCTGGCACAGTGAGATATACAACACAGCCTGACCGAATGAAATAAAACTTCTAAGAAACCATCCTGTCGTTAAGAAGGAAACCCACAACTATCATATTGTTCAGAAAACATTGGTCGCCAGTCTTCTACTGCCCCAATAAAGAGAGTAAGAGAGAAGTATGTAGATTTTACTGGATGTTATGTAGGTGAGAGAGGTAAAATTGTTAAATAACTCAATTATTGCAATAAATATATATCAAACAGTAACACAATAAAGGGAAACTACTTTGAACAGCTGCAACATAGTACATGAGCTGGCAAAAAACACGTATGTAGCAAAGTCTCTGAGCTGCTGGTAACACTAGAAGTGGCTTTATGCACATTTAAGTCCATTTCCTTACCAGCAATGCTATCATAAGGGGAGAGGATAGAACTAGGGGTGATTCTTCCACAGCATGGGCTACAAATTGCAGTGTTAACCCCACAACTCACTAGGCTGGCTCACATGTTGGGAGTATGGTAGCCAGATAGGTTCCAATGCAATACTGTGAATGACCAAAGAGAGGTGCTGGATAAATACCAAAAATACCAAAAATGTTCAGCAGAAGGAGTTCCCAGCAAAGGAGTAAACAAATAACGGATATGTTGGAAGCTTATGCTGGAGACATGACAACCATAGTGAGGATACTTGTGTCTTTTGCCGTGGAGGTCTTCCTTGACCTACCAGTCCCTTTGCAATTACATAGTTTACCAGTCCATTCTTTCTTCTTAATGATACTTCAGTTCATTTTGGCAATTCTAAATTAACTGTTAGTATGATGTAGAGAGGGATATTCTGAGACAATTTGCAATTGATTTGCATGTTTTATTATTAGTTTTTTCAGGTATTTAGCTTTTTATTCAGCGGCTCTCCAGTTTGCAATTTCAGCAATCTGGTTGCTGGGGTCCAAATTACCTTAGCAACCATGCACTGATAAGATTAAGATAAGATTCTTTATTTGGCACATGCATAGTTATACAAGTACAACATGTAGTGAAATGCATCCTGGTCCACTTTTTTAGACTGCAAAATTAAAACATACTAGTTAAATACTACAACTAAGTACAAAAGCTCAGATTCAAAAGCAAGAGTTATGACCCATGTGCCCCCCCATCAAGTCACTGATTGGTTACTGACTGGTAACCAGGGTAACCAGTCAGTAGAAGCCAACAGAGCTGAAAGCAGGAAGTTGTGTTCTATTATGTTACACATCCAGTCACTCCAGCTTTTATACATTACATTTTTGGTTAACTATATAAGAAATGTTTTTTTATTTTGCACAGCCTATTTATTTACCCAGTTTTTATTTTTATACTGAACATTCCTTTAAAGGAGAAGGAAAGTCATTTCACACTTGTGGCAAGTGTTAGGCACCGCCAAGTGAATGTATTTACTTACCTGAAACCCCGGGCCGGTGCTCCTATCAGCAGAAAACTGCACTGGCCCGGGGTTATTCCAGCGAGCACCTCGGAGTGCTTCTCTTCCGGCTTCTTCTTTCTTCAAACTTGACGGGGCAAACGCATGCGCAGTAGAACGAAATAGCCGGCTTTTTAGATAAAGTTCAGCTTTTCGCTCTACTGTGCATGCGCAGCCGCAAAAAGTAAGAAGAAGCCAGAAGAGTATCGCTCCGTGGTGCTTACTGGGATAACCCCAGGCCAGTGCAAATGCCCTCTACGTCTATACTTACCCCTCGGTGCAGATTCTGTCCAGCAGAGTTCACGGCAGCCA
The DNA here is from genome assembly GCF_017654675.1 of Xenopus laevis. Taxonomy (NCBI): domain Eukaryota; kingdom Metazoa; phylum Chordata; class Amphibia; order Anura; family Pipidae; genus Xenopus; species Xenopus laevis. The sequence continues at coordinate 89,430,007 of NC_054376.1, read as the reverse complement.
TCTTCTCTTTGGTAATCTTCAGAAAGTAAGTGCCGTATCGGCGCATGCGCAGTTGGAGCAATTTTCTGTTTCGCGACAACTGCACATGTGCCGAAATTGCCGAAGAGAAGAAGATGGCGCCCGTGAACTCCATGGAGGAGTAAGTAAAGACTTAAAAGGCATTTGACCACGGGGGGCAGCTAAGCTGGGAAGGGGGTCTATGTAGGGTAGGGGATAGGGAATTTTTAACTTTAGGGTTTAGTTCTCCTTTAAGGGGTTATTTATTAAGCTCGAAATTTTTCTGATCTGACTTTTAAAGGGGAATTTTTTTTTGGAGATTTATTAAAGTCTGATGGTGTTCAAAGTCCCATGTTAAAAGTACTCCAACTCAGATCTGCCGAGAGCATGTAAAAGTCAATGACAGATGTCCCATTAACAACTGGAAGATTTTCTGAGTTTATAAAAAAATCGTAGGTTTTACACTGTGTGGTACATTGTATTTGAGCCCTCAAAAGTCTTTGCATCCCCAAATGGAAAGCCTTATGTTAGAACTAACACGGCAACTTAATGTATGTCATTTTATAAATTGCACTTTTTTTGTGTAAGATTAAAGACATCTTTTTATCAATATGCATCTTGGAGTCTAAGACAGAATGTCTAATGTAGATTTTCTCAGATGATGACATCTATTTTAATGAAGGTAACACATCTTGAAATAACAATTATATTCAAGGGCCCATTTATGGCCATAATAGTTTCCCTGTGCAGTAATTGGAGCTTACAGATTTAGCGTAATGCCTTATTGAATAAATTATATTGACATCTAATGACTTCTTACTTCTACTAGAAGTCAGCAGGGACTACAAGCTCAATTCATATATTATACTGGGATGAGGGTATATTTTTGCTTATCCGGAGTACAGATGATAAAGCATTTGATTCTGAGTCCACCAGATGGCAATCTAGTCCCTTCTGAAGAAAGAAAGTGGATGAATGCAAAGTATGCTTGGAAATACATTGTAAACCAAGAGATTTATAAACGTGAGTTTCATCAGTAGTTCATGAGATGGGGGTTAACCATGTGCTCATTATTCAAATGTTTGAAATTCTTACTTAAAGGGGTGGTTCACCTTCAGGTTCACTTTTAGTATGTTATAGACTGGCCGATTCTAAGCAACTTTTCAATTGGTCTTCATTGTTTTATTTTTTTATAGTTTTTAAATGAATTGCCGTCTTCTTCTGACTCTCTCCAGTATTCAAATGGGGGTCACTGACCCCATTTAAACAACAAATGCTCTGTAACATTAAAAATGTATTGTTACTGCTACTTTTTATTACTCGTCTTTCTATTCAGACCTCTCCTATTTATATTCCAGTCTCTTATTCAGATCAATGCATGGTTGCTAGGGTAATTTGGACCCTAGCAACCAGATAGCTCAAACTGCAAACTGGAGAGCTGCTGAATAAAAAGCTAAATACATCAAAAACCACAAATAATAAACAATGAAAACCAATTGCATATTGTCTCAGAATATCCCTCTCTACATCATAAAGGTTTATTTAAAGGTGAACAACTCCTTAAAGAATTCAACCTTCTCTCTAAAGCTAGCCTCCAATATCTCTGTTGCCCATTAGCTGCACTTGCACTTATATGCATTTTTTTAACACAGCTAAGTGCTTTCTTGTCAGTTTCAACCACACCCCTCTATTCTATTGGTTTCTAAAAGCGCATCAAGTGCAAGAAAATGGAGCATATTGCATCTAAAAGAGCAATGAAACATGAGTGGAGTAAAACGCAACTCTGAATGCTTGAGTACAATCATCGCATCCATTGTATAGAATTAAGAAGCCTTTTAGGAAAATGTCTATGAGCAGGGACTAGTCCGATTGCCATTTTGGAGTCAGGAGGGGATTTTCTCCCCCTCTGAAGCAAATTGGAGTGACTTCAAATTGGGTTTTTCGTCTTCTCTGGATCAACTGGTAGGTTAAAATAGAGTTAAAAGGTTTAACTTGATGGATGTGTGTCTTTTTTTCAACCTAGCTTTCTATGTTACTATCTCTGACAAATATCTACGTTTCAGGCCAAAGCACTCCCTTTTTTTCAAGCTTAAAGGAACAGTAACACCAAAAATGAAAAGGAGGAAGGAATGAAAATATAATGTACTGTTGTATAACTGGTGTGTTTGATTCGGAAACACTACAATAGTTTATATAAACAAGCAGCTGTGTAGACATGGGGGCAGACGTTCAAAGCTGATAAAGGAGAAAAGGCACAGGATACACAGTAGATAAGCTCTGTAGTCTTACAATGAGAGTCTTCAGAACTTATCTGTTATCTACTGTGTATCCTGTGCTTGAATGGCTACCCCCATGGCTTGTTTATATAAACTATAGTCATATTTCTGACACAAACACACCAGATTTACTGTGCAGGGAACATTACATACTATTGTCATTTTTTTAAACACTTTAATTTTTTGGTGTTACTGTTCCTAAGCCTACTTGAGAACTCAAGGATAGCCTCCCAGGTGAGGAAATAAATAGCCACCCCAAATCCCACTGTAACTGGTATTCAGGTTGGGTTGCTAACAAAGGTTTACATTTAATATAAAAAAAAAAAAAAGCATTGCTGGTCGGGTCTTCCACAGCTGAATTTGACTGGGTCTCATACAACAGTCCCCAGTGTGACCCTCTGGTGGAGGCCCTGCCTATGACAGATGCTAATAAGAATTCCTGACAGATCTAAGCCTGATGATGCAAAAGTCATTATTGACAGAGCTTTTCCCATTATTCTGCAGGTAGATGGGTTTATTGCCCTTGTTTTCAGTAAGAGGAGTGTGGCCCAAGGGTCTTTAAGCATGAGCCTGTATTCTGCTCATCAATCCCACTTTCCTTACACAATTTAAAAAATATTTCCTTTGAACTTTTAGTAATAAGAAACAGTTGCTGTCTTTAATGCTAAACCACGAAAATTAAGTGTTATGTGTTACTAGACTGGTAGTTCTACAAACAAAAGTGTTCTTGTCTATTGTTGGTATCATATTGTAGTTATTTAACATGCTGGCGTGTCATGCAATACATTGCATAACAAATTGACGCGATCGACTTTTCGGACGTGCATCCAAAATTTTCTGACGCAGACACATTTTTCGCAGAGGATTTGCAAATTTATTCACCGGCGGCAAAATGCAGAAATTCACTGCAATTCGTGACAGGCAAATTTATTCGCCCATCACTACTCCTTGCACAACAGTGACACCTTCTAGGCCAAAATCTGGAATATGCCAGGGCTCACTGTACATGGGACAAAGGACTCACTTCTCCTTCCAGACCAGGATATATATATTGGGCCTATATATACACAAAATTAGAAAAAAAGTTATGCCTTTGCTTTTTGGAAACTGTTTAGCGACCACTTCCGACAGTAGAAGACCGTTTGTGAATTTTATAGTTTGCACCAATGCGCAGTCAATGTAATAAAACTTCTTACTGAAAAAGTCGTTATGTTTGCTCCAAAAGATTACGACACCTTCAAGCACTTCTTAAAATTCGCAATGCGCAATTAAAATTAGCAATGTAATAACAGTTTAAGGAACAATATTACATTGTGAGATATGGATTTTTATTCTTATTGGTGCAAATTGTTTTGCTCTTTTCGACTTTTTTTCCGCCAACGGCATACTACATGCTTCATTATTACATATATTAATACATAAAGGGGTTAAGTCTTTCCAGTGATTTTGTAACACAAGACCAAACATTGCCTTTTGACCCCCTTATGTTTGGAATTCTGATTACCTCTGCCAAATGAAAGCTCATAATACATGTGTGTTCATAAATATATGGATTTTTCAAGGATGTTTAACTTGGTTATGTTATCAGTTTGCCTGAAAATGAGTTTTCAAGGGAATGCCTGAAATATATCAATTGCATATACATATAAGACCATAGACACTAAAGCATTCCATAAAATTGGAGAAATCAGCAGTGCAAATGTTTTGCAATGCAGAATTTATTGTATATATATATATATATATATATATATATATATATATATATATATATATATATATATATATATATATATATATATATATATATATATATATAGTTGTGTTCCAAGGAATGACGCACTCCAGGACTTCATAATGAGATCAAGCAAAGTGAAGTTTATTTGTCAACGTTTCGGTCTTTCTCAAGAAATGTCTTGTGTTATTATTAACATTAACATGCAGCATTACATTTCCCAGGGTATCTCTGCTAGTATTTATAAAGAAAAATTGTAAAATATAAAGATATTAGAAGCCACCAAGTTATTTCATAACCATATAAAAAGACAAGACTAAAGGCTGAGTGTTTTTATAAACCGAGCAGAGAAACAAATCTGGTTAGGGTGAGACAGGCTAAAAGGAGCCAAAAAGCTCTTCAAAATGCTGAAATAAAAATAGCTGTTGGAGCTCTGGCGGGGATGCCTGCTGCATCCTGGCTCTGCTGTCACTATCAGGGAAGTGTGTGCACTCGGCAAACTTCTGGGTTTTGATGCCAGTTCGCGTCTGATGTCATTGCGTTTGGTACGGTTTAAATATTTAAAGGGGCCTCAGGCAAATATTCTCTGCCCAACAAAAAAGTCTATTTCTTAGTTCCTGTGTGCGTTCTTAATGTTTTTCTGACTTGTTACTGATCCTGACAATATTGCTCACTGCAATAGTGATGCGCCTCCCCCCAGGACCCGCCCCGACGCTAAAGTTAAAAGCACGGAGCGGGAGGGGTGGCGGCATCGGGGCTGCTGAAACGCCCCTGCTACCTGTCCATGGTTTTCGTCTGCCCAACCATACCTACGTCTCCTGTATCTGTACCATATTAACTGATTGTTACCGACCCGGCCTAGCTTTTGACTGTGTTTCTTTTTTTTTCCTTTCTACAACCCCAGGCTTGGTTCCCTTGCTTGCTCAGAACTCTCTTCTTGGTTCTCCAGCCAAGGAGGGCTCCAGCCGAAGCCAAAGGCGGCTGCTAAAGGCAGAAGATTGGGCCGAGACCGGAACCTTGGACTTAGTTCTGGGTTTAGGATACCCTGCGTTACAAATGCAAGATATGCAACATAAATCTTTCTGAAAACAGAAGGTATTTACATACCTCGTGCTACACACATAGCACTGCCTTAAAGGGCATGTAAAGGCAAAAAAATAAAATCCAATTTTTACTTTCTTTAATGAAAAAGAAACCTCCAATATACAGTGGTGTGAAAAACTATTTGCCCCCTTCCTGATTTCTTATTCTTTTGCATGTTTGTCACACAAAATGTTTCTGATCATCAAACACATTTAACTATTAGTCAAAGATAACACAAGTAAACACAAAATGCAGTTTTTAAATGAGGGTTTTTATTATTTAGGGAGAAAAGAAATCCAAACCTGTGTGAAAAAGTAATTGCCCCCTGAACCTAATAACTGGTTGGGCCACCCTTAGCAGCAATAACTGCAATCAAGCGTTTGCGATAACTTGCAGCGAGTCTTTTACAGCGCTCTGGAGGAATTTTGGCCCACTCATCTTTGCAGAATTGTTGTAATTCAGCTTTATTTGAAGGTTTTCTAGCATGAACTGCCTTTTTAAGGTCATGCCACAACATCTCAATAGGATTCAGGTCAGGACTTTGACTAGGCCACTCCAAAGTCTTCATTTTGTTTTTCTTCAGCCATTCAGAGGTGGATTTGCTGGTGTGTTTTGGGTCATTGTCCTGCTGCAGCACCCAAGATCGCTTCAGCTTGAGTTGACGAACAGATGGCCGGACATTCTCCTTCAGGATTTTTTGGTAGACAGTAGAATTCATGGTTCCATCTATCACAGCAAGTCTTCCAGGTCCTGAAGCAGCAAAACAACCCCAGACCATCACACTACCACCACCATATTTTATTGTTGGTATGATGTTCTTTTTCTGAAATGCTGTGTTACTTTTACGCCAGATGTAACGGGACGCGCACCTTCCAAAAAGTTCAACTTTTGTCTCGTCGGTCCACAAGGTATTTTCCCAAAAGTCTTGGCAATCATTGAGATGTTTTTTAGCAAAATTGAGACGAGCCTTAATGTTCTTTTTGCTTAAAAGTGGTTTGCGCCTTGGAAATCTGCCATGCAGGCCGTTTTTGCCGTCTCTTTCTTATGGTGGAGTCGTGAACACTGACCTTAATTGAGGCAAGTGATGCCTGCAGTTCTTTAGATGTTGTCCTGGGGTCTTTTGTGGCCTCTCGGATGAGTTGTCTCTGCGCTCTTGGGGTAATTTTGGTCAGCCAGCCACTCCTGGGAAGGTTCACCACTGTTCCATGTTTTTGCCATTTGTGGATAATGGCTCTCACTGTGGTTCGCTGGAGTCCCAAAGCTTTAGAAATGGCTTTATAACCTTTGAAATTGAACTCAGGTGTGATAAACCACAGTTAAGTTATTTTTTAACAAGGGGGGCAATCACTTTTTCACACTGGCCCATGTAGATTTGGAGTTTTTTTTCTCCCTTAATAACGTAAACCTTCATTTAAAAACTGCATTTTGTGTTCAATTATGTTATCTTTGACTAATAGTTAACGGTTTTTGATGAGCAGAAACATTTAAGTGTGACAAACATGCAAAAGAATAAGAAATCAGGAAGGGGGCAAATAGTTTTTCACACCACTGTACTTTAAAAAATGTGTACCGTTTTTATAAGAAACCTGACTGTATGCAGTGAAATTCTCCCTTAATTTACTGCTGTGGATAGGAATTGTCAGATGGTCCCTAACTGCTGAGCAGGGAAACAATCATACTTATGAACAGCAGGGGGAGCCCCCGCCTTACTTCCCAGCCATACAGAACTCAAGCAGCTTTGTTTATGACAATCCCTAAGCAGCCCAGAGCACACTGAGCATGTGCACAGTCTTAGTCTTGCAAAGAAGTTTAACAAAGTTCCAAGATGGTGACCCCCTGTAGCCAACTTTGAAAGCATAAATTATTTGTTTGATTAGGCTTGTGGTGCAGTAAGTTCATGTTTTTATTTAGTATACAAAATACAGCATTTCTAGCCTTATTCTATTTTAGACTTTACATATCCTTTAATACCAAAAATGAGATTTTAACTCTCGCATAAGGCATTATGGGTGGAGACATGCAAATCACTCCTTTATTTCCCTGTGGCCAACTATGCATCCAGAACTGATTTTATTCAGGTCACGGAACTTCCATATGACTTCTAATATGATCATATTTGACAAGGGTACATTATTTTTTATAATACGCAAATTTCAGTGAGTCATGTGATATCACTAAGATACAAAATACATATATTACTGAAATACCAATATGCCATACTTAGCAAGAATAGTCACTGTTCTGCTATGTAGGAATTTCATTATATTGGACTTACCATGTTGGTGTGATGACAGGCTGCAGTACAGTTATTACTTAGCAGAACATAATCTTCACAAGTGCTTTCCTCCAGCTATAAATACTTGACTTTCAACTTCTTGTTTCGAAACTTCATTTATAAAATTATCTTAAACATTAGTTGTATGAAAAACTGACCAATTTCCAAATCAATTTTTATCTCAGCAAACAGACAAAGAAATTATCTTTGCCTTGTCCTTTTGGTCCAGCACATCAGATACAGAAATACCCAAACAGTGACTGTTTATGACATCTTGCAGCAACCAGCATTTGCCAGGGTTTTCTTGCTATTGTTGGGATGGTGGGAGTTGAAATTCAGCTATAGCTGGATAGCTAAAATATGATTAATAGTCAAATGTTATTGATCTGGAAAAGTGACACCCCAAACTTTCCATGTAATAGGCGGATTGTCCACTATTCCATGTTTTGGGTACATTATAATATAATATATAATATATATGCTGTTATCATATTAAAAATCTATAAAACAACAGGGCAAGCTGGAGGGGCATAAAAATGTCTTCAAACGAAACTGTGCCTAAGGTTCTCCAGATAGATAGTTCTGATCAAAAGTGTAAAAAATCAACGTTTAAACAAAAGGTCAAAGTAAACAGGGGCTGATATATATATATATATATATATGAGTTAACGATAATTGTCCAAATCATTAATTGCCATATGTGATTAGCATCAGAGTGCTCTGCTTGGCATGCTATGTCCATATGAAATGAATACTTTTGACTACTCAGAGCAGACACATTCAGACTGATTGGAATGTCTATTAGCTTGGATAAATGTCAATTATGTTAAGACTTTCATCAAAAGTGTTGTTAAATGGTAAAATAGTTTGACCCCAGAATTATACATTAAACTGCTGAGAATGGATTTGAAATAGTTTTTAGCATTACCTTCTATAAGATGACAAATTATCGTCTGTCGTATGGGTTTGCTTTACAGCATTTTTAAGACGGTTTAATTACTGTATATATGGGTAATGCAATTTAAAGGGATACTGTCAAGGGAAAAAACTTTTTTTTCAAAATGAATCAGTTAATCAGTCTGCTGGCGATGCTTAAAGGGACAATGTAATTCTCCTACCGCGCACCTGTAGTTCACCAATCCTGCAGTTGGTGGTGCTTTTAAATGGGTTACTGCACAAATAATTGTATCCTGATGAAGGGTGGGTGTTGGTGGGTGTTCCCCCCCCCCGAAACGTTGATGTTTGGTGGCTGAATAAAAGGGGATATTCCCCGACTGCACTATTAACTGATGCGTTTTGAAAAAAATAAAACATTTTTCCGATGACAGGATCCCTTTAAGCATCGCCAGCAGTTTATTTTGTGCATGCTGACATGCGTGAAGATAGAAATCCCTCATATGTCAAGCCTGACTGTTTTATGACCTTACTATTTCCTTCACATCTATACAGGGAATATGCCGGCCGTGCTTTCTGAGAATTTGAACCTGGGATTGCATTTAGACTTAAGGAAGCATAGGCAGCCGAGCCCGTGAGCACAAGCCAAATTTGCTGATTCAGTCACTTCTGGGCATTTGATACCACAGAAGAGAAATTCAACATGTAACAGGTTTGATGATGGGACTTTGGCTGGCTATACTTGATGCCAACTTCTAAACTTGGATCTCTGGAAATAAATCTGTTTTAGTTCCATTTCTACTTTAGTTAAATGATTAGGAATAAGGAAAATGGCTTTTTGTATTTAAGGGTTTTAATATTTATTATATTTTATTCATGTACCACCATTTGTTTTCTTCAGAATAATGTTAATTCCATAACAACACAGAGAAATGCTAAGTGGTAGCGGGGGTCAAAGACAAAAGTATTTATGTGCTGAATTCAACATATCACTTGACTAAACACATTTTCCTCTTACACATGGGCTGATTTATCAAAGTTTATATCTTTCTTTTCTGTGAATTAAACGTTTTTGCACAAGTAACCGTCATGAACTATTTTTTAAAAAATAAGGAGGCATTTGTTTTTTAAATGACACTGTTTACACTGCAAATAATTCACTCTACAATATAAAATTTAATTCCGGAACCAGCAAGTTTATTTTTTTTAGTTGTAATATTGGTGTGTAGGCAGCCATCTCAGGTCATTTTGCCTGGTCATGTGCTTTCAGACAGAGCCAGCACTTTAGGATGGAACTGCTTTCTGGCAGCTGTTCTCTTGTGTTAGGGAGCTGCTATCTTGTTAGCTTCCCATTGTTCTGTTGTTAGGCTGCTGGAGGGGGAAGGAAGGGAGGGGTATCACTCCAATTTACAGTACAGCAGTAAAGAGTGACTGAAGTTTATAAGAGCACAAGTCACTTGACTGGGGGCAGCTGGGATATTGAAAATATGTCTAGCCCCATGTCAGATTTCAAAATTCTGCTGGAGCAGTACTATTAACTGGTGTGTTTTGAAAAAAAAAAATTTTTTCCCATGACAGTATCCCTTTAATCATTTATTGTTAGACTGCGATGGTTAAATTATTAGGTATATTGCTGATCTGGAACAGGACTGTTAAAGTGAAGCACCAGTGGGTTTGTACAATCATTGAAAGAATTCTTAAGGCCACGCAGCCTTCCCAAGAACTCCACAGATTGTAAAGATGGGCAAAATCAATAGAAATGACTGCCACTGTAACAGTAGTAACAGGACAATACATAAGCATATGGCAAAATATTTAACTTTGTCTGGCTCGGATAGCTAACTCTGATACAGTCTGTTAAAATAAATCTGACACCTGTGAACATTCAGCCTGTGCTTTGGCTGGGTACTCCAATTTCCTCCCACACACCAAAAACATACAGACAGGTTATTTGGCTTCTAATAAAATTGATCATAGTGCGTGTGTTAAAGTGGTAGAGCCCTTGTACGATCCAGTGGGGCAGGCATTAATGTCAGTGATGTAAACATCTTGTATCGCACTATTGTTTGCAAGGTGGCTTTACGCCATAATTAATTTTTTTGTTTGTTGCTTTGGAACTTATTTTTTTACATTCTTGGTGTATTTAATTGATTTACTCCTCCTGTAAGAAAGTTCTGCCACAGGGGTAGAAGCTGCTCAATATAGTTTGTCCTGAATGTATATGCAGCAGATATGGCCCTTGAGAGCAATCATATACAAGAAAGGTTGTTGTTTTTTGATTGGCACATAGTAATACGCTGTACTAATATTTATGTCTTTACCCTACTACTACCCTTTTTGTAGCACAGCACAAAGACTATACATCAGTCCTGGCCCCAGAGGAGCTTACATTCTTAAATCCCTTTCACTAGGGTCAATTTTATCAGGAACAAATTATTTTTCTTGTATTTTTGGAGTGTAGTAGAAAACTGTGAGTCCTAGAGGAAAACAATGCGAATGACTCAAGTGGAGAATATACAGACTTCTTGTAGGCAGTGCATTGACTTGAATCTATGTATCCAAAACTTGCTCTTAGTAATAAAAGAACATCAAAAAATAACTCATTTTAAAGATATTTTCCCAATAAACACATGACATTTAAATTGAAATTATTGTAAAAATTAAAATGTACATGATAGTTCCTTCATTTAGAAAGAAAGAAGTACTAATCCATAGGCTATTTGTTTAAAAGCAATGGCATATTACAGGAAGAGCCAACTACATGGTGGGAGGGGGTGTTATGCTGTAGCATCTTGGTTGGCACATGGGGGTTACCTGCATAAATGAGAAGTGTTCAATAAGGAAAGTATCCCAAGGGGACCGTGCACAAATCTCATGAATTTGTACATTGTATATTGTACATTGAATACAGTATATTGCAAGACAAGCTGCACGTGTCTGTAAGGCAGGAATGTATACATGTATCTCTAAACAATACCGGGAGCACTGATATTTCCTATAGATGATACACCCTGCATGGACTGGCATTAATTAAGCACCATGTGCACAATGTAATGTAATTAAAAGCAATTATGATGTCAAGAAACATGACATATCGCTTCTAGTTATTCTTAGCAGCCAAATGTACAACATGCATTACAGAGGAATCAAGCATCATTTAATGTATGGTGTCTAGTGGTTATAAAAAACAAATTGCTTTGGAGATCTAATGTCTGTTAATTATGTGATTGCAGATGGGCAGAGAAATAAAAGTGGCTATTGTGAGCAGTATCTTTATCTATCCTAACTCCTCACATGGGTTCCACTTACTGCTTTTTTGCCATGTTAATCTGTAGCATTATAGTAGATGGAAAAAGAAACAATAGGGGTAATTTACCAACAAAATGGATAAAACAGAGAGTGTACACTTGTTTTCTGCACTTGTATATGGGTATTAATGCATCTATCCTGCTTCTGATAAATGATGGCTGTGTTAATTGATGCTGGGAACCCCTGGAGTTATGCCTCCCTGGAACTGGCAGGGGGGTTGCACCTATAGGTTCACCTAATTTGTGCCCCAATGAATCTGATGCAAATGTTTTGAACATGTGATTTGTAAGTGACGCATACCCTCACTATCACAAAGCTAGATGCAACTTACTCCCAATTGGTGTCAAACACAAGAGTCATTGTGTTCGTTTTGTGACACATCGAGCACAATTCCGAAGGCCATAACTATGTTTGTAAATGACTCCTAATCAAATACCAGCATTAGAAAACCAACACAAAAATAATGACTAAAAATGGCAGCTACCTTTATCTGTACTAGTAGAAACTAGCACTGAACAAACCAGTTCCCTGAATAATAATGTGCTGCCATTCAAAGAAATGTTCCGTCAGAGCTGTTTGAGAGCACATCATTTACCTGCGCACACTGTTTTTATCAAAGTGCGGACAGAGGTTTATAAAGTGTGCACACAGCCGAGTAAAAATTAGCGGTAACTGATCCAAAGGCTGGATCTTTAAACCAGAGTGATTAAACAGATGCATTTGAACCTAATGTGTGGATTCCCAGGAGTATAATATTGGATATTAGTGATTTCAGTGTCATCAATAAAATGGAAAGCTGCAACTAAACCAGAATCAGTGATTGTGGCTTCCTAGTGTGGCTTAAACCCCTAGGGACCATGCCATGAAACGTTCTGGTTGACTGACTGCTGTCACTTCTATATGGAAGTCTCCAAAAGAATTAAGCAGACATATGTGTTTTTGAATTTGCTTTGGCCTTCCTTATTCACATACTTTTGGTATTTTATGCATGATGCATGAGTACAAGTATGCCTAAGTACAATAAGCTATACCAACCATTCAGATATCTGCTTTAAATTTTTTAATTACTCTAGATCAGGGCTGTCCAACTGATGGCCTCTTGTGTGGCCCCCCACATGAAAGTCTGCCTTCTAAGAAACAAATGTGACAAAAAGTGCAGACAGTGCGTGACATGAAAACATTTGTTACTAGTCACTACCTGCTTCTATTTATAGGCACACAATAAAAAAAAATAAGCCAATCTAATGCGATTAATACACAACACTGTTGATATGTACTCAAAGTTCCTGTATGAGACAACTGGGATTTCTGTTTGATTCTAGTAAAGTTTAAAGGCACTTTAATCACATGGTGCTTAAGCTTAGTAAACTTCTTACTTATCACAATTTCTTTATTAGGACTTTTACATAGGTGTTTCTGCCCACGTTCCTCTTGTAGCGAATGTGTACTGCCACAGGGGAACGCAAGAATAAAAAACAGCCCGTTTTTTAAAATTACTTTGTAATCACAGAGGCACGGACAAGTTTCAAATGCAGGCGGAACACAACTTGGTGCAGCTTGTAAGAGCCCTTAGAGAAGCAGACACTGGATTATTTGCTTGTCAGCTATGATAAACCCCCTTTCATCTGCCAGATCATCTGTGAAGTTTTAGGGGCAGATTTATTAAGGGTTGAATTGAAACTTCAAATTTGAATTTTCAGAGAGAAAACTCAAATAGTGTTTGATCAAATTCGATTAGTGTTTTCAGGTCATTTAAATTAGAACAACTTGATTTATACATTCTGATTAGTCGAATTTCGAATTTATGGGAGTTTTAAAAGACTCACATGAATTCGAAATTTGACTCTTGATAAATGTGCCTCTAAATGTTTGCATGGAAAAATCCTGTGCCACATTTTATTATTAGAGTAATCAATTGCCAGCAATGTCTATTACCTTAGTAGGTAAAAAGTTCGGCACATACCCTATTCATTGAGCTTATGTTAAAGAATAAAGGTTTTCTGGCCACCTTTATTTAAGAGAAGATTATCTGACACTTTCACACGTCTCACTTTCATTAACAGAAAGTGAAATGCAATAAGCATTACTAATATGTTTTTTACCTGCACAGTTTGCTTTCTGTTGTCATGAACAAGAAATAAAAAACATTCCAAAATGATTAGCATATGGGGCCAAAATGATGATTCACCTGTAGGGATGTAGCGAACGTCGGAAAAAAAGTTTGCGAACATATTCGCGAACTTGCGTCAAAAATGCGAACGGTTCGCGAACGTTGCGAACCCCATAGACTTCAATGGGAAGGCGAATTTTAAAAGCTAAAAAAGACATTTCTGGCCAGAAAAATGATTTTAAAGTTGTTTAAAGGGTGCAACGACCTGGACAGTGGCATGCCAGAGGGGGATCAAGGGCAAAAATGTATCTGAAAAATACATTGTTGACACAGCGCTGCGTTTTGTGCTGTAAAGGGCAGAAATCACACTACATTTCTAAACCTGTGTAATAAACTGCTTTAAAACGTCCGGCGTCTACATGCCAATCAAGTCGTGTAAAGGTTACAGCCTGTTCACACGCAAAGACGAAACGCGGCACTTACTACAACGCAAAAAAACGCAAAGAGCTTTAATGAATGATACCGTCAAGTGAGCAAATAATAGTTGTTAATTACTAGTTGAGCTTGTCACCTCCAGGATGTTCGTCCTGTTGGTGGCAATATTTCTGTAGTGGTGTGTTTAGCAGTCACCGTGCTTGTGCGCACGTGCACGGTCAGGCAGAGGTAATTCAATGTACAGTGAAGTGAACCAAAAAACACTGATTCTGCAGTGTGGGCCCAGTTTTGGTCTACTTTATTGATCACCTGCGGTGACCATAAAAGATGCGATTTTGCCACTGTTGCAGAACCCTGAAAAATTAGGCATGTGTACTTTCCTGAAAAATTATGTTTTTTTTGTCGCAGCCACTGAAGCACAGAGGCCAGAAAAAATATGCCATATAAATGCTAACAATATAAAAAAAATTTGTCGCAGCCACTGAAGCACAGAGGCCAGAAAAAATATTCCATATAAATGCTAACAATATAAATTTTTTTTGTCGCAGCCACTGAAGCACAGAGGCCAGAAAAAATATGCCATATAAATGCTAACAATATAATTTTTTTTTGTCGCAGCCACTGAAGCACAGAGGCCAGAAAAAATATGCCATATAAATGCTGAAAATATTAATTTTTTTTGTCGCAGCCACTGCAGCACAGAGGCCAGAAAAAATATGCCATATAAATGCTAACAATATAAAAAATTTTTGTCGCAGCCACTGAAGCACAGAGGCCAGAAAAAATATGCCATATAAATGCTGAAAATATTTTTTTTTTTTTGTCGCAGCCACTGCAGCACAGAGGCCAGAAAAAATATGCCATATAAATGCTAACAATATAAATTTTTTTTGTCGCAGCCACTGAAGCACAGAGGCCAGAAAAAATATGCCATATAAATGCTGAAAATATTCATTTTTTTTTGTCGCAGCCACTGCAGCACAGAGGCCAGAAAAAATATGCCATATAAATGCTGAAAATATAAAAAAATTTTGTTGCAGCCACTGAAGCACAGAGGCCAGAAAAAATATGCCATATAAATGCTGAAAATATTCATTTTTTTTGTCGCAGCCACTGCAGCACAGAGGCCAGAAAAAATATGCCATATAAATGCTGAAAATATAAAAAATTTTTGTCGCAGCCACTGAAGCACAGAGGCCAGAAAAAATATGCCATATAAATGCTGAAAATATTCTTTTTTTTTGTCGCAGCCACTGAAGCACAGAGGCCAGAAAAAATATGCCATATAAATGCTGAAAATATTAATTTTTTTGGTTGCAGCCACTGAAGCACAGAGGCCAGAAAAACTCAGGATTTACCTGGATTCAAATGAAACCAGTAGGGTTTGCACCCTAGTTTGTAACGGTGGCGGAGGGAGGAGGACGCTAAAGGACAGCTGTGTGTGGAGTCATGAGGTGTGCAGAGAAGGACAGCTGCATGGGGAGTCAGAACAAGTCTTCCGGCGTGCAGTAACCCTCCGAGATCCACGCCTCGTTCATTTTAATAAAGGTCAGGTAATCCACACTTTTGTGACCTAGGCGAGTTCTCTTCTCAGTTACAATCCCTCCTGCTGCACTGAAGGTTCTTTCTGAGAGGACACTTGAGGCGGGGCAAGACAAGAGGTTCATGGCAAATTGTGACAGCTCTGGCCACAGATCAAGCCTGCGCACCCAGTAGTCCAGGGGTTCATCGCTCCTCAGAGTGTCGATATCTGCAGTTAATGCCAGGTAGTCCGCTACCTGCCGGTCGAGTCGTTCTTTGAGGGTGGATCCAGAAGGGTTCTGGCGCTGCCTTGGACTGAAAAACATTTGCATGTCTGACGTTACAGAATGGCCAAAGTGCTTTGTCCTTGCAGGTGCGCTCGTGGCAGGATTACTGGCACCTCTGCCCCTGGAATGTTGATGAGTTCCTGAAGTGACATCACCCTTAAAAGCATTGTACAACATGTTTTGCAGGCTGGTTTGTAAATGCAGCATCCTTTCGGACTTCTGGTACGTTGGTAACATTTCTGCCACTTTATGCTTGTACCGAGGGTCTAGTAGCGTTGCGACCCAGTACAGGTCCTTCTCCTTAAGCCTCTTGATACGGGGGTCCATCAACAGGCATGACAGCATGAAAGACCCCATTCTCACAAGGTTGGATGCAGAGGTATCCATCTCCGCTTCCTCGTTATCAAGGACTACATCATCCACGGTCTCCTCCCCCAGCCACGTACAAGACCAGGGGTCCCCAAAAGGTCACCACAAGCCCCCTGGGAAGCCTGCTCCTGTTGGTCCTCCTCCTCCACAAAGCCACCTTCCTCCTCTGACTCCACTTCTGACACCTCTCCCTGCGTTGCAGCAGGTGCCTGGGCTCGTTCTGGTGATTCCGACCAGAAATCGTGCGCTTCCTGCTCCTCGTCACGCTGGTCTACAGCCTCATCTGTCACTCGTCGCACGGCACGCTCCAGGAAGAAAGCAAAGGGTATTAGGTCGCTGATGGTGCCTTCGGTGCGACTGACCATGTTTGTAACCTCTTCAAAAGGGCGCATGAGCCTGCAGGCATCGCGCATAAGCACCCAGTAACGTGGGAAAAAAATCCCCAGCTCTGCAGATCCAGTCCTACCACCCAGTTCAAACAGGTATTCATTGATGGCTCTTTGTTGTTGCAGCAGACGTTCCAACATGAGGAGCGTTGAATTCCAGCGAGTCTGGCTGTCGCAAATTAAACGCCTGACTGGCATGTTGTACAGCTGCTGAATGTCAGCAAGGCGTGCCATGGCTGTGTAGGAACGTCTGAAATGGGCCGACACCTACTTGGACTGCCTGAGAACGTCCTGGAATCCTGGGTACTTCGAGACAAAACGTTGGACTATTAAATTCAGAACATGTGCCATGCAGGGCACATGTGTTAAATTGCCCAGTCTCAGTGCTGCCAACAGATTGCTTCCGTTGTCACACACCACTTTTCCGATCTTCAGTTGGTGTGGGGTCAGCCACCGATCGCCTGTGACTGCAGAGATGACAGGAGTACAGATCCGGTATGGTTTCTGCTTTCCAGGCACGTCATCCCCAAGACAGCATGACAACGGCGTACCTGGCACGTCGAATAGCCTAGGGGGAGCTGGGGGTGCACAGGTGTGGAGGAGGAGGACCCAGCAGCAGAGGAGGAAGAAGAGGAAGAAGACGAGGTAGAGAGCGAAGGAGGAGTAGAGGTGGTGGCAGAACCGCGTGCAATCCGTGGCGGTGACACCAAATCCACTGTTGTTGTTGAGTCACACATTCCCTGCTTCCCAGCCATTACCAAGTTCACCCAGTGGGCAGTGTAGGTGACATACCTGCCCTGACCATGCTTGGAGGACCATGCGTCAGTAGTCATATGGACCTTTGGCCCAACACTAAGTGACAGAGATGCGGTGACTTGGCTCTGCACATGGTGGTACAGGTGTGGTATTCCCTTTTTTGAAAAAAAATTGCGGCTGGGTACCTTCCACTGCGGTGTCCCAATTACTACAAATTTGCGGAAGGCCTCAGAGTCCACCAGCTGGTATGGTAAAAGCTGGCGGGCTAAGAGTGCAGACAAGCCAGCTGTCAGACGCCGGGCAAGGGGGTGACTCGCAGACATTGGCTTCTTACGCTGAAACATGGCCCTCACAGAAACTTGGCTGGGGGCAGATGACTGGGAATGGGAACTGGTGGTCAAGGTGGAAGGCGGAGTGGAGGGTGGTTCAGACGGGTCAAGGACAGCAGAGGTAGAGCAGTAAGATGCTGGACCAGAAGGAGGGTGGCTTTTAGTTTGTCTGTTGCCTTTGAGGTGTTGCTCCCAAAGTGCTTTGTGCTTGCCGTTCATGTGCCTTCACATAGAAGTTGTACCTATGTGGCTGTTGGGCTTCCCAAGACTCAGTTTCTGACTGCACTCATTGCAAATTACAACGCTTTTGTCAGAGGCACACACATTAAAAAAATCCCACACTGCTGACCTTTTTGAAGCTGGCAATCTGGCGGTAACAGTAGAAGTTGGCGGCGTTGGCGGCAATGGCGGGTGCGTTGGCCGGCTGACCACAGGTGCCGATACATGTTGTTGCCCTACTGTTCCCTGCGAGCTGTCCTCCCAGCTTCTTCTAAGTCTTATTCTCCTCCTGCCTCTCTGCCTCTCTGACTCTCCGTCTCTCCATCTGAACTATCCTCCTCTTGCTCTCTTCTACTGGGCACCCACAAAACATCAATCTCCTCATCATCATTCTCCTCAGATGCATCAATTTCTTCTAACAGCTCACAGAAGGAAGCAGCAGCGGGGACCTCCTCATCACTCATTATGTCCATCTCTGTTGTGTTCTCTGCCAGAATTAAATCTGGTGTAACGTCCTCATCTCCTTCATCTTCTTCTGCCAATAATGGTTGCGCATCACTCAGTTCAAGAAACTCATGTGAAAATAACTCCTCTGACTCCAGTGAAGAAGGGGCGCCGGTGGTGGAGGAAGTGTTACGTGGGGTGCCCATAGCAGTGGAGGATGAGGATGTTGTGGTAAAGTTAGAAACGGTAGAGGATGGGGTGTGCTGTGTAAGCCAGTCAACTACCTCTTCAGCATTTTGGGAGTTCAGGGTCATTGCCTTTTTAAAACTGGGCAATTTCCTAGGGCCACAGGATAGCATAGCAGCACGGCCCCTAGTGCCTCTGCGTGGCGGCCTGCCTTTGCCTGGCATTATTTTTAAAACAACAACAACAACTCAGGTGGTGTTTATGGAGACGGTATTATTATTGATATTTAGACAGATTGTGAAAAAGCTAACAGAGCTAGATGGCAGTTGTTTGAAAATGAAGAACACACTGGGCAAACAAATTGAAACAATGCCTGCAAGGTCAACGTATACACTACTACAGCAGTGGATACGGAATATATTATTGCTGCTTGAAAAACGTCACTCAGGTGGTGGTTCTGGAGACGGTATTATTATTGATATTTAGACAGAATGTGAACAAGCTCACACAGCGAGGTGGCAGTTGTTTGAAAATGAAGAACACACTGGGCAAACAAATTGAAACAATGCCTGCAAGGTCAACGTATACACTACTACAGCAGTGGATACGGAATATATTATTGCTGCTTGAAAAACGTCACTCAGGTGGTGGTTCTGGAGACGGTATTATTATTGATATTTAGACAGAATGTGAACAAGCTCACACAGCTCGGTGGCAGTTGTTTGAAAATGAAGAACACACTGGGCAAACAAATTGAAACAATGCCTGCAAGGTCAACGTATACACTACAGCAGTGGTTACGGAATATATTATTGCTGCTTGAAAAACGTCACTCAGGTGGTGTTTCTGGAGACGGTATTATTATTGATATTTAGACAGAATGTGAAAAAGCTCACACAGCTAGATGGCAGTTGTTTGAAGAACACACTGGGCAAACAATGCCTAAAAGGTCAACGTATACACTACTACAGCAGTGGATACGGAATATATTATTGCTGCTTGAAAAACGTCACTCGGGTGGTGGTTCTGGAGACGGTATTATTATTGATATTTAGACAGAATGTGAACAAGCTCACACAGCTAGATGGCAGTTGTTTTAAGAACACACTGGGCAAACAATGCCTACATGGTCAACGTATACACTACTACAGAAGTGGATACGGAATATATTATTGCTGCTTGAAAAACGTCACTCGGGTGGTGGTTCTGGAGACGGTATTATTATTGATATTTAGACAGAATGTGAACAAGCTCACACAGCTCGGTGGCAGTTGTTTGAAAATGAAGAACACACTGGGCAAACAAATTGAAACAATGCCTGCAAGGTCAACGTATACACTACAGCAGTGGATATGGAATATATTATTGCTGCTTGAAAAACGTCACTCGGGTGGTGGTTCTGGAGACGGTATTATTATTGATATTTAGACAGAATGTGAAAAAGCTCACACAGCTAGATGGCAGTTGTTTGAAGAACACACTGGGCAAACAATGCCTACAAGGTCAACGTATACACTACTACAGCAGTGGATACGGAATATATTATTGCTGCTTGAAAAACGTCACTCGGGTGGTGGTTCTGGAGACGGTATTATTATTGATATTTAGACAGAATGTGAAAAAGCTCACACAGCTAGATGGCAGTTGTTTGAAGAACACACTGGGCAAACAATGCCTACAAGGTCAACGTATACACTACTACAGCAGTGGATACGGAATATATTATTGCTGCTTGAAAAACGTCACTCGGGTGGTGGTTCTGGAGACGGTATTATTATTGATATTTAGACAGAATGTGAAAAAGCTCACACAGCTAGATGGCAGTTGTTTGAAGAACACACTGGGCAAACAATGCCTACAAGGTCAACGTATACACTACTACAGCAGTGGATACGGAATATATTATTGCTGCTTGAAAACGTCACTCGGGTGGTGTTTCTGGAGACGGTATTATTATTGATATTTAGACAGAATGTGAAAAAGCACACACAGCTAGATGCCAGTTGTTTGAAGAACACACTGGGCAAATAATGCCTGCAAGTGCACTACTATTGGTGCACTACTATGAAGAACAGCAAACAGCACTGGACACGTTAAAGAACAGTAAGATAAGTAAAATAAAAAAAAATATATATGTATATTAAAAAAAAAAAATTACTCGGGTTGGTGCTGCTGAACTACTAGGAGCAGCACAGTAGCACACCAGTCCCACTCCCCAACACAGCTAGACTAATAGCACTGGGCTCTTATAGTAGCAAAGTAAAAAAAACAAAAAAGAAAATAAAAGCAGTCCTTACAAGGACTATTGGGTTATTACAGCAGTCAGCAGATGAGATCAGAAGAGATCAGTGCCCACAGCAGCTACATACAGAGCACTGCAGTAGAAGGTAGATTACTAGCCAGCAAAGCTACCTAACCTAAAATGTCCCTCAAATCCCTGCAGAGTTCTGTCCCTCCAATACAGAGCAGTATCAAGTAGATTACTAGCCAGCAAACTTACTATCAACTGTCCCTCAAATCACTAACAGCTCTCTCCCTACACTAGCTCTTCCAAGCACACACAGGCAGAATGAAAAAACGCTGCAGGGCTTCAGTTTATATATGGAAGGGGAGTGGTCCAGGGGGTGTGGGGGTGGTCCAGGAGGGAGAGCTTCCTGATTGGCTGCCATGTATCTGCTGGTCTGGGGTGAGAGGTAAAAAAAAAGCGCCAGCTAAGGCGAACCCAAAATGGCGAACGTCGCGCGACGTTCGCGAACATTCAGCGAGCGCGAACAGTCGATGTTCGCGCGAACAAGTTCGCCGGCGAACAGTCCGCGACATCCCTATTCACCTGGTTGGTACATCTGGGTGTATAATCAGCCAGACATATACTGGACAGAACTAGGGGTAGACATAAGAGAGTTCTGAACAGAACTGTTCTCCTTATGAAACTAGTATAGACGTGATAATGTAATAAAGTCACATTTGTTTGCAGCAATTCTAATAACTCTCAGCAACCAATTACCAGGTATAATTTAAAGGTAACTTGTTTGAAATCAACCATCCTATTGGTTGCTTTTTTATTACATTATATCCTAAGCCAGGGGTTGGCCCACCCTAGGAAGGCCCAAAGGAGTGACTGACGGTATCCAATCTGAATGTCAGGGTGAAATTTGCAGTTTAAAGGAGAAGGAAAGTCTCTAAACAACATTCCCTAAAAATCTCAGCCTTAATATAGTCTCTAACATATTCCCCCAGCTCAATGTAATGTTGCTTAGTTTGACTTTGTAATGGCAAAGTCAGGTCCTGCTATTAGGTACCTGTTTCAATCCAGAGCTGCTTCCTTTCTCCTCCAACAGAGATTTCCCCGGGCAAACACATGCGCACCTCACTGCTGAGCTGCTGCTGCCGTTTTTTTTTTCTTCATTAGCATATTCAGCCTGTACGTGCTGAAAGTCTTGCCCTCGTTAGCCCCGCCCACTTAATCCCATTGTCCAATCGGAACTCTCCTCTGTTTTTTTCAAGACAGTCCTGCACAGCCCCTCTCCCTAAAGCTGCAGTTTACAGTGTAGGAGACACGGGCGGAAGTGATGTCAGCAGCTTGAAAATGGCAACTGCAATCTATTTAAGAGAGGGCTCACTTTCAAGACAGCAAGCTGGATAAATAATGCTCATCCAGAAGAACTACTATAGCTGTTTGGGAGGCAGAAGTATGGTAATTATATTAAAGGGATTTTCATGTAAATCCTTTCCTTCTCCTTTAATGCATATGTACTATTTTAGATACATTTTAAAGGGATACTGTCATGGGAAAACCTGTTTTTTTTTTCAAAATGCATCAGTTAATAGTGCTGCTCCAGCAGAATTCTGCACTGAAATTAGGGTTGCAACCTTTTGCTAGATTTTTTACCGGCAGGTGGGGGGACGGGTACAAAAAGGGGCGGGTGTGACGTCAAAGGGGGCGGGGTTGCACATAAAAGGGCGGGGCCACGGTGCGGCCAGGACAAAAAAGCAGGAAAAAGATAAGTTTACAGGGGATTGGGGGCAGGCCGAGGGGTCTTTTTAAGGGTATTACAAATTTACCAGCATCTACATTGCTGGTAAATTTGTAATACCGGCCCCGGCCTTGGCAGGTGTTTTAACTGAAATCCATTTTTCAAAAGAGCAAACTGATTTTTTTTATGTTTAATTTTGAAATCTGACATGAGGCTAGACATATTGTCAGTTTCCCAGCTACCCCCAATCATGTGACTTGTGCTCTGATAAGTTTTAGTCACTCTTTACTGCTGTACTGCAAGTTGGAGTGATATCACCCCCCACCCAGCAGCCTAACAACAGAACAATGGGAAGGTAACCAGATAGCAGCTCCCAGGTAGATCTAAAAACAACACTCAATAGTAAAAGCCAAGTCCCACTGAGACTGATTCAGTTACATTAAGTAGGAGATATAACAGCCTGCCAGAAAGTAGTTCCATCCTAAAGTGCAGACACAAGTCACATGACTGGGGCAGCTGGGAAACTGACAATATGTCTAGCCCCATGTCAGATTTCAAAAAAACATGTTTTCCCATGACAGTATCCTTTTAACTATAAGATAATGTTTATTATTTATCCTCAATAGTATCATGAGCTAAAGGGTATATGGGAAAGTGAAGGGCCACAAATGGAGATCTTAAACCCCCAAAAATCCAAAAACCTCTGTCATCATGTCACCCAGACTTGACTTGCCACTTGAAACCAAGGATTGGTTCAAAGGATGGAGGAGGCTTTTCTTATATGTTTTAAGAAAACATCAATCCATAACAATGGGTTATTCTGTGTCATTTACAAAGACCTAGGGAAGAAGTGCTATAGCACTAAGGAAGTACAGGGCTCTCTCTGAATGATGAGTAAGTTCTGTTGAACACAGGCAGCACTGTATTCATTGGGCATTTTGAATAGGTTGTTACATTATTGTTTAGCATTATATAGAGAGTGAGACAATTTGCAATTGGTTTTCATTTTTTATTTTTTTCTTATTCAGCTTTTCCAATCTGGTTGCTAGGGTCCAAACTACTCTAGCAACCATGCACTTGAATGAGAGACTGGAATATGAATAGGAGAAAGCCTGAGTACAAAGATGAGTAATACAAAGTAGCTATAACAATAAATAGGTAGCCTTACACAGCTTTTGTTTTTTTTAGATACTGTTAGTGACCCCCACCTGAAAGCTGGAAAATAATTCAAAAACTAAAAAACATAATACTATACAAATGAGGAAGGATGAGACAGGGCATAGGTAGTAGCACTAAAAGGTGCACTGGAAATAATGCTTCAAGAATAGTTGAGCAGATGTTTGGTGGCCTCCTGCTCCAGTGGGGGACACAAGCCCATAGGATTGTATAAGCATTGTGCTTATTGTAGCAGTAGGAACTAGTTATCTTTAGCTATAGATATTTAAAGATTAAAAAACCCTGTGGCATAATAAGGTACTTCTCATCACTGAATTAATCAATACAGTACGGTATGAGGTATTTTTGAGGTATTTGGCGTCATTTCCAAAGACCCTGGAAAGTAGTGCAAGAGCACTAAGTAGTGCAAGAATGTCTCCCAAAGGGCTCATGCAAAGAACTGGGGCTTTGATCTGCACTCCATAGCTTGCCCACCTGAATGATGGGAAAGTCGAGGATGGGTAGGGGGGACACCTAAGTGCTACCCCACCTGCCTCTCATAAATAGTAAAGTTGGGCTGAAAAAAGACCAAAATGCTTCAAGTTCATCCCCTCCAAATGAATCTCTGTGCACACACATACACACACTCACACCAACCCCTTCATACACTCACATAAACTACAATATATATATACCAATATCTATTAACTATAGAATTTAGTATCACAATAGCCTTGGATATTATGCTTGTCCAAAAAATCATCCAAGCCATTCTTAAAGGAATTAAGAGAATCAGCCATCACAACATCACCCGGCAGTGCATTCCACAACCTCACTGTCCTCTGTGAAGAACCACCTACACTGCTTCAAATGAAAGTTATTTTCTTCTAGTCTAAAGTGACCTCTGGTATGTTGATTCAATTTATGGGAAAAAAATATACAGCATTGTCAAATTTATGCTGTATTCATGGGGCAGCCACAGGTGTTTGTGGTTCGAGACAGAGCTCGGAGATCTGTGGTGATTAATCTAGGCTAGAATCTAGGCCCCTTTTCTGCACTTTAGGGTTGGACAGAAAGTGGAATTCTACGAATTTTTAGAATTCGAACTTTCATAAATAACCCCCATAAAGTGAACATGTCACCCAGACATAAAAAGCTGTATAATAAAAGTTATTTTCATATTAAACATACTAAAATTCCTTTTTGCATTAAAACATCCATACCTGTTATAAATACATTTTAAGATTTCAGCTGTCAATTTTATATTGCCTGCCCTCCCCATGCCCTAGGCCTAGAAGCAGGGCAGGCAATTACTTTCACTTTCTATCTTGCATTTCCTATGTCACTGCCCTCCTCACATTCCCCATTCCTGCTCACAGTCTATAATTATATAGCTAGTGTAAAGGCACGGGCATCAAGCCTCCCATTCTGGCACATAAACAAGATTTTAAAGGTGTTGCAAACCTTATCTTAATAACAGTGTCCACAAAATGGCTGCTGCCTGCTTGCTGTTGTTGTGAATTCCAAGGCAGGTGGCAACAAAGCTTTAAATAATTTATATAATGTAAGAAAAGTTTATTTTGCTTAACAATCACAATAGATAAGATTTGAAATTATTTCTTAGGGTGACAGGTCCCCTTTAAGTGAGAGGCACAAGAACATAGTGATTTGAGTGATACTGAGCCAAAGCTTGTTCTCTTAATCTGCTTTATATAAATATACCCTTTACTACAGTGTTGTGCAGTTTGTATCAGTTCAAGCACTGCCTTTCAGACGAATCTAGAATAGCAAATAGGCATCCCACCTTGTGTGGCCTTTAGGCTGAGCCTCCCCTTATCAGTGTTCCGAGCCCCCTGTTTGGGAACCACACGTTACTGTATGATGTGAAAGAGGTATGTTGGAATCAGCATATCTCAAGAATCAGACTAATGGTGTGTTATTTTTTGGTATTGAAAATATATGCATGAGCCAGCTAGTGTTATAATATTGAAATACTGAAGGGATACCCCAGCCACCTGCTTCTCATTTCTTGAAAAATGTATAACAAATCATGTAAGCTGTTGCCTCTATTGTAAAACAGTTACAATTGTTTGTATAATGTCAATGATCAGCTCACTATACCTGCTGCAAGATCTCCCCTATCTCCACTGCAGTTCTAGCTGAGGCAGGCCTCTTGGATTTCACTGGCTCCTCCTACCTATATCTTACCAGCCGAGAGCCGACTGTAGCTCTGAAAACTTGCACATGCTTAGTTGAAATTCCTTGGTTGCTTATCAAACCTTCTAAGCTTATTTTAAATCAGCCAAACCTCTGTGTTAGCTGCTGTTCAGTAGTGCTGCTACCTTCTGGAACTTAGCGTGTGCCCTTCATTTGCATAATAACATCACCAGCAGGGGACAAGATAGGGAAATATCGTGATACTTCTAGTGGAGGAGTTTACTAAAACAAGGCATTCTGGGTAGAATACTCAAAGCAATGCTACCATCTGAGCATGCTCCTGAAATTTGCATGTTATAGTCTCTGTTATAGTCTTAGTATGGACTCCCTCATTGAAAGAACCCATTTGACAAAGTAAGGGATTTTTTTAAAACCTGCAATTTTTTTCAAAACACTATATATGTAGTTTGATTAAACGTGTTTAGGTTGTACTGGTCAGATTGTTAATATGTTTTGATTTTGGCTGTGATAGGTGCCCTTTAATAAGGATTTGGTCATCTCTTAATTGCATTAAAGTAATGCTGGTTACACATAAAATTTGATTCCTGTCTCTGCTGGGAAGTACAGAAAAACATAATGATCTCCCACACTTATGTTCTTTCAGTCCAAGTCAGGATACTATTCTGAAATGATCACTCCTCCACTAAAAACTCCATCTGCCTTGTGTCTGAGCGTAAAGGTACACAGCAATCTCTCCCTTGCAGAAATAACAGGAAACAATTTGTTCCTTGTTTAGTTTTCTCCGATTTTTTATCCAGCAGCGGTGTTCCTCCTAATAGTGTTAATAGCAATGTAGAAACAAATCTTTAGATGTTTTATAACCATTCAGCAGAATAGACAACAAGCATGGGAACAAATTGTTGAGTTTAAGCTTCCCAATTGTGTCAAGATGTCAAGAAGAAATGATGGGTTATCACTTGAGAAAGGGCAGCTGTTGTCCCGAATTTTTTAATCATAACCAGCGTGTCTTGAGCACTTTGATAAACCTGGAAACGCCCCACTTTAGATACAGGTATTGACATTCAATTTTTTCTTCAGTATACTTGTAACTGGCGGTGGAGCAGGCCAGTACCAATACCTTTTTCCCCAAACAACTCATTTTTGCAAAGAAGAAATGACTGCAAGCTGTGGGGTTTCATTAACTGTACAAGCCTAAATAAATCACTCCTGAAATATGCCTACTGTTTACTTATGTTATCATGCTTCTTTAATTATCAGGGTTTTAGCCTCAGCACTATTGTTGGTTATGGAAACCAGGCTTTACACAAAGTTCAACTATTGAGCAGGGCCCACTTTACCTCCTGTACCCGTCACTTTTTATATGTAATTTGTGTTTGATAAAACCCTTCCATTGTAAACACTGTATAATATGCTGGCACTCAATTATGTGTTGCTAATATCTGTTCATTTTAAGTGTATTTGAAAAACCTTTGTGGTCAGCATGCCAGTAAGTCAGTGATGGAAGAACCATTGGTTGTTGATGAACCTTTAGAAACTGGGAGCACATAGCAAATCTTTTAAATTCAGCAGTTGTGAAAATTGTAATAGCAATTACCAGCGCCGTTTCTGTATGCATTGCCGCCTGAGGCGGCTCCAGTAATGCCGCCCCCCCAGCCCGATTCGATTTCCGGGGGGAGGCAGCAACGCTAGTGCGGAGAGCGCAATTGCGCTCTCTCGCCCTAGTAAAGCCGAATTTCCGGTTCAAAAACCGGAAATTTGGCTCTTAAAGGCACCAGGAGCGGCTTTTTGCCGCCCCTGGAAACCTAGCTGGCGATGCCACCTGAGGCGAGCGCCTCAGCTCGCCTGATTGGCGATCACCCCTGGCAATTACCATCATTATATATTGTGACCAAAGTCAAAAGAGAACAAAGGGGTTAATCATTACCTCACACCCCAGGCTGGTGCTCCTCTTAGCTGAAAAAATGCACTTGCCCGGCTACTACTCTAGTAAGTACTGCACTGTCATCTTCTTGATTATCCCAGGTTCCCTTATGGCTAGTCTGTGCACCTGCAATAATGTAAAACCAAAACTAAAATTAGAAAAGCCAAACTTCTGCTCTGCTGAGCATGCAACCCTGCATAACATCTGAGATGAGTGGGCAAAAGAAAAGAACTTTGTGCTGGTCGATTGACAACAAGAAAGAAATGCAATAAGGCGTAGTTCAAAATATGAAATCCAGAAGATATGTTCCAAATCTAGTGTTGATTCAACCTACATTACTTTCTGCCTGCTTTTTTACTAATACAGAAAACAAATACAATTTGTTTAAGTCCTCCATTAAAAAAACAGAATGAATGTAAACCTAATTTCTCTCAACAATGTATTTAGCAAAATACCACTTGTAATACCACTTGTCCTGCCACATATGCAAAAACCAGCAATGCAGAGAATCAATTCATACCTTATTTACTCGCCAAAATAATCTTTTTAAACTTTAAAGGGGACCTGTCACCCTAAGAAATAATTTCAAATTCTTTTCTATCATGTTAGTTGAGCAAAATAAACTTTACTTACACTGTATTTATTATTTACATTTTGTTTCCTTTTGTTTTGGAATTATACAATCACAGCAAGCAGGCAGCTGCCATTTTGTGGACACGGTTATTAAGGGAAATTGCATATCAACCCAAAATCTTGTGTATGAACCAGAATGAGGGACCTAATGTCCATGTGCAGTGGCGTACACAATTATAGAGCCTAAGGAGGGAAGGGGCTCTGACATCTAGGAAGTGCTTAGGCGGGGCAGGTAATATTTGATTGACAGTGACAGTTTAGATATTTAAACACCTTTATAACAAGTATGGATCTTTTAATGAAAAACATTTTTGGGGTTCCATATTTAATATGGAAAGGACTTTCATTATGCAGTTTTTTATGTGTAGGTGACAGGTCCACTTTAAAGGAACAGTTCAGTGTAAAAATAAAAACTGGGTAAAAAGATAGGCTGTGCAAAATAAAAAAAAAATCCTAATATAGTTAGTTAGGCAAAAATGTAATCTATAAAGGCTGGCGTGAGTGGATGTCTAACCTAATAGCCACAACACTACTTCCTGCTTTTCAGCTCTCCAATTCTGAGTTAGTCAGCGATTTGAAGGGGGGCCACATGGGACATAACTGTTCAACGAGTTTGCAATTGATCCTTAGCATTCAGCTCAGATTCAAAAGCAAACAGTTATGACCAATGTGGAAACCAAGAGAGCTGCAAAGCAGGAAGTAATGTTCTGGCTATTATGTTAGACATCCAGTCACTCCTGTCTTTATACTTTACATTGACATATTGTCTAACTACCTATATTGAAAATATTTTTTATTTTGCACAGTTTATCCAGTTTTTATTTTTACACTGAACAATTCCTTTAATTAGTCAAGCTGACTGCAAACCTATTATGGAGTGGGGATTAAACCCAATTTACTTTAAGTCCAGTGTACACAGCTAATGGACTTTTCTAGGAGGAAACTTTCTGTAGCATACTACAACAGACATTGCTGATACGGAAAACGTTCACTTTTGATTTTAAGCAACCTCAACTATAATTAAAATTAATTTTATAAGCTGCAATCCCCTTTTTAAATATAGCCTCACTTCTGTGAATTTGTATGAATAGCCTGCATGATACTGTATATATCCTCTGCAAGAGGTGCCACGTTTAGAAAGCCTTACTGGAAGAGGTCAGTGTATTTTAAGACTGTACAGGGAAAAGCTGCAAAACTATTTCCTTGCACCTTACATGCAGATTTTCTTATGGCTCCACTCCACCTATCTGTTTATTTCTCTCATTAATATATCATTTCTTTTCACAATTTTTACTTTTGTTCAGGGTGGAATAGTTTTTTTCCCAGATATGGGGGCTCGATATCTCTTTATTGTGAATTTATTGAAACTGCTGTGACAAGGCATTGGATTGGGTAGAACTGACATCCTGTGTATATTTTTTTTAAAGCTGAATAAAATAAGTGACAGCGAGGAATTCAGATAACCTTTCTGGTTTAGCAACTTTTTGTTCACGCCACATACTTTACATACAAAATCAAAGTCATTGGGACTGAAGAAAAGTAGGTTACATATGCTCCATGAACTGAATCTGTTTTGATTATGCTGATAACTAGCACTGAATATGTTTGCCTTGTGTGCTCTGTATCATATTCTCTAATAAAGAGCTACATGACATGTAGTGTATATTTTCTCAATGGGTTTTTCTCTTGCCAAAGTGCAGATTAGTTAGTAAATTTCCTGGTGCGATACAGACAGCTTCTGGCATCTTCATTGATCATCTGCTTCATAACTTGACGCCAAGGTCGATACCCAAGCATATCAATCCATAGCCATCTGTCATAGCAAGCATATTTCCTAAGCTATGAAGCAATCTTAATCTTTTTTAGCAGCATAAATTAAAATGTCGTATATATGTACAGTATGTTTACAAATACTGCAATAAGGGCACAATTAAAAAAAGACAGTGTGCAGCTTAAATGCCTGTTAAAGTTTGACATACTTTACATTTTGCACATAGTACATAAAATATGCAGGTATGGGATCCATTATCCGGAAACCCGTTTTACGGAAAGGCCGTCTCCCATAGACTCCATTTTGATCCAAACTAAGATATAATTAACCTGTATTAATAACAGAACCAGCCCATTGGGCTTATTTAATGCTTTCATGATGTTTTAGTAGACTTAAAGTATGAAGATCCAAATTACAGAAAGATCCATTATCCAGAAAGCCCCAAGTCCCGAGCATTCTGGATAATAGGTCCCATACCTATACTACATTTCTACTTATTTGTCCTAGAACATCAAAGCTAATATATGCACAAAATAAAATTTAACTGGCAATCTCAATACTTTTTAATGGAGAAGAAAAGGTTCAATCAATGGGCATTTCAGTTCTTAGGAAGAAAAATGCAGTACAGAAATACATACTGGAACCTCTATGGAAGTAGGAAACCCATTTCTCTGAAAAGGTGGGTCTACATTTGGTGCATATTGGGAAATAAAATATACAATGTATGGGAACAATTAGGAATGTACTGAGTCCAAAAATGTATTTATTAAAGTAATAAATATGTAATGCAGTGTTGCCCTGCTCTAGTAAGGGCAGAGATACATGGGAAGAATCGGGGAGATTTAGTCGCCCGGCGACTAATCTCCCCGAAAAGCCTTCCTGCTGACTAGAATCTAAATCGCCGGCGGGATGGCACTCGAAGCACTTCGTTTTCCCAAGTCACCTGACGAGGAAACTTCGGGCGACTCTGGAAAACGAAGCGCTCCGAATGCTATCCTGCCGGTGATTTAGATTCTAGCCGGCGGGAAGGCTTTTTGGGGCGATTAGTCGCCGGGCGACTAAATCTCCCCGAAATGTTCCTGTGTGTCTCTGCCCTTAAACTGGTGTGTTTGCTTCAGAAACACTACTATTGTTTATATAAATAAGCTGCTGTGTAGCCATGGGGGCAGCTATTCAAAGGAGAAAAGCCTCAAGGTACACAGCAGATAGCAGATAAGCTCTGTAGAACATAATGTTATCTGTTATCCATTATTTATCCTGTGCTTTTTTTTCCTTTCCGCCATTGCTACTCAGAAGCTTGTTTATATGAACTATAGTAGTGTTTATGAAGCAAACAGATCAGTTTTACCAGTGCATGGCAACATTACATGATATTTTCATTACTTTAAAACACTTTCATTTTTTTGGTGTTACTGTTCCTTTAAAGGACCAGTAACATCAAAAAAAAAATTTAAAAATTCGTTAGAAAACAACGAAAAAAAACACCAAGACAAATTAAAATTTCAAAATTGCAAAGCCATTATTAAGAAATAACTTACTGAAACTCCACTTCCTGTCCTCTTCTGAAACGGCGATATGGCGACCATCCATAGTGCGGTGCTGGATTTGTCCTCCCTGGCTAGCTCCCATAGCCTACTGACAGCAGGAAGACGGTGCTGGAAAGCAGACGGCTGGATGAAGAGCTGAAGTGCCCGGTGTGTTCCCGGAACATCCTTGTGCAGAGCAGCGCGCCCCTGCAGCAGCAGGCAATTCTTAGCGAGAGTGCCCCAGGCGGGTGGCAGGGCACACAGACATCGCAGACATCACAGATTGTCTCTTCATCCCCTCTGGGACGCATCTATCAGCACAGGAGCGTTACATCGCAGGAGCGTTACAAGCAGTGTGCGGTGTCTGTGTGAGGCGCAAGAGTGAGCGCACACTGACAGCCGCACACTTTTTTCACAGGCAGCAGCAGCACTCGGCCATTCTCATGCACGGATTGCATCGCGCCGCTGCTCGGAAGCCTCCTTAGTCCCGCTCTGGAGAGAGGCTGCTGGGATTGTACCGATTCCCCCTTTTGGTTCCACGTCGGAGCGATGGAGGCTGTCAGTGTGCGCTCACTCTTGCGCCTCACACAGACACCGGGCCGGCACCAGCCGCACACTGCTTGTAACGCTCCTGCGATGTAACGCTCCTGTGCTGATAGATGCGTCCCAGAGGGGATGAAGAGACAATCTGTGATGTCTGCGATGTCTGTGTGCCCTGCCACCGCCTGGGGCACTCTCGCTAAGAATCGCCTGCTGCTGCAGGGCTGGGTTAGTAGGAGGCTGAGTCCCTGCAAGATCTCCCCAGAGGCGCGCTGCTCTACACAAGGATGTTCCGGGAACACACCGGGCACGTCAGCTCTTCATCCAGCCGTCTGCTTTCCAGCACCATCTTCCTGCTGTCAGTAGCCTATGGGAGCTAGCCAGGGAGGACAAATCCAGCACCGCACTATGGATGGTCGCCATATCGCTGTTTCAGAAGAGGACAGGAAGTGGAGTTTCAGTAAGTTATTTCTTAATAAAGGCTTTGCAATTTTGAAATTTTAATTTGTCTTGGTGTTTTTTTTCGTTGTTTTCTAACGAATTTTTTTTTTAAAAAAAAATTTGATGTTACTGGTCCTTTAAGTGCTCCTTTAAGTACTCTCTTACACAGCCTCTCTAGTGGAGAGTCAAGAAACAGCACCTATACACCTGATGGAACTGGTAACCAAAAATAGGATTCCAATAATTCCTTTTTGGAATACTATTAGTAATTATTATTTACTGATAGGAATATGGTGTTTTTGTAACTATTTGTTGTCTCTTCAGTTTGATGGGCACAAAGGCTGACCATGGTAATAATATTTATTATACACTTTTATTAATTTTATCTCCCATTTCTGTCACTTTTATTTGTTTAAATCTCCTTTTCACTTAAAATATGGGGTGCAGAAGGCCCATAGGATGCTGCCATGAGGAACTAGGAGAGAACTATGTAGTCCTTAGGTTCTAGTTCTCCCCGAACTTGCTCTAATTCTTGGAGACAGGGACCCTCGTTTGCTGTGAAGACCCTTGCTCTTTAGAGCCTTCTAGTCTAGGAGTTGGGAATAATAGGTCTATTGTTAACTCTGTTGATGGATAGACCTTAGACTCTGGATTTCTTGTAGAACCTACTGGCCTTGGGTTTTTTGGATTTTTGGGAGCCCTTAACTTTTAAGGGAGGATTCAACTAACTGCACCCGGTGCTGAGCTTGTTTTTGCGATGCATTGATTTTTTTTTTGTACTTTAGACTGTCAGAAAGCACAAGCTCGAGCTTTCAAAAATAAATATCTGCCTATTTATTGTATTAAGAGAATACCTGTTGCTACCATTAATAAAACCTACATAAGTTACAAATCACTAGTTCCTATGACTCATTTCTATACATTGAATTTTAGAGTTAAAGATCAGCTTCCACAACACCAAGAAGGCCAAGCTGAGGAATAGCCATAATGTAACTGGTTCAACTGGGAGATGAAAAGGAATTCATTAGACCTTTCCCTTCTACTTGTAACAATAGTTTTGATTTTGTTATAAGCATTCCACATCATGGTTCCAGCAGCACTATAATTGGGAACCATCTCAGTTAAATCCTTCGACTTCGAATATCAAAGTCGAAGGATTTAGCGCAAATAGTTTGATCGAACGAAAAATCGTTCATTCGGCGCATCACTCGATCGAATGATTAAATCCTTTGAATCGTTCGATTCGAAGGATTTTAATCCATCGATCGAACGATTTTTCTTTGACCCAAAAAAGCTACCAAAGCCTATGGGGACCTTCCCCATAGGCTAACATTGACTTCGGTAGCTTTTAGGTGGCAAACTAGGGGGTCGAAGTTTTTTCTTAAAGAGACAGTACCATCAAATGGTCAAACGATTTTTAGTTTGAATCGTTCAAATTTAAGTCGAAGGTCGAAGTAGCCCATTCGATGGTTGAAGTAGCCAAAAAAACATTCGAAATTCTAAGTTTTTTTCCTCTATTCCTTCACTCGAGCTAAGTAAATGGGCCCCTAAATAAAAGTTTTATTTACCATTGTACAACTGTGAGTGAACCTTCCACCACTTACTAGCAGCTTCCCACTGTGTAACACTGACCTACACGTCTCTACCTGCGACTCCCACTAGGCGGCTACGTGAGGCGTCACTAGGTGTAGCCGTGACGTCCCTATCTCGCGTGATGAGACTGGCGGGGTCGGGATTTTGTGGGAGACGGGAGGCAAGGAGCTTGCAATTAACAGCTTTGCGGGACTGGTAAGTAGCGACAAGCAGCGCTGTTGGTCAGATGCACTTGTTCGGATTAGCTGCCAGTCAACTGCAGACGTTGCCAGTGAATTGTGAACATCCCTAGCGGCAGCCTATATTATCCCCATGCGGCTCTACCGGGGCTATAACTGCTTTGACTAGACGAGCTGTGCAGAGACATGTTTAGGGTAAAGAAGACGCAGTCACCTTAGCAACCGCCCTCCATTCCATAGTCTGCAGCTCACTGACGGGAGGAGGGGCGGAAAACCCCATTACCTGCAGCACTGCCCCCCCGCATAAATAAACCCACCGGTCCCGGCACTACGCCCTCCCTCCGTCCTGCCCAGAGTTCACCGCAGTCAACGGAGCGAATTCTCATTTAAGCAGAGTTGGGGGAGGGCATTTGATGTGTTATTGTAACACATTCAATCTTTGTGTCCGTCTCCGGGGAAACATTTAGCCTGCACCACCGGAGGAAGCTCCCTTCATCCATTCATTTTATTCTACCCCCTACACATACACAAGCTGTGCGAGTTAATGGCATTCCTAGTATCTCTGTACCCCTGTCCCCTATTCACAAATGGAATAAATCACTGGCGGACTGACAGACACACAAGGGCAGACACACGCCTGCACATTACAAAAAATATCCCCTCTGACTTGGAAATCCTGTTTGTTCCATTTTCCAGTCCACAATTTAAACTGGTATAATTACCCTTATCTTGTTTAGGGTAAAGCCACACTCGACATTTTGGAGAGATTTGGTTGCCTGGCGTCTAATCGCCTCGTCTTTGCGGCGACCAATCTCCCCAAAAGCCTTCCCTGACTCTGCGCCGGCTAAAATGATGAAACGCCGCTGCAGAGTCAGGGAAGTCGTCACGAGGAAACTTCGGGCGAATGGCCGCGTGTGATTAGCACCGGCGTTTTTTCATTTTAGCCACCACAGAGTAAGGGAAGGCATTTGGGGAGATTGGTCGCCGCAAAGGCGAGGCGATTAGTGTGGCCTAACCCTTAGGTATCAGAGACCCTTGCAGCCATCCGGTGCGATAACTTAGTAAATCCAAAAATTGGGTAATGATACCATAAGGGGCAGGATGATTCTGCTGCAATGGCCTTTATTCAACAAAACACGACAAGTTTCAAGCTTTTCAGCCCTTGACACTGCTGAAAATCTCGAAACTTGTCGTGTTTTGTTGAATAAAGGCCATTGCAGCAGAATCATCCTGCGCCTTATGGTATCATTACCCAATTTTTGGATTTAGTAAGTTCCATTTTCCACTTGTGTTTAATGTAGGGATGCGCCTAATCCACTATTTTTGATTCGGCTGAACCCCGAATCCCTAGCCAAAGATTTGTCTGAATCCTAATTTGCATATGCAAATTAGGGGTTTGAAGGGGGGAACATTTGTACTTCATTGTTTTGTGACAAAAAGTCACGCAATTTCCCTCCCCGACCCTAATTTGCATATGCAAATTCGGATTTGGTTCGGCCGGGCAGAAGGATTCGGCTGAATCCGAATACAGCTGAAAAAGGCCGAATCCTGGATTCGGTGCATCCCTAGTTTAATGTCCAACTAATCTCGTATACTTGATTTATCCCTATTGACAACATCACCTTTACATTATTAGAAGTCTGAGTGGTAGACTTGGGGCTGTAGTAAGGCTGACATGATGTCTACTCTTTTGTACCTCTGTTATTAGCAGAGAAAAGGCCAAATAAGCTGTAACAACCAAGTGCCAGGCAGGCTGTATGCAGTCACATCGCTGCGCAGTATGTTGGCACTATATAAATACATTTTAATAATGGTTATTAGGGGACACCTTGTTTTTCCTTGTCCTGAGATATGGCGTGTGTTTTGTGTGCTGCATGCAGTGAAAGTGAAGGCATCAGTCAGTTGCAACTAGGGTTGCCACCTGGCCGGTATTTTCCCAGCCTGGCCCGTAAAAATGTTGCTTGATGCCAATGTTATTTATAGGGAAAAACACAAAAATATCAGAAGGTATTTTATTCCAGAAAAGGTGGCAACCCTTATTTGCAACCCTGTTTGGGATTACCACGATGTGCAGCTGGAACCTGGCCACCATCTCCTGTATCATTGCCACCTCTCAGAACCAGCAATCCAACACATAGGGTAAGGAGAGCTGATATATAAAATACTAGCTTGGCATAACGTATTCTTCACATATTTCCCAATGGTAAGAGAAATTAACGTTTTGCCTTTTAATCCTGTGATTTCCTACTTTCCCCTCCTCCGTTTCCTCTTCCAGCCAGATAATTGGTATAAATAGAAATAAATGTGCAAGGTACAGTCAGGCTGACAGCCAGACACTCGCTATGTTGGTCTCGATCTCATCTCTGTGGAGCGGAGCTGAAGAAAACAGCAGGGCCGTGTCTCAATACATTGTATGTGGAAATTATTTTTTTTTTCTTCATGCCATACTTTTATGATATTTTCTGGAGAATGCACAGTTTTTAAAAAAGGGGCAATGTTTTTATTTTTAATTGATTAAGCCATATCTATGTTTATGGGAAAATAGAAAGCAGAATTGTATAATTTTAGAAATATAACATACCAAGCTGTGTTTAAGTTTCAAATGAAAGTTAAAATTACTTTAAATCATGTGGGTTTTAATGGTGTGTTTCTGGTTATTAAATTTCTTTATATTTAATATTTATATACAGAAAGCATGTTCAGCAAAACCAATAATTTTGGTGAAATGCATTGAAGTCTATGGACGACAATTTTTTTTTATTGATTAGAGTCTATAGGGTCATTTTCGAGGCAAAACTTGGTAAATAATTACGCTCATCAGACTCGGATTGTGAAGTCGTATTCAGCACAAGTATTTCATTTGTCATCTTATTTTACTGTCATAATGCAGATTAAAATATATATATAGAGAGAGAGTGTGTATGTGTGTATGTTTATACACATTAATTTAACAGCACCAAATGTTATGGAGCTTACAATTGTTTTTGTAACTCCTGTCGTTTTAAAAGAACAGGGGTTCTGTCAAGTTTTTTTTCCTGTGAAATCAGTATTCATAGAAACAGATCATTTCAATATGAGTAGAGCAGCTGTCATATTAGTGGAGCAGTTGCTCCCTGACAGCTGCTCTGCTTTGCAATATATTTTAGAGCTGCATTTAGAGGAACAGGCATTTGCAGTTACATGTTGTTCATGTGTAAGATATGTAGTTTTTTTTTTGGTTTTATTTTTTGGTTTATGACATGTATTGTAGTGCAAAGGCATAAGCCATTCCTGCGTATGATACCCAAATTTATTTAACCCCCTTAGGATATTCAGTAATCTGAAACATTTTACCGGCTTAGCATTTTGTAGCTCTGTGGACACAGGTTAACTCTTCAAATTGCTCCTCTGTTAGCTTTACATTGAAAGTGCCTGGTGCGGTTCAATATCACTTGGTGTTTTGGAGCGATAATCGCATTTTGAAATGCATTCAAAATTGCTTGTAGACACAGTATAGCATATTGGTTTAATGAGAACCTGTATAATTTTTTAAGGGATAACTGAATTGTTTTCTTCCAAATAGTTCTGTATGCAAGGTTATTTCTAACTGCTGAATGCACATAGCATCCAAAGTTAACTGCAAATGTTGGTTGTAAACTTCTACAATTCATTACACTAAATGGCAGTGTGTTGGGAGTTTCCTTAAATGAGAAGGCTCTAGGGGTTTTTGTAGATAAGTTGTCTAATTCCGGGCAGTGTCATTCTGTGGCTACTAAAGCAAATAAAGTTCTGTCTTGCATAAAAAAGGGCATTAACTCAAGGGATGAAAACATTATTAT
This sequence comes from Xenopus laevis, assembly GCF_017654675.1. Classification (NCBI taxonomy): domain Eukaryota; kingdom Metazoa; phylum Chordata; class Amphibia; order Anura; family Pipidae; genus Xenopus; species Xenopus laevis. The sequence goes on along the minus strand of NC_054376.1, from coordinate 89,391,670 downwards.
GCCTCTTTATAGGTCCCTGGTAAGGCCACACCTGGAGTATGCAGTGCAGTTTTGGACTCCAGTCCTTAAAGGGATCCTGTCATCTGAAAACATGTTTTTTCCAAAACGCATCAGTTAATAGTGCTACTCCAGAAGAATTCTGCACTGAAATCCATTTCTCAAAAGAGCAAACAGATTTTTTTATATTCAATTTTGAAATCTGACATGGGGCTAGACATTTTGTCAATTTCCCAGCTGCCCCTGGTCATGTGACTCGTGCCTGCACTTTAGGAGAGAAATGCTTTCTGGCAGGCTGCTGTTTTTCCTTCTCAATGTAACTGAATGTGTCTCAGTGGGACATGGGTTTTTACTATTAAGTGTTGTTCTTAGATCTACCAGGCAGCTGTCATCTTGTGTTAGGGAGCTGCTATCTGGTTACGAAGGGAGGGGGTGATATCACTCCAACTTGCAGTACAGCAGTAAAGAGTGATTGAAGTTTATCAGAGCACAAGTCACATGACTTGGGGCAGCTGTGAAATTGACAATATGTCTAGCCCCATGTCAGATTTCAAAATTGAATATAAAAAAAAAATCTGTTTGCTCTTTTGAGAAATTGATTTCAGTGCAGAATTCTGCTGGAGCAGCACTATTAACTAATTCATTTTGAATTTTTTTTTCCCATGACAGTATCCCTTTAAGAGGGATATAAATGAGCTGGAGAGAGTGCAGAGACTTGCAACTAAATTGGTTAGAAGGATGGAAGACTTAAATTATGAGGGGAGACTCTCAAGTTTGGGGTTGTTTTCTCTGCAAAAAAAGGCGCTTGCGGGGGGACATGATTACATTTTACAAGTACATTAGAGGAGATTATAGATATGGCAGGGGATCTTTTTCCCCATAAAGAGGATCACCAAACCAGAGGCCACCCCTTTAGACTAGAAGAAAAGAACTTTCATTTGAAGCAACGTAGGTGGTTCTTCACAGTGAGGTCAGTGAGGTTGTGGAATGCACTGCCGGGTGATGTTGTGATGGCTGATTCAGTTAATGCCTTTAAGAATGGCTTGGATGATTTCTTGGACAGACATAATATCAAAGGCTATTGTGATACTAAGCTCTATAGTTAGTATAGTTATGGGTATATAGAATTTATGTAAAAGTAGGGAGGGGTGTGTGTATGGATGCTGGATTTTCATTTGGAGGGGTTGAACTTGATGGACTTTTGCCAAGCACTAAAGATTAAAATGAGTGAGTTTGACTTGTCTTGTTGTGCTATATTGCAATGTATTGCAGAATAAGTTGGTGCTGTATGATATCAAAATGTGCATGTTGATAATATTAAGCAACTCAGACCCTCATAGTTGACATCACTAATGGGAACAAAGCCTGTCTCTCTGGGGATGTTGCTGTCCCAGCTTGTCAGACCTACTCATGTGGTCTGGCTAATGCCACATCCGTTTAGCAGAAGGGATGGGGGATGTTGATAAACCAGTCACTGAGTGGTGGCTGCTGTGTGGCTCACTAAGTGCTAAGCTTATGAATATATCAGCCTGTCCTATAACAGTATGGAAGTCTGGGTTCCGCTTAGAAAGTATTCAGTATATACTGTGAGACTGGAAAAATATTACATGCTGTCCTTGTATGGTGTTGTGTCACTGTTCATTAAATTTCCATACTAAGAGGAATGATCCAGTCCAGAATATATTTTCAGATTATTTATTTCATATTTTTGTTCTAATTTACAATTTTTTTTCCTTTCAGACTGGAGGCAATAAGCACACAATGAATGAACATCTACATGTCTCCAGTCATGGACAGATACAGGTGCAACAACTGTTTGAAGAGAACAGCAACAAAAGAACTGTTCTGACAACACAACCAAATGGGCATACAGCTGTTGGCAAATCTACTTTACCTGTTGTTACAGAGAGGCAGCTTGAAAGCACTCATAGGAGACAAGGAAGCTCTAGCTCTTTAAAATCAGCAGAGGGCATAACCAAGTTGAAGTCTTCTTCATTAACTCCTGAACAAGCAATGAAGCAATACATGCAAAAGTTGACTGCTTTTGAGCACCATGAAATCTTTAATTACCCTGAAATTTACTTTTTGGGTCCAAATGCTAAGAAACGACAAGGTGTAATTGGTGGCTCAAACAATGGTGGCTATGATGATGATCAGGGCTCCTATGTACAAGTGCCGCACGATCATGTTGCCTACAGGTATGAAGTTCTGAAGGTTATTGGAAAAGGAAGTTTTGGACAAGTTGTTAAAGCTTATGATCATAAACTTCATCAGCATGTGGCGTTAAAGATGGTAAGGAATGAAAAGCGCTTTCATCGGCAGGCTGCAGAGGAAATCAGAATTCTAGAACACCTGAAGAAACAAGACAAAGACAACAATATGAATGTCATTCACATGCTGGAGAACTTCACATTCCGCAACCATATCTGTATGACATTTGAATTATTGAGTATGAATCTCTATGAGCTGATCAAGAAGAACAAATTTCAGGGCTTTAGCTTGCCTTTAGTTCGCAAGTTTGCTCACTCAATTTTGCAGTGCTTGGATGCTTTGCACAAAAATAGAATAATCCACTGTGACCTTAAACCTGAAAACATTCTGTTGAAACAACAGGGCAGAAGTGGCATTAAAGTTATAGATTTTGGTTCCAGTTGTTATGAGCACCAGCGCGTATATACGTACATACAATCACGTTTCTACCGGGCACCAGAAGTTATTCTTGGTGGTCGCTACGGGATGCCTATTGATATGTGGAGCTTGGGTTGTATTCTTGCAGAATTGTTGACTGGCTATCCACTTTTACCTGGAGAAGATGAAGGTGATCAGCTGGCATGTATGATTGAGTTACTGGATATGCCTTCCCAAAAGCTTCTCGATGCTTCAAAAAGGGGTAAAAATTTTGTTAGCTCCAAAGGTTACCCACGCTATTGCACTGTTACAAGTCTGCCTGATGGTTCTGTGGTATTAAATGGTGGTCGCTCACGAAGAGGAAAACCAAGAGGCCCCCCTGGAAGTAGAGACTGGGTGACTGCTTTGAAGGGCTGTGATGATCCCCTGTTTCTTGATTTCTTGACACAATGTTTAGAATGGGATCCTTCTCTCCGAATGACACCTAGCCAAGCACTGCGACATCATTGGTTAAGGAGGCGATTGCCAAAGCCTCCAACTGGAGAAAAGATCTCTTCTAAAAGAATAACAGAAAGCACTGGTGCTATAACATCGATTTCTAAATTACCTCCAACATCAGGCTCAGCTGCAAAGTTAAGAACTAATCTGACCCAGATGACTGATGCCAATGGAAATATACAGCAGAGGACAGTGTTGCCAAAGTTGGTCAGCTGATTTACTGGACATCTTACATCGACAACACCTTGCTGAGCCTTATGCATACAAAGCAGCAACTCGGATTTGTACCATTTTTAATTGCTCAGATTATTTTAAATACATTGTGCAACAGGTGTATTTTTATGTAATCATGAAATTGTTAAACAATGGGGACAATGCTTTAAGGTTTTATACCTTTTTGGTATTTGTAATTGGCCTTGCTTAAAATAGGAAGTGTCAAAGTCAGTGGCTGGCCACTGATTAGTACTTGACAGTTAAACCTTATTTATTAATGTCAAAAGTGTTTAGTTAATTCATTCATATTTAACAATTTTGCTCTGTGTGCCATAGGCCATTTAGAGCATCGAAAACATGTCTGATACACAGTCACACAGTGTAGTTCCGTGCATTTTGGTTTTTGTGGAATGGGCCTTGCATAAAGTTGTGCAAAGTAGTCTATACAGTAACATTTGTTTGTATTTGGAGCAATTCAATGAAACAGATTTGTGTTAGACTGAAAGGTATCGCATTTATACTTAAAATTGAGCAGTTTAATCACTTCATTTAATTAAGGTATTCTAATACCTTTTTTTTCCTTATTTTTGATATAGCCAAAGGTTTTTATTTTACCTTATTCGATATACCTTTAGATATATTCTATATGTAGGTGATTAAAACATTTTCTCAACATTAAAAGGGCATTTGTAAGCAAAATGTTTTTTAAACTATTGCTTTGTGTTGGTTACTATGTGTTTTGGGTTGGGATTATCTACGGTTTTTTTTTTTTTTTTGCAAAGTAAAGTCAATTTAGTATTTTTAATGTAAAAATAGCTGAAGGAATTGGTATTACTGAAGGATGAGTAAGAAGTGTTGCAACCATGTGCTTTGAAGCAGCTTTGTACATTGGGATTCAATTAAAAGCTGTCTGACTGTTATCCCCTTTCCCTTAGCCTACACATTGCTTAGCTGTGAGATTTTTTTTTTTTTTGTAAGCCACATTGTTTGAAGGAGTAGTTCAACTAAACATACAATGTTAATTATTAATAAAAGTACTTTAAGTGGGCATTATTAATCACTTTATATGTTTGCCATGAAAATTGTTTCCTCTCCTCCTTTATTTCTACTACACTGTTAAAATCAGTATCTAAATGCTTCAAACTAAAGAGTTGTCTAGATAAGTTTAAGCGCTATGAATGGCCCTTTAAGTACTTTTATACATATTTGACATTTTATTTTTGTTAAATGTCCAAAAATGTAAGTTTAATTGGAAAGTGTGGGTATAATTGTGGTTACATGGAATTTGCAGCTCTGCTTTTTAATTTTTATTTTACTTAAAGCATGGTCCCCAAAAATGGCTAAAATGTTTCTGGCTACGTTTTTGAATGTAAGTGCAAGTCAAAAAGCAAAGAGATAACTATTTACTTCAGGTTGATAATTTACTTTTTTTTCTTGCTTTTTTAGATTCAGACCACATTTTGTAATCCAGCAGTTGGTCCGACCTTTTTTAATTCACATCAGGGTTAAACAATATGAGATCATTATTGTAGTAATCATCCTGCTCTAATTCCAGGGTTATCCAGAACAGTATGTAAGCACAATTCTCACCCTTCCTGCCTCTCCCACACCACTGGATATTATTAAAGCAGCTTGGCAAGTTATTTCCTAGATCCTCATGGTGCAGTTTTATCTAATTTGGTGGGAGATTAAAATCAACAGTCTCACAATATTTTGATACAAAACTTATCTTTTATATTTTTATCCTCTAAAAACTGATTGCACTATTTGATTTTTAATTCTCAAACTTTTATGTACCAGAAACTTTTAGACAAGGGGTAACTCACAAGCACTACTAACATTCTCAGTTGCTAAGTGAGAAACCCCTTTGATACGTGTCTGGATTTATTTTATTGGTATTTGAGTAAAGTGGTATATAAAGTTTGCTTACAGGAAACAGACATTAGTTGTCGATGGTTTTCCATTAAAAGAAACATGGACACTAAAAAATGAGCGTTTTAAAGGAAAGTCAATATAATGTACTGGTGCCCTGCACTGGTAATACAGCTGTGTTTGCTTCAGATACACTACCATAGTTTATATAAATAAGCTGTTGTGTAGCTGTGAGGCAGCCATTCAAGCACAGAACACATAGATAATTGATAAGTTCTAAAGAATCTCATTGTATGCTACATCCCTTATCTGTTATCAGTTGTGTATCCTATGCCTTTTCTCCTTTTTCAGCTTTGAATGGCTGCCCCCATGGCTACACAGCAGCTTGTCATATAAACTATAGTTGTTTTTCTGAAGCAAACATACCAATTTTACCAGTGTAGCACAGCAGTACATCATATTTTCATTACTTAAGGATACGTTCACATTTTTGTGTTCCTGTTCCTTTAATGTTAATTTAACCATTTTTCGAAGTAAAGTGCTTATGGAAAGCTTGCTGAAGCGAACTTTGTTTTTATCTTAAGCACTTCAGTGGTTGATCTGTAATAAATTGTTTTGGAAACAGTACTTTGTCTCACAGGTTACCATTGTCTAGGGAAGTCTTACCTATTTGCGGCATTTGGGATAGCACAGTATCCTTGGTTGCAGTCTCGCATGGCACATTCCATGCACATATTTGGAAATTTTTGTCACACAAGTGTTTTGCTATACGAGTTCAATTCAAATGAGAAGCGTTTATATAAACAATACAGGATACTTTGTGAACTTAGTGTGAAGTATGTGCCTTTTCGTTAATAGTGCTACATTGGCAGGCATATTTTTGCCTACTTTATAAAAGATAGCAGGTAAAGGCATTTATATTACACGTTTACTCTAATATGTCTTAAAATATTCATCATGCTAAGAGGCCTTAAAAGTAACCATAGCTCTGGCAGGTTTTTTAAGGCTGGCCGAGTATGCTGCTAGAAAATGCTTCCTTAGACTGTGAGCTCCTAAAAGCCCTGTTGGTTACCTGTTTTTATACTTTTCATCATTTCTTTTTTTCAGGGTTTTGATTATGCTTATACTAGTGAAACAATCTTAATTTATGTGCAAAATTTACCTCAAGCTGTTTTTCAATTTTAAGGTGTAATCAATCCCAGGGCATTTGGTAAAAACCAAGGTGCATTCCTTTTATATTTGCTGGCAGGAATAAACCAGCCAGTGATTTTTATAATTTAGGTGCAATGCACATAAGCCACTTTTGATGTATAGTTCTTGTATACATCTCTTGGACATTGGGTTTATTGGAATCTCAAAGAAGAAATGAAACTGTAAATTATACAGTATATTTAAAATGCCCTTGATTCGTTCGCTTCTTCAGAGATTCCCTCATATCCCAATTTGATGCAATTTGCATAAAAAGACACAATGAATTCTTGTTGGCACTTTTACATCTCTGTAAAACTTGTTGGTTCTGAAAAGTAATTTTTAACTGCTCACAAAACTGCTACAATTGTCTAGGCCATGACAATTCTATTGAGAAACATCTTAGACATGTGACTGTAATATGCTGCAATTGTGTATACCGATGATATGTGAACATTTGGAGTGAATGTGGACTTTGTGTATATTTTGTGTACATTTTCTGTAAGATGCTGCTGTCGCCACTCTACTATGTTGTAGTGGATTAGAATCAAAGTGGCAAAATCTATAATACTGGATGTATTGTTCAGCAGATGACAGATGTATGAAAATTTAGTGAACTCTTGTTAAATTTTATTGTTGTGGCCAGAGATCATTTCAAAATAAAAATGTATGTTCTACTTCTTGCCTTCAGATATTTATGTACAGCTTCAATGACCGCTGAAACAATGTATTGTAATTTTGCATTTAATATGATAGACCTAATTATGAAACTAGGCATTGTTATATTGTTTCTTTTATTGCTACTTGAGTCTAGATTATTGAAAGTAAAAAGGATGCCCCCCCCCAAAAATTAAATAAAATAAAGACCAGTTACAAATTGCTTTAGAAACAAAGTGTAAAATGTAGCTTTTCTTTTTATTAAACTAGAACCCTACAGGTATCAGAATTGTTTAGCATATACAGTAAGTCCTGGTTGAAAACTCATGTCTATACAGTATCTGTGTCCTCCCTCCTCTCCAAATTGAGAACTATCTGTATATGGGAATTGTTTTATATCCACCAATCTTGGGAACAGAAATATTCAGTATGCACTTGTATCATTCCCTCTAACATACTGTATATATTTTAAAGCAAGTTATAGCCATGTTCTGGAATGTTTGCCAATGTAGCCTGTAGGCTGATTATATCTGTTCTGATCTTTGCTTTAAGGTTTCTGTGTCATTTAGGGAGCACCTTCTTTAAAGCAGGATTTTTGAGCCATCAAAATTAGAATCATATTGCATATAGCAGACACACACAAGCCTGCACTGCAAGTGAGTTGATTTTGTATGTGTTCATGGTGCTCAGTCCTATTTTCTATAGTTTGTGCAGTTACAATAGAATGTCATGGGAAATTACTCACAGTAATAAAAGAAAAACTGGGCAAGAAAAGGAGTCAAAATGGAAAATGCATTTATAAACCACAACGAAATGAGCTTACTGGATCTGTATCTGTGGATGGGATCATTTTAAACTTTATCTACAGAAGATTTCAAGAAAGCTCCACAAAAAAGGTACAGCATTATTATAGGATACCATTGTAACAAATCAGCCTTATGGTTATTGTCAGATAAGCCACTCTTTTGCACAATACACCAGTAAACCCTGCTGTACAGTCCATAGAACATGAACTATAGGATATATAATCCAAGGGATAATACTGTGCTTTTAATCCTCTTAAGAAATCCACTGTACAACCTTTAATATGTGCCTAGCAATTTCTGTTATTGTGACCAATAGTATTATCCCTATTCCAAAGAAATATAAAAAGTTTATTCATTAATAGCTTTCATTCTTTTCGTATTTAAAAACATTTTTTCTCACAATTTTTTCTTCATACACTATGGTGCAGATTTATCAAGGGTCGAATTGAAAATTCTAATTGAAATTTTTTTATGGTTAAAACTGTCAAATTCGATTTGAGTTTTTTTTAAAAAAAATGTAATTCAATTTTCAAGATTTATCATACTTTGGCCCTTTCGGAATTCAAATTAAACTATTTTCCACCTAAAACCAAAAGAATTACTGTTTGTCAATGGGAGAGGTGCAGGGATCAATTTGGATATGTTTGCAGCCTTCCTGACAATCGAATCGAGCTTGATCAAATTCGATTAGAATTTTCAAGTTGTTTAAATTAGTCTGAGTATAAAAAAATTGATTTTTATAATAAATTTAGATTAGTCGAATTTATGGGAGTTTTAAAAAAAACTCGCATGAATTCAACCCTTGATAAATGTGCCTCCATGTCACCTATTCTGTTCCGTGTTCTTGAATACAATGAAAATCTTAGACTAATTTTCTGCTATACTGTACAATGAAACCAATCAGTCTTTTTCAAAGGGTCCAATGAATCTTAATTTATTGTAAAGTGCATTATTAGACCAGAGCAGGCTTCTCCAGAATCCGGGGGAAATTGTGTTACAGTCTTCTGGCTTAAAGAGTCGTCATACAAGAGGCGGAAAAGAACATGTTTACAAGAGCAGCTGCAAAGCTTATACATTTGAGAAATGATAGGTTGTGACAAGCAGCAACCAAAGACAATGCAGCTGCAGCCTTTTAGGGAGGTGGTATTTTCTACTATTATGTATGATTTTATAACATTATTGAGGTTTAAATCCGTCTTACAGCAAATCACTGAAATCAGATATACTGTATCACAATCCATGTTGCAGTGAAATACAAACCCTGGTTTCCACTTCTTAGCATTTCACAAATATAATTTCAAGAAGAGTTATGTTGATAAGAGAAAAAGATACACCACATTCATTATGAGAAATTGCTTGAATATGCTTAGGAGCCCCTGTGCTAAAAAGAATAGCTTTTTCCTATGCTGGCTCTATTTTTATGGAGACTCTTGGTACAGGTTTGGTGCTGCTCTGTTTTCCTGGTGCTTTTCATTATTTGCTTTCTTTTTCACAATGTAATGTAGTCAAACCACGCTCACTTAATTGATAGTCCATACTTCTTGCTGACTTCTGGGGTGTGGATAGCATTATCCAAGGATGAATGCATAAAGTTGTGTTCAGAATAATAGCAGTGTGTTTAAAAAAGTGAATATATCTCAAAATACTTATAATAGCTTTTATTTCTAAATCAAAACATTAAGAAAACGTCATCAAATTTGTGTCATTCCTTTACAGGAAAATGATTGAAGAAAAGGGAACATTAGGCTGTTCCAAAAGAATATAGCAGTGTTTGCATTCTTCTTTACAAACTCAAACATTCATTGTATAAACTTAAAAATGTTTCAAGCTTTTGTTTTATTTGAGTCACTGAACTAATATTTAGTTGTATAAACAGTGTTTCTGAGAACTGCTGCACATCAGTGTTGTATGGAGTCGACCAACTTCTGGCACCTGTTACATTCCACAATTCTTACTACAAACCAAAAGATAAAAATATTTTTTGTGTGACCGAAGTTTCTGAAATATCCAACAACACCAATCCAAAGTTCAAATAGGTCAGCGCTAATCAAAGCTCAGGGGAGAACATATGAAGAAAAAGAGAAAAAGAAAAGAAAAAATAATATAGTGTAGTATTTGGTTAGAGAGTAAAAGTTCCACAACACCGTATGGTTTCACTTAACCTTTAGTGCAGTTAACTCTTTACACTTCACCACGTGCGTTTGTTTGAAATGGGTACTTACAAACGTTCAGATAATTTTATGCATATCGGAACTTGTAGATTGTAAAACTTTTGGTTGATCCTTTTTGCTAGGGGAAGTTTAGAAAGCACAAATAGTGTAAAAACTTCTTTATTTTCAATAATAAAAAAACCAATTGGTTACACTCACATTTAAGTGGATTAAAACAGGCAAAACATCTCTCTCTATATCGTCCCAGTTTTTGGATCCTTAGTGATTTGCAGTTCAGGTCCCGACCAGCGTTTCCTTCACACGCTACTCCACTTGCTCCTTCCTGGGCGTTTGGTTGTGATGTCAGCTTGCTGTGCCTAACGCATCTAATACCTTTTCTAAATTAAAGTCAACTGGTAATGTTAAGTGTGTCTGACATCCAACTGTGCTCTTTCCACTTTGTACAGCTTGAACTCTCCCTATAGGGGATTCATGAAATTTTGTTGAATGAAAAGGAGCAGCTTGTTTTCCGTCATGTTGAGTCCATGGTGACGGAACAATCGTTCTCTTTGTAAAAAACTCTTCAATGGCTTTTTGTCTCCTCTCCTCAGTTTCCTTATCTATTTTTGCACGGCTTAAATACAAGGTTTGCCGATGGGATATCTTCTGGGTCAAATCAACGGGGTTTATCGCTGCAAGCTGATCAATTGACCATCTAAATTGCTGGGGAGTCTCCTAAAACTGCCATTATATCAGTAGTGCTGTGACCACTTCCTGTGGGAGATTGAAGAGACACTCCCACTATTCATTTCAGCCTAGCTTCTGACCTGTAAACCTCTCTCTGCAGCTGATATAATGGCAGTTTTAGGAGACTCCCCAGCAAAATAAATTCCAGCTTCTGCAATCCAGTTTATGCATAGTGGTGACATTTTCACTTCCTGGCCTATACCTTCCTGAATGTAATATTAAGGAAAATCCTTTTTTTTTTTTACAATGTGTTTGCAGCTCTCTCTCAGGACATTTTTATAGAATTGTCTTTCCTCTACTGATGTCTAAGCATATTTCATGTTGCTTAGAGGGTACTGTCATTGTGTAATGGTGGGAGCGGTCAATGCAGTATAACTTTACCTATAAAACCCAACCAAAAACCAGCCCTGTCCATATGTGTGTGTGTGTGTGTGAGTTCTTAAACTGGTCCTGAAATTTAATTTTTTAGTGTATGGTTGCTTGCCTACGGCCCAGAAAACAAGACTAGTCAAACTAGACATTTGCTACATGTATGAGAAGTTGAGATAAAAAAAAGTTGAGATAAATAGAATTCTGGGTGAAAATCAATAAATTACATTTGTGCAGAGCAAGGTCAAGTCTGAAATCAGAGTTAGAAGAACCATTATGTAAGCTAGAACAAGACCAGAGCAAGAACAGAAGCATAATTACATAAATGGATACAGTCAATCCTTTAAAAAAAGTTTCAAAGTGGTGATTATAAGCATGGGGCAATATGAGCCTGAAAATGCTTTTATCAGACACTTACCTTCTCCTTACTAGCTGTTGACACTGCACTATTCATGGCAGTGAAAAGTGTACTTCTCAGTGAATGCATTCCACAGGACATCAGCCAAGCAGTGTAAAGGATGTACTTAACCATGAATTGGCAGAAGCACAGGGGCTGTTATATACTGAAGAAAAACAGCATTAAAAAAAAAAACATTTACAGGATATTCATGGCTCTTGTGTGTTAAGGTGGCCATACACGGAGAGATCCGCTCGTTTGGCGATGACGCCAAATGAGCGGATCTCTCTCTGATATGCCCACCTTGAAGTGGGCAATATCTGGCTGATCCGATCGTGGGCCCTAGGGCCCAACTATTGGATCCTAACGAATGGGAACGGATCAACGGACAGATGCGGCCGCAATCCGACGGGACTTTTAGTCCCATCCGATCGAGATCTGGCCTACTTTAGGCCAGATTTCGATCGGGGAAGCCCGTCGGGGGGCCCCATACATGGGCCAATAAGCTGCCGACTCGGTCTGTTGGCAGCTTTTATCGGCCCGTGTATGGCCACCTTTAGGGCAGAGACACACGTGGAGATTCCGGGAGATTTAGGCCGACTAATCTCCCCGAATTGCCTTCCCGTCTGCTAGAATCTAAGTTGCCGGCGGGATGGCACTCAGGTTTTCCGAAGTCATCCGAAGTTTCCTCATGATTCCTTCCTTAGATTCTAGCCGGCGGGAAGGCAGTTCGGGGAGATTAGTCTCCCAAAGAAGAGGCGATTTGTCACCGGGCGACTAATCTCCCTGAATCTCCACGTGTGTTTCTGCCCTTATAAAGATATTGTAACAGTTCTTTTGGAATGTTCTTTGAGGTGACACCATAGTGGGTGTTTTGGTTTCATATAGTTATATGGTAGTGTGACACCATCACAGTGTCCGGTAGATCATATTCTAATTGACTAATAAAATCTATAATTACAAAAGATGTATTTATCGACTATTTGCTCCAAAGGTGTGCAGAATAATAATGAATAAGAATAATGTTTATCATTTTAGGGATGTGCCGGATCCCAGATTCTGATTGGGAATGGCCGAATCTGGCCCTCTTTTGGCAGAAGTATTTATAACAAAAGTGTGAAAAATTATATAATTTCTTATTAGTAATGATTTTTAAAATGGAGAATAAAAAAATATATAGAGCATACTGTTTAAAACTAAACGGATCAAACTTTCATCAAGAAATGAGACCCACTATTCCACTTTTTTTTGCTGCTGCGCACTATACTATACTCTCTCCCCGTTTTTACCCACAAACCACCCACAGAAACTCCTAACACAACACATAGAGTACATATTTTTCTGTCTCTGCACCAACAGCAAAATAATTGATTTCTGTGCCATAGTCATGTACCATATTTTTAAGTCACATTATATTATTCATTTAAATAGCAAACCAAATTTGAATCATAATCAGCAAGTATTTAAACACCGTTGACAAAACTATGATATATCAATTAAAAACATGTCACCTTCAGTTATCCGCATATTGCATATGAAACAATTATCTGAAAACAATCAGATGTCCATTTTTTGGGCAGAAATATGCCCCATTTTCCAAGCATTCATCCGAGCATTTGGATGAATCCTAATTTGGAATAAATTAGGAACTCAAAACCAAATCCTGGATTTGTTGCATCCTTAGATATGCCCAGGGATTTGTTTCTTTTGGACATTTTTGTAATCACATTTTGTGCTCTTTGAGGAGTACTTATTTTTAAGTAATAATTTCTGTGTCTCTGAGCTTGATATATAATTATCACATGCAAATTATTCTCTTCAATTTACTTAACAAATATGGAAAATCATCTAATAAGACAAGCTTCCTGATATCACTGCAAGTAGCCAAGGCCGAATTTCATAAATCGCTCTTTGTTCTTTGACTTGCAGCCAATTTGTTGATGAGCTCTGGTTTTCTTTAATGCTTCCAGCCCACTCTACAAGATTTTGGCAGTCAGAAATGCAATAATAGGATTTTAATAAGCTGTTACTGGACAGTACAAAACAATCTTAATGTAGAGGTTGTGCATTAAATTGTACTTGGATGAGGCAGCTGTCATATGACTTGCTGGTGGTACTGTTCTCCATTATTGACCTAAATTGTCAAAATGTTGATTGCTGTTTTATACATGTTTTTTTCATACTTGATTTACTTTTGTTATATTTGGTTTATGGTGACAAATCTGAGCCTTGTCTCTGCCCAGACATGTTTCCAGAATAAAAATTGAGAGAAGTCAAGCATACGCTCCTTCACACCCCCTTGGTTCAACCATGGAAGCCAAATGCAATAAATAATTAAAAAAAAAAAAAACAAGTCCAGCTGCTTTGATATTAGTAGATATAAGTATGGATGCTTGATAAAAGCAAAATGAAATATGAATAATACAGTGGATTTCAAAATGCATTATTCTGAAAGCATTTTGGATGAAGGAGAATGTAGCTTAAAGGAACAATAACACCAAAAAATGAAAGCATTTTAAAGTATTGAAAATATCATTTACTGCTAACCCTGTACTGGTACAACTGGTGTATTTACTTCTGTACCTTCTACTATAATGTATATGAACGAGATGCTTTGTAGCCATGGGGGCAGCCAAAGCTGAAGAAGGAGAAAAGGCACAGGATACACAGCAGATAACAGATAAGCTCTGTAGTATACAACGCGATTCTTCAGACATTATTTGTTATCTACTGTGTATCCTATGTTTGGCTGCCCCATGGCTACATAGCAGTTTGTTTATATACAGTAAATTACAGTTGTGTTTCTGTAGTAAACATACTGGGGTTCATTTATAAACAGTGGACAAATTTGCACCTGGGCAGTAACCAATAGCAACCAATCAGTGATTAGCTTTGTTCAGCCAGCTGCAGGTTGAGCACTGAAAGCAATTATCTGATTGGTTGCCATGGGTTACTGTTCAGGTGCAAATTTGCCCACTGTTTATAAATGAGCCTCACAATTTTTACCAGTGCAGGGCAACAGTACATAATAGTGTCATTATTTTAAAGGAGAACTAAACCCTAAGTACAAAAGCCCCCTTCCACTTCCATACATTGGTCCCCCTCATTTCTCCCTTCCTGCACAGTCTATTATGTAATTAAAAAACACTTGAGCTAAAAAAAACAGAGTAGCACACCAACATCTGTCCATTTGGATACTCTTCAGGTCTCTTCTGTGACACAGACCCTGCATGCACATGCGCAGTTAAAGCTGATTCCTGAGTAGCTCCAATTGCACATGAGCCTGCAGGGTGCATTTCAGTGCTGAAACACTAAAGGTGGCCATACACTATAAGATCCAGTAGAGCAGATCTGTACCCGATATGCCCACCAAAGGGCGATAGCAATAGGAGCAATTCGATGAGGACCACATCAACTAGCCAATTTGGTCCTCGATCGCAAAGGAACATCAAACCTGCCTGATCTATATCAGATATTGATGGGAGAGGCCCATTGTAACACCCCAAACACTGGCAGATAAACCTAAGTCTAAAGGAACAATATTGCCAGCTTAAATCTGCCCATCTATGGCCACGTTTAGCGTATATTAATGTACCGAAGATGGTGTTTGGGAACTCCTGCTGCGCTACTCTGCATTCTTAGCTCAGGTTTTCAAACAGGGCACTTTTTTTACATAATAGACTGTGTGGGGTGGGAGTGAGGAGAGGGGCTGAAGGAAGGTAGTTAAGGGGAGCAGTTTAGTTCTCCTTTAAAGCACTTTCATTTTTGGTGTTACTGTTCCTTTGAGTGAGCGCTGGGGCTTTATACATGCTTTATATATGCATTTGCAACCCTGGAATGATGATTTGACAGGAAAATGCTTGAAAAAGAAATGGTGATTTATCTTTTCATTAAGGGTTACTAACATATTTCTTTTTATTATAACAGATGTATGAACACGACTCTCTATGCCTGCTTTATGTTTATGTTGATGTATACACCCTTCTTTTGTACAGCACTATGAAATAGGCTGCTGCTTTATAAATATGTGCTAACAATCTATGAGATATCAGTACTGCCTTAGCAGGCTGCAAGGTCTGGTCAAAAGCTTAAAGTTTATTGCTTTATTGCTTTGTCCACACAGCTGTCATAAAGTAGACAGCTTGTCAAGAAATAAGCTGCTGTTCTGGGAGCACAAGGAGAGTGTGGATGAATGCTGTCCCTTTTCCATGAGACAGAGCGCACATGCAAAATAATTCCCATGAGATTTAAACCTCCCCCACCCAAAATGTTGTGCACACTGCTAGTGCTTAAGGCCAGTGTATTTAAAAGGGGGTGGTAGCAGTCTGATATGTTTTCATGTTGAATTGGCTTTTAGAAAAGCAATATTTCCAACAGGAGTATTTGTGCTTTCTTATCAGGGTAAACAATGCTACTATAAGCTCATGCTGGGAAACAGCAAAGAGGAAAATAGAGAATGAGCTTAGCAAACATAGCTCACATTGACAATAATCATGTACAAACATCTAATTGGTTCTATTTTTGTACCTTAAAAGGAAAGCGAGAAATGGAGACCAGGAGGTTGGAGTGCGCAGTGTGAACTGTACTGTCAATTAGAAGAGCCAGATCTATATATAGAATGCAGCACATGGGAAAGTAATATACATGAGGGCAGTCGGCTGCAGGAATGCAGTCATTTGGGATATTTGGTCTAGATCCGGTCTATCAACTGCCTCACTCCAGTCTTAGAAAAACACTTAAGGGCTTGTGTTTTTTTTTAAAATTCCTTGTTGCTTGAAGTAAATATTTAAATTTAAAAGAGAAAGTTCCAAATTAATTGAAGGCCATCTCCCATAAAGTCCAGTTTAAAGCAATACCGACACATTCCTATAAAAATCATAGGAACGTGTCCATATCAAGAAGGTGCTGCACACTGACAAGTTTCCTTTTAAAGCCCCTCCAAAACCACCCCACGAACCTGCGTTAACCAGATTCTCCGACACTGCTAAATGATCTTCTGTGTTGTTTCAGTGATGCTGGGCTGGGGGCTGCGCAATCTTTCCATAGGCTAATTACAAACGAAAACAGGACTTCAGCCTATGTAAAGGTCGCTCCGCCCCCAGCCCAGCGTCACGGAAGCAATGCAGAAGATCCGTTAGCTGTATCAGCGGGTCAACTTCACAAAGGTTCGAAGGGCTGGGGGGCAGCTTGAGGGGGCTTTTAGTGGAAACTATTCGACGTGCAGCACCTCCTTGATATGGACATGTTCCTATGACTTTTATTGAAAAGTGTCAGTATCGCTTTAAACAAATATTTTAGTGTTTAAACATGATTTACTTTTTTGGAGGAATAAAAAACCAGTACCTTGTACCTGATTCTAACGAAGATGCACAAATCCATATTGGTAGCCAAACAATCCTTATAGGTTTATTTAATGTTTATATTTTGTTTAGCAGGTATGGTGATCTAAATACAAAAATATCCCTGATCCGGAATACCCCAGGTCCCAAGCATTCTGAGTATTAGATCATTTACCTATACTAGAATTTGTTTTGTCACCTGGAAAAATTAGATGGACAAAACGAAACAAATGCTTATTTGCTTAATACAACTGAAACCTCTACGACCCCCCCCCTCCAAAAGTGGTGACATGACTATGTATTACAGAGAGTGCTATTGCAGGTAAAGTTGCTGTACCGTGTTAGCCAGTAAAAATGTTACAGGGCAACCCTTTTGAAATAAAAAAATAACAAAAGTGGTATAAAGGTGATACCTTTATTGGCTAACTAATATAATCATAGCAAGCTTTCAGAACATTTTAGTTCCTTTTTCAAGCTGATTACACTGAAGCTGTGGTGTTCTCTGGTATATATACAACATTCAGCTCATCGGTCAAATGACCAACAAAAAGGAAAATCAATCTATGTGTACGGTGTCAAAGTCATTTACAATGGGATCTGCAGATAAGGTACAAGATAACGTGGGTCAAAGAGGCTGAATATAAATCAGGGCTGAATTATTGGAGTGTAGAATCAAAGAAATTCCATATGATCTCTTAGTCTATATCCATACATATTGGTATTTCTGACCTGGTGTAGTCCACATAATTAGCCATAAATCCAAGGCCCAGGTTTAGTCCATTCTTCAGAGAATTGAAAGTTTCCATTAATTTGTACTCCCACACTTTTCTTTCATTATCTATTTTAAAATTGCCCTTTAAAACCAAAATTCTTAATTCCTTTATGGAGTGATGAGGGCCATTGAAATGATTTCCTATTGGTGTGTCCAGTTTTTTATTGGTTATAGTGAATCGGTTGTGTGTATTTCTCCCTCTCAGGCTTTGCCCAGTCTCTCCTATATATAGTCCCCCTGTTATGCATTTAGTGCATTGTATTAAGTACACACATTGGAAATAGAACAGATGTAGTGACCATGGATGCTGTATTCCTCTAATGTGTTTGGAATTGGTATTTTGTCTGAAGTCAGGATGTGTGGGCAGGTTTTGCATTGTTTTTTGCCACATGGATATGTTCCATTTTTGGTGGGTTGCAAATACATTCATGCAGCCACCAGGATTCCCAGAACTCACCTTCTACAATATAAACAAAAACCTGAAATCAATCGGGTTCCCCTAGTAGTCACATACAATCTACAACTAAGGACCCTCAAAAAAATAGCCAGAGATCTACAAGGTACACTTCATAAGGATGAGAGGCTCAAAAGCATATTCCCAGACCTACCACTCCTAGCATTCAGACAGCCTCCCAACCTAAAGTCACTAATAACAAGAAGTGCCTTATTGCAACCCACCAAAAAATAAATGTTTCAGTGATAAATGAAGGTTTTCTATGATTTAAGAGGTTTGTAGGATCTTTAATGGGGCAATTCTGTATTTTGCAACAATGACAAAAGAATATGACCTTGCCCCATAAAGGATGACCGGCAGAGTATTTTCAGTATTTTCATAAATTCATTTGCCAGAACATTGTGACTACAATGATCCGTATGTCCAGTCACTGGTTGACGTTATCATGATGGTGAACGCAGGTTGTTCTCCGGAGTTTGTGTGTTCACAAGAGGCTACAGCTATATTTTTCCCAAGAGCCACTGTTCTATAGACATTCAGCAGTCAGATAACATATGTTCAAGTAATGAGATTTAATGAAATGAAAAATTTATTTGAGGAGGGAGGCTACTGGTCTGGGTGAGAGAGTTAAATAGTAGTACAAGTATTTAGCCTGTTATCCAGAATGCTCGGACCAGGGGAGTACCGGATAACCATAATTTAGAATTGCATACCTTAAATCTACTAGAATACAATGTAAACATTAAATAAACCCAATAGGCTGGTTTTTACTTCAATTCATTATATCTTAGTTTGGATCAAGTACAATGTACTGTTTTACTATTATAGAAAAAAGGGAATCATTTTTAAACATTTGGATTATTTGGATAAAATTGAGTCTATGGGAGATGGCCTTCCCATAATTTGGAGCTTTCTGGATAACAGGTTTCCGGTTCCCATACCTGTACTGTGTAACAGATACCAGCCAGTCAGGTAATTCAGATTAATTAAAACATCTGCCCATTTGTGTGAGATGAATTTAACTGTTTTTTAACAGCCTTACCCATTAATTCTGATATAATTTGTTGTGCTTGTAATGCAGTTCCACTCCTTTGTTTACTCAAAGAAAAAGTATGTTAAAGGAAGTAGGGCACTATAGACAATTATTATTATCCCAGCTATTTACAAATATGGCATTTCCACCATTTCCAAAGAATGGTGTAGTGGATATGGATAAATACATTTTAAAATTTCACTTTAAACATAATTTATATTAATTTCCTTACTATTTCCTTCTCTCCACTGCAGTTATTACTCTATGCATGGCCATTTATGAACCCATGATGTGATGGACTGTGATGCATGAAGGACATCATCTACTGTATATGCAGGTATGGAGAAAAATCAATTGATGCTGTTACTGACAAGATTAAAAAGAAACAAATCACAGGAAAAATCATTGCCTATTTGTCGATAAGTAAAGAAAAAAAAATCTACATTTTTACTTTTGATTTGGATGTGTCAGCTGGTCACTGACCATTAGACTTATTGAAAATGTCAGCCATGTATAAATGTACATACCAGCCATTGCCCACTTTTCATTTTTTTTATTTATCTGTCATGTTCTCAGTATCTGTTCTCCTTTCTGTTTCCCGCATCTCCATTGTCCAGCATCTTCTCTTTTCACCAACCTTATTTCTTCATTCATTTTCTTTTCCCCTATCTAATGTCTGCCCCAGGATAGGTGATACCGTGCCCTAGTGACTGCCCACAACAACTGCATCGATTGCATTGCAAAACAGCATGTGACCCCTGCACAGTGACCAAATGTGTGCTCTACTAAGGTTTATAACCAGTGCCAGTGCCGTTCACGGGGTGCAAGCATTGGACTGCTCAGGGACCCTTAGGGCATATTCAGAGGTACTTCTGCCTATGACATTGGTCCATGCAAGCAGTGTAATGAACTTTGCACTGATTTAGAAATCCAGAGCAAGACGCAGAGCACAGTGCTGTGGGAGCACTTTGTTTCAGCTGGTGCTCTTTAGCTTGTGCATCTAAATGGCAAACGCACTAGGAGATGTTACAAGGGACACCCAAGGGTCATTTAACTACTGCCCACTCTCTATGCATAGGGACAACACCCTAGGTTTGTCACAGAGAAAGACTGTAAGATACTATACCACCATAGGTATTACATTGTACTTACTGTACATAGAATTCACCTCTGAAAATTTGGATTACTTGGCCCTTTAAATGCATAAATCAATTTTCACTCTAAATTTACATCTAATACAAATAATGAATACATTACCCAATGTTGCTCTGGGGTATGTTATAGTAATTCTTACAAAGGTATGCATTTTGTTCAAATAAGCTGCTAATTGTTTCAAGAATATACTGACACCAGAAAATAACCTTTTTTATATTCATCATAACATTATCTTTGAATGCTATTTATAATTTTGCCTTAAAAGTATTTGCCTGATGCTTTTACATTACCTTTCTTGCCCCCATGTTCCTCTATGAAGGGGCTGCCATATTTGTGCAGACATAGTCCGCTAGCATTAAAAACTCTGACAGACTGAGATGGGACAGTCAGGTTGGCAAAACAGTCAGGTTTATAACCTTAATAATTACTTACAAAAGCAGAACTATCAGCAAAACGATCAACGTGATCTATAAGTAACTTTTAATGTAGATTCATATTTTGAAAAGAAAATATTTAGTCTCAGTATCGCAGATTCTTTTGGCAGACTAATCATTGCTTCTGTCAGTTAGGTCAGTAATTAATATACATTGTACATATGCCACAATTTACACAGTCCACTGCTTGTGACTGACTAATTTAGAGGCTCTTCTAGTATGTCTTACACTCATATATTCATGGAATGAATGATACAAAACAAGCATTTTCTTATGTTACATTGTTTTCTAAGTTGAAGCTCTGGAAAATAATTGCTCTGTATTTCTAAAATAAGACCACAAGGCTCATATTTTAGTGCAAAGCTATAATGGATGCATAACTTATTCACAAGGCACTTCATACCTATTCATGTTTTGAATAACTTGTACATAGTGCCATCTGATTTAGCCCACTTTTATAAATCGTGTCCAAATCCTATACTAGTTTGCTCAAGTACAAAGTACAGGGTGCATAAGTGCAATGGAACCAGGGAAGTAGCACCTGTCTTAAAGGAGAAGGAAAGGTTAAAACTAAGTAAGCCTTATCAGAAAGGTCCATCTAAATATACCAGTAAACCCCCAAAGTAGTACTGCTCTGAGTCCCCTGTAAAAAGAAACATTGCATTTCTTTCCTTCTATTGTGTACACATGGGCTTCTGTATCAGACTTCCTGCCTTCAGCTTAAACCTCATTGCCCTGGGCAAGTGCATGCTCAGTTTACTCCTCTCTCCCCCCCTCCCTTCTCTACTGTAATCTGAGCCCAGAGCAGGGAGAGACTCAGGCAGGAAGTGATGTCACACCACATGAATACTGCAACTCCTTATCTAAACAAACAGAGAGTTTCTAGAGCTTTTTACTCAGGTATGGTAAAACATTCTACAGAATAAATATAGCATTCTAGCTTGCACTATTGCAGCTAATCTATTGGCAATAAAATGCCTCCGTAGCTTTCCTTCTCCTTTAAAGAAGTGGTACTTTCTGAGTCCCCTTATCCCAGAGTAATGAATCACATACTAATGTTGTTATTAATGCTTCGAGTTATTCCATTCACACAAACAATCAGTAAGAAAAACACGTGCCACAACTTGCACATGGTTTACCAAAATCAAACCTAATTGTGCTTGCAGTGGCAAATCTGATGCCGGTTGTTAGGGGTTGCTTGCAATGGATCTAGAACACTAGCAAAGACTGCTGCTTTGTTAGGAAAAATATGGCACAATGCACTTGTTTTCAGAAATAAACATTTGAGCATGATATAAACAAAGTATATCACTCATTCACTGAATTTGCTTTGTGATTAAGCACATGCCTTTGCTGTATATCTGTCTTTGATTAGTGAATAGTGGATTTTTTGACCCACAAGTAATTACTTTTATTCAATGCATGTGCAGTGCTTTGTAGCGTTTAATTTCTTATGGAGGAGTCTCATTGGTATCTAGTAAACCTGAAAACCTCTGTGAGGGCCATGTCTCTAGACACTTCATTATTCTACTTGGGGCTAGTTTCTGATCCTCTTACTATCTCTCTGGAGTTGAATAATATATAATAATGATTATGATGAATAACTTCAGTCTTTACTAATGAATATGTATGTTTCATGAATATTATTATATAATCTATATGGATCAAACTCAGATAGTAATTTGATGTGCAAACGTGTAGACTTTGTGAACATTCTGATGTCTGGAAAGACAAATTATTGCTAAACAGATTTTATTACACCAAGTAAAATGCTTATAATATGTGAAGTAGCTGTAATGACATAAGTGTAATGGATAACTACAGTATGTAAAGATGTAATTCTGTCTTGACAAAGTTCAGCCTGTCTGACACACAAACTGCTCAATAATCTTCAGATTATTCCATCAGTCTGATCTTAAATGAGCCATTCACTTTTAAACTCTACGGTTTTGTTAGAATTCACAGATAAAATTGTCCATAAATAATAAATTGCTGAGCATTATCTCAGAGAACCTACTTGCTGTTCCGAAGCTTTACTAATACACTGTGCAGTATGTATTTTGTTTGAAATAGCTCCTAATGATCTCTACAGTGAGACAACATTGTGCTGTGAACTGCCAGAGAGCCTGTCAGTTCCATCAATAATTAATGTACCTTGCACACATCCAGCTTTCGGCACCGTCTGACTTTAACTGTAATTTCACCATTTAATATTAGATTACACGTAACATAATTCCTATTCATGTAATCTATGTGAAAAGTTATATAACTGCATTGGCATCTTTTAGGAGGAATATTTTTAGAGTGTACCCTGCCATACACAATATATATATATATATATATATATATATATATATATATATATATATATATATATATACACATTTTTATTTACCAATTAGCTTGCACTGGTAGAAAACTCCATTCTTGTAATGCACCAATATACAGTATTCCAACACATATACAGTACAGCACTTTACAACTGCTAGGCCACCAAACTGCCATCTGCTAATGTGATTGTGGCTATACAGTATGTACTCCTAAGGACTTTGCTTTGTAGGCATAAAACATTGTGAACAGCATAGTTTTTTGCACTTTTCACAGATTTAGTAAATGAACCATATTATATGCAACACAACAGAACACAACACACACTACACAATGCTTCAATAATCAATTTGCAGAAATAATAAAAAATGAGAATGATCGGAGTTGTTTGTATGTGACTTGATGTGTTCTTCTCACAGGCTTACAGCCCCACACAAGCCATCCATATTCTGGCATTCTCCAGAGAGTTAATATCTTAATAGCCTTATTTATGATATAGATATTTGCAATTGTATTTTTCTTTTTTTGCCTTCATATTTTATGAATGCAATAAAAGATTGTTAAAAGCAATGAGGTTTTGCATTGTGAAAGGCAAGATTCATACTAAACATGAGCAGCCAATATACTCATGTAGTAGTTTACAGGCTTCAGCAGGATTGGGCCCAGATAGGACTGTGTCATGGATGATGGAAGACTGCCAATAATATGAAATATTATTTTCAATTGCTAGAACTCATTGTTGTTAAATACTTCCCAAAAAATGTCTCTTCAGTGAATCCCTGTGTGTTTTATTGATATATAAACTATAATATCTGTGCCAATACATTTCCTTATACTTAAGAATAGGACTCTAAAAAGTGATTCCCCCTTTAATATTGAGAAGGGTCTTGTGAATGATAGATAATGGAAAAAGAAAATGTAAGGTGAGAATTAAAGCAGGTTCACTTGTACAGCAAGCTGAGCTGCAAACGGTTCAAAAAAAGGTCATTTGTGTGTTGGGAAGTGTTGCTTTTCACTCGTGAGCCAACTGCTTTGTGTAATGGTTATAGTAAGGCAAGCTAAACCAAGAGAGGCCAATATATCAAGTGCTACAAATCCCAGCCGTGATTATTGCTACATATTTATTTTACGTTTTTCTAAGGAGGAATCTTTATTGTTTCTGGGGAACTCATCATACTGAATGAATCTTTGCTAATTCAAAAAAAAAAAAAAGGCACTTTATTCTGCAGTCCTGTACCGTACTTTAGAGAGTTATCCCTTTTTAACCTTTCTACTGCTAGAGATGTGTGACACTGGAATGGTGGAAGGATGGTGCACTGATAATAGTCTTCAAGAAGGAACGTGAACGACCCTGTGCCTCACTTGCTATAAAAATGCCTGACTTTCCAGTCCATCCTCTATTCAACCCTAAACAGATCTTGTGCACATAGAAAATAAGTTTACATTAATTCATTTTCAGTATAGCTTTGTTTCCATTAAAAATAGGCCTGTTTTGTCATAAGAGCAATTCTTGTTGAACTACAATTTTCAACAGCTGTTGGAATATGCTGGTAGTTTTAGTTCAGTATCATTTCGAGAGCCACAGTCACTGCTGAAGGCAGTCAACCTGTCACAAAGGAAGCTGCTCTTATTTTCAGCTTTGGAATGCATCTTGAGAACAAATCTGTTATATCAATTCAGTATGCAGCTGCGGATATAAAACATCCTTCCTTTCTGTTTTGATCAATAACATAAACGCAGGGCTGATCATTTGCTGAGAGCTTTAGCCAGTGTTTACAGAGCAAACATAATGGAAACAGGGTAAACATTGTAGCCAGGTTATTCAGGTAAGCTCCAGGGTTGCCAGGGTGAGGAATCAACACAAAGCAGGATTGTTTAAAGCCACAGTTAGACAATACCATGGGAGAATCATTGTTTATGTATAGCAATTAACAGTAGCCATTGAACTATTTGCCTTGAACAAAGTTAATGTTTTCTTTTATGAATTCCCAAATTATTTTACGTTTAATCTTATTTTCAAAGTCACCCATGGCCAGCATTCACCAATGGTTTAACCTCCATCTGGGCCAATGGACAGTACCTCCCTCCAAAGTTAAAAGGGACAGCCCCTCCCCTACTCACTTGTCTTTTTCGTCCTGTCCGGAAGTCAATGGATCAAGTCGTGGAGTATGATTTCTTATTGCCCAGCATGAGGGGGGTTTTCTTGCCCTCTGTCTTTCCCCTCTTATGCTGGAAGTCCAGAGGCTCCCCAACAGAAGGAGTTAGCCGAGGAGGGCCAGCCTTACCTCCCATTCTGGGTTAGGTGGGCAGATCTTTCAATTATTGTTATAATTACAGCCTTCCTGTCGCTGAGAAAAAGGATAAAGCACCAGAGAAGATGGCACCTGTTGTACAAACACAGGAAGAACCAGGAATATCTGGAATAGAGGGAAACAAAGCACATGTAGATTCCCTAGTGGCTGTTATTAAACAAGCAGTGGTACAAGGCTTTCAAGAAGTAGCAACTGCTAAGAAGAGGCCAAGGCAGGCTCGTTCAAGGCAAACTGATTCCTTGTCAGAAGTCTCAGAGGGAGAATTGTCTGAGGGCTCAGAAATGCTTTCACCTTTAGGCTCGGAGGAAGGTGAAATAGATACGGATGAAGAATCAAATTTTGATGTGGCTGTAATAGAACCATTAATAAAAGCGTTCGGCAGACCCTGACTTTTCCCATGGGAGCTTCTAAAGTATCCTCGGCTGACAAACTTTTTCCTTCGGTAAAGAGAAGATCAGTATGTTTCCCAGTGCATGCCTCCATTAAAGAAATAGTGGCAACAGAGTGGAAAAAAACAGAAAAAAGGCCTCAGACAGCGGGTAAGTTTCTTAAGAAATATCCGTTTGAAGAGGAGGATGTGAAGTTCTGGGATGCCACACCTAAGGTGGATGCTGCGGTGGTAAGACTTGCTAGAAGAACCACATTACCAGTGGATGATGCAGCAGTCTTTAAGGAACCCATGGAGAAAAGAATTGAGTTTAATCTGAAGAAGGCATATGGTGCAGCAGAGGCTGCATGAAGACCAGCGGTAGCCCTTTCTTCAGTCTCAAGTATGGATGACAGATATTGAGGAAGGGATCTCAACTAATGTAAAGAGGCCAAAATTACTTGAGATGCTATCAGATTGTAAGATAGCTATTGACTTCATGTCAGAAGCATCCATTGATCTAGTGCATTTCATGGCAAGAACCTTGGCGCTCTCAGTAGCAGCAAGAATGGCCTTGTGGTTGAAACAGTGGGCTGCAGACGCTGCATCAAAAGCCAATTTCAACTGTCAACTTCCCTTTTAAGGGGAGATGCTCTTTGGTGAGAAGTTGTATACAATTATCTAAAAAGTCTCTGGGGCAAGAGCATATTTCTTCCGCAAGAAAGAAAAATTAAAAGGGGGAGATTCGATCTAGATTTGGTCTCCAATGTCTAGAGACAAGGAGAGGCCCTTTAGATCCTCAAGGCAGTACAAGCCTGGCAGAGAATATGCTAGACAGGCATCATGGAGGTCAGGGCGACAAGGAGCAAGAGGAAATACCCGAAGGCCTGGTATTTTTGCTTCCACAGCCTCTACATCACAACAACAATGAAGGTGTCTTGGCCCAGACAGAGGTTGGAGGAAGGTTAGCGCTTTTTTTCTTCACAATCCGTGTCAAGTGTCTCCCGTTCAGGTTGTCCCAGTCGCCAAGAGTGTTTACCAAGGTCCTCGTTTCACTCATAGCAGAGCTAAGAAAGGAGGGGATAGCAGTCTTTCACTATCTGGACGATATCCTGTGACAGCGAGATCTAGGGAAGAAGTAGATATCCGCACAAGAAAGGTGGTAGAATTTCTTCAGCGTCACAGATGGATAATCAATACGGAAAAAATCAATCTCTCCCCAACAAAGTCTCTTTCATTTTTAGGGGCCTATTTCCAGACAGGGGAAAATGTAGTAAGTCTTCCGATAGAGAAACAGCAAAAAATTGATCGAGCAGTAAAAGACTTCAAGAGAAAGTCAGTCGTGACAGTACGACATTGCCTGAAGGTGCTGGGATTTATGTCCTCAACCATCCAAGTGGTGAAATGGGCAAGGTGGCATTCAAGGGCTCTGCAAAATTTTGTATTAAGAAGAGTAAAATGTCTGCAACTAATGTTGCAGAAAAAGTTAAGGTTGCCTCAGAAGATAAAGGAAGAGTTAGAATGGTGGTGCATTCAAAAGAATCTGGCAAGAGATATGTATTTGGAAGAGCCGGAGTGGACAATTCTGACAACCGACGCATCAGGCATAGGTTGGGGAGCCCATTTAGAAGAAAGATTTGTCCAGGGAGCTTGGAGAATGGAACAAGTATCATCAAACCTTCTAGAGTTAAAAGCAGTGAAAAAGGCTCTGTTCTCTTTCGAGAGAATGATAGAAGGGAAAAACGTAAAAGTAATGTCAGACAACTTTACAGCAGTGGCTTATGTTCAGAAACAAGGGGGCACCTTGCCACCGCCTGTCCTTGATGGCCTGGAGGTTGAAAGGGAGAGGCTTAGAAAACTGAGTTTAGGAGAAGACATTATTGAATTTCTTTTACAATCAAGATATAGCTCAACATCAACGTAGTACTATAAGGTTTGGGACAATGCCTCCCTCCTAAAGACAAGCAACTATTTTTAATGTCTTCAGAATTCATGGACCAATTTACTGCCATGGGAGTTCTTTTAAAGAAATACCAAGGGGTCCATGTGAGAAATGACATCCTAGTGTTAGAGGGACAGTTCCCCTGAGGAAATGAATCGAACTCTTTAACATCTACTTGTATCCACTCTGGTATTAAGATTGTAACTTAACTGGATATAATGTATTCACAATTGTATCGATTTGAACAAAAGTTATTGAATGAGATCGTGGAGAGTTTCTTCCCAGATTAAAACATGGATTTATTTGTTTATATATAAAAAGAATTTCTGTTTAGAACATATAAAATGGATTAACTTGTACAGACTTGATGAACTGATTGTTTTTAAGGGTTTACCTGAATTTAATATATCTTTTAATACTATGTAACTAAGGGGTAAATGTGTGAATTGTTGGGGTGGATCTTGTGGGGTTTAAATGGCGAGTGTACCAATGAGCAAAGAGTTTAATGTTTATTCTACTGTTTTTTTGTCAGCTTTTGTTTTGTACTGAACATACATATTCTTGGTCAGTTATCATATTCTAGCAGTATTACATTTTTTAATACTTACATTTACAATATAGTCCTTATAATACCAACTAGACCAATTATGTTCCAAAATCAGCAATATATTATAATATGCCCTTTTGTAGTCTGGATAGTGCAGGTTCCTATTACAGAAAAGGGAACTGTGCTACAGTCCCCTGCTCCTATTCATGTCAGGAGAGTTGCCAAAAATAAATGGATTTTGACAGTCTATTGACTAGGAACAAGAGCTGCCAGCTGCTGGCAGCACTTAAATTATTCTAGAAATGTGAACTGCTCCATGTAATCTGGCTTCCCTCCAGAGCCCAGAATGACAGCTGTAGAATAGATCTGTGAAAATGCTAAGCGCTCCAAAAAGAGAACTGGCCTTGGGAAGCACCTTCTAAGATCACTTTAATTAGCCTGAATTCCGTATGTAGGTCCAGCCATAATATAGAAAGTTATAAAATTGTACTGGGTGAATATGTACTAACTTTACTCTCAGCTTGCGTTTTGCAATCATGGCAATAAATTGCTCAGACCTAATAAAAATACTTAAACTGTAAATATTCTATATATTGTTGCTAAACATAGCAAGGCAAATCATAAAACTACATCAAGAACAACAAAGCTGCACATTCAGAGGCATATGGCCTGATTTGTTAATGCTCTGTAAATTTTAGTTATAGTTAAAAAGTTATAGTTATAGATAAAATCCCACTGTATTCTATTATATAACTTATCTGTTATCTGCTAAATAGCTTGTGCCTTTTCTCCTTTTTTAGCTTAAATGGCTGCCGCAGGGCTGCACAGTAGCCTTTTTACATAAACTATATTTGTCTTTCTAAAGCAAACACATAACTTTTACCAGTGCATAGCAAGTACAGTTTAAATGCTTTTATTTTTTACTTATACTGTTCCTTTAAAACTTTCCTCACTGACAGGTAAACATTCCTGTGTTGTTGAATGGGAAAAGTAAAACTGCTGAGAATCCTGGCATTGTTATGCATAGAATTATGACTGCATAAATCTTAATATTCCAGATGTAATAAGTCATGGTCACTGTTGCTCTAAATTGTGAGTTAATGCATACAAACTACTTATGAAGCCAGCACACACAACAAACTTTGGAACATGCACTAATTTTTTTAAGCATACATATAATTGAGTACTTACAAGACCTACAGGACTTTGAAGCTTGTAATGTAAAATAACCGGTTCACAAATGAGCCACTTAATTTACTATGCCAATATTGAAAACTGTTCTCCATAAGTCTTAATGTATGTTGTTTTGTCAGTTGCACTATTCCATGGAAAATAATTTTATTTCTGACCTGGTATATAATTGTCTGTACACTTTTTCTGGTTGCCTATCTTTAAAAGTTTTTTTTTTTTTAATCAACTCTAACCTTTTGAACACTAGTGCTTAAAACGGTACCAACTACTCAAGGGTTTGTCTATAATTAAGTTATCCTATGCAAGTGACAAGGTCCCATTAACTATATTTCTTGGCCAGGTCCTGCTAACCAGAGAACTGCTGGTTTCAAGGGATCACCTTGCAAAGGATCAAGTATGTGCCTTTCTTTCAGTCTTCATTTAGCGAATTCCCTGTGTACCTACGAGGGCTCAACAGGCTTCAACAGACAAACAGAACTAAAGCAGCTGTTTGCAAACAGTTGCACAATTTTTGTCATTTGAAACTAGACAGAGAAGATGACAATCTCTTCCCAGGATACCAAACATACCAAACATGGTTGTGTAATAGTAGGGACAAATTTGCTATTGTACTGCAACAACAGACCAAAAGGCCATTTATCTACAAAGTGAAAACATTGGAGCGAAGTGGCCGTCGCTAGAGAAAATTCAGCAGCAATACCATCCGCAGGGGAATCGACATTTTACTAACAGGCGTAGAGGACAATTCGCTAGTTAAAGAGACCAACGCTAGTACAGCTTCGCACCCTAATTCACTAAATTTGCCAGTTTCCTTCGCCAGCTTAGACCTGGCGAACTGATAAGATGAGTTTACTCATACTGTACATCCTCCTCAATCTTATGTCAGTGACATCATATACTTTTTTAACCATTTGAGGGGCATGCCACATTTGTTTTAGGGTGGGCTCATGTATAGGGTATTAGAGGATCTCTTTTGTCTTCTCATTTTGCTTCACTGAACATTTATTAAAAAGTGGCAACTTCAAGCACTTGCACCAACATCTCTAATAAAGTTATTAGGGATGCACCGAATCCAGGATACGGTTCGGGATTCAGCCTGGATTCTGGCTTTTTTAGCAGGATTCGGATTCAGCCGAATCTTTCTGCCCGGCTGAAGGGAATCCGAATCCTAATTTGCATATGCAAATTAGGGGTAGGGAGGGAAATCGCGAGACTTTTTGTCACAAAACAAGGATGTAAAAATGTTTTCTCCCTTTCCACCCCTAATTTGCCTATGCAAATTAGTATTCGGATTCGGTTCGGTATTCGGCCGAATCTCTCGCAAAGGATTCAGGGGTTCGGCCGAATCCAAAATAGTGGATTCGGTGCATCCCTAAAAGTTATATACTGTATATGACCTATATGTCCTACCTCATTAAAATTTACCTAAGCGCAAGTGTACTAACGAAGTTTCTCTAGGTAGAAATGAACGTTAGCAAAAGTTCGCTATGAAATGCTCGCTCTGACGAATTAACACTAGCGAACCAGCGTTCGGCTGCTGAGATGCAATTTTGCATTTTAGTGAATTAGCTTAGTGGTAGTGAATTTGGTGCAAAGCCTTCGCAGGCGAAAATTCGCACTTTAGTAAATTTGCCCCATTGTTTTGCCAAAAAACATTACCTTGAGTATTATTGAAATGTACTGCTAAATTGGTATGAAACAGAACAATTAATTTATGGGGAAAGACTAATAAAGTTGGGTTTTTTGGAGAGGCACTTGCGTGGAGTCAGGATAGTCATGTAGCAATTTAATTCAGTCAGCACTCACCAACTTTACAATATTTTCACAAATCAGCGCACGTGACCCATTGTCCACTCACCAGCTGGATTATAGAATTCTAGTATACGACATAGCACCGTTCAAGAAGAAGTTTAAAAGTCCTTTATTTGAAACATTTGGCTTTAATCTGTGACAATTGCAATGTTTCTGGCCTGCTTCCAACCCTTTATCAAGAATCATGATAGTCATGAAACCTTTCTAGACTGGAGGACAGGAATTTTCACCTAATCAACACATGTGGTTCTTCATTATGAGAACAGTGTGCCGTTATGTTGATGTTGTAATGGCAGATTTCTGAAATGCCTTTAGGAAGGTTTTTGATGTGCTAAATATCCAGTGGTACCGTTAGTTTTATTTATTTATGTGTATTTAAAAATATAACGCATAATATTTAATTTACAAATTAAGTTTAAGCTGTGTTTGTTTCGCAAACACGGTGAATAAAAAGGCCACCTTGGATTTGTGCAGAAGGGTTATTGTGTAGATCGAAACGATGCATCTTTAAACCTTGAACATGAATATGGCTAAAAATAGCATCTTTTATATAGTGAACTTATTGCACCAGCCTAAAGTTTTAGCTTCTCAATAGCAGCAATGATTCAGGACTCACATGCCCAGTGGGCTCTGAGCAGCTGTTGAGAAGCTCAGCTTATGGGTCGTCACAATTTATCAAGCAGAAAATAAGGTTTTCCTGTAATATAAACTGATGCTACAGGGCAGATTATTAAATTCTGATGCTAGTTACACTGGTTTCTGTGCTGCCGTGTAGTAATTATCTGTATTTATTACTAATCAACCTTATATTGTGACATTTCTATTCTGTGTACTGTATATTTTGAGTCCGTCCCTAAGTTCAGTGAGTGACAGCAGCACAGAGCATGTGTAGTGAATCAGCAGAAAACAAGAAGGGGAGCTACTGGGGCATCTTTGGAGGTACAGATCTTCCCTGCTAAAGGGCTGTGGTTGCCTTGGGCTGGTACAGAAACCCAAAACATAGGGGAAAATTCACTAACTGGCAAAAATTCACCAGCGCTTGCTTTGCACACATCGCAACACTTCGTCAGGCGTAAATTCGCCTGGACAACGCTAATTCACGAAGATTCAAAGTTGCGCACAGAGTACCGAACGCTGGCGAAGTTGCGCTAGTGAAAATATGCTCAGCGGTTTGAAGTTACGCTAGTGTTGGCTAATTTACATACGGCATGCAATTAAAGTACAATGGCAGTATATGCTGCAGCAAATACATTACACTACACAAGGCCAGGGAACCTTAATAAAATTATATAGAGGTGTAATATTGCCCTACACATGTGCCCACAGTTTAGTTTAGGTGCCATATGTTATCAAATGTAGGGGGGAAGGAGGGTACCCCCAAAAAATGTCGATCTTTTTCAGCCAATCACCCTGTAAAAAGGAAAAGACGCCAGCATTTTTTGAGGAACTCCTATCTACTCTATTGCACTTCCCGTGGTCTGAGGTGGTGAAGGCAAGTCTGGCGATAGAGGTAACAGTCAGTACAATCAAAAACTTAGTGAATTTGCATACTAAGCCTCTTTCGCCAGAGAGAAAATTCACCTGGCGTTAGAGTGCGAAGTTGTGCCAGAGTTTATCTCCTTGGCAAAATTACGCTAGCAACCGTTAGTAAATCGGCGAAGTGCCGAAATGATGTCATGCTGGCAAATTTTCGCCAGCGTTAGCCACTTCGCCCTTTAGTAAATTTCCCCCATAATGTACAACATTTCTAGCCTACTTCTTTAGTTAAGCTTTAGTTCTCCTTGAATGAAGTTGTTAGATAATTGCAGGTAGGAGAAGAAGAGATTGTGGCAACATGTGGAGACAATCAACTTATGATCAGTGGAAATCTCTTGGTGTAGATATAGAAATTGAGAGGGTTTTTATTGAGAATATGGCAGCTGGTCCTATTTTGGATATTTCATTGACTGTGTTTAAAGGGAGCCACCCAGACATAAAAATTTGTATAGTAAAATTCCTTTTTCAAACTGAATCCCAATTTTTCTTTTTCTTATGAACATATCCATACCTGTTATAAAGGTGGTTAAAAATCTCAGCTGTCAATCAAATACTGCTTTCCCTGTTTCTATGCTTCAGACACAGCGAGGTCTTTCATTTTATATTCTGCACATCCTATACAGTATGTCATTGCACTTTTCGCATTCCCCCTCCCTCCTCACCGTCTATAATTGTGTAGCCAGTGCGTGGGTATCAGGTCCCCCATTCTATTGCACAGGGGCGCCATCGTTATTCACAGGGTCCTGTATGACAAATCCCCCCCCCCACAGGCCCTACCCCAGATTCTGTACACCACAGTAAAAAAGCCACACAGACAGGGGCACTAAATTGTGAACTCTAAACCCTACAAGTTTAAAAAAAAAACACCAAAAATTATTTGTGGTCAGGGGCCGCACAGAAGTTCTTTTTAAACTCATTGGTGGTCAGGAGTTTTATAATAAAAAAATGGTATTCAGTAGAGCTTCGCGTTGGTGATGGCAGCTTCTTCAGCTTTCTTTGGCAGCTTCAGCTCCTTTTGCGATTTTACCTCCTTTCAGCAGCTTTAACTGTTCTGGGCTTTGGCGATGTTGCACTCACATTTAAGGGAGGCCCGGCTAATCCTGTAAAGTGCAGTCTGGCCCCCTATAAAGTAACAGTAACATTTAAAAATGAAAATGTTTTAAAGGAATTAAATTATAATGTAGTATTGCCCTGCACTGATCAAACAGGTGTGTGTGCTTCTGAAAAGTTTATATAAACAAGTTACAGTGTAGCCATGGGGCCAGCCATCCAAGCACAGGCTACACAGTAGATAACAGATACACTATGTAGTATCCCATTGTATACTTCAGAGCTTATCTATTATCAGCTGTGTATCCTGTGCCTTTTCTCCTTTTCAGCTTTGAATGGCTGCTCCCACAGCTACACAGCAGCTTGTTTATATAAACTATAATTGTGTTTCTGAAGCAAACACCAGTTGTACCAGCGCACAGCAACACTACATTATATTTTCGATACTTTCATTTTTTGGTTAATGTTCCTTTAAACTCTAAACCTTCAAGGCCCCCTGTGCCCCCATGGCTGCCATGCTAGTGCATAAACAATATTTTGGCATGATGCAAAGCTAGGATGACAGGTTCCCTTTAATGTGGCAATTATTTGACCAAAGGAGTTTTAAGAACCCTACTCTACTTTTTGCACACAAACTGCATTAATATATTATTACTATATATTTATGTTCCCAGTACCTGTCTAATTAAATGTGTTTAGTAATATTTCATCTATGCATTAGAGTGCAAGTAACTTTAGGTACATTTGGTAAAAAATAAGTATACTAGACTGATAAAGGGGCTTATCCTAAGGCTTGTTATTTTTCATTTGTTTTATTACACCATATGTTTGACTATTACTATATATTTTAGATACTTATTATTAAATCTCTTGATTGCATACTATGTTTTTGCATGGAAATCTGCTCCATGTGTGTTTACCTGCTGACAACATGACTTTCAATGCACTTGTAAGAAGGAGCAGTTGAGAAAATTTGGCTTTTCTCTGCTTGCGCAGAAAACACAGACAGATGAACAGCCCTGTGTAGCCTTAAAGTATAGAAAAAGTACAGCTTAGACATTAAACTTTGAGACAAACATGATTAATATTAAGTGACTGAAAAAAGACTTGAATACTTTGCAGGATATATAACTTAAATAATTTATGCACCAGCAGCAAATATTCTGCAGCTTTCCAATTCATAGATCAAGAGCACGCCCCTTATACAATAAAAGAATGTTCTGGTTGGTGTGGTGCACTGGTTAGCACTGCTGTTTTGTTGTGCTGTGGCCTTGTATTTAATCCCAAGAAGTGAACTGTCTTCATAGGTTTTATTTGTTCTTGCTATGCTTATGTGGTTTTTCCTCAGGTTTCCTCCTACTACACTATATAAAACTGACAAGTGTGTGTGTGCAAGATAGTGGCCCTCAACTGCCAGAGATTATGCCAGAGTTTTAGATCAGTTGAAAATAGAACAAGTCCATACCTCCCAACATTTTGGAAGTAAAAAGAGGGACAAAAATGTTTTTCCCGCACGTAGCGCAGCAATTTTGTGACCACACCCCTTTCTGTGGCCACACCCCCTAATCACCATGTTTGTTTTACAAAATTTGGCAGGTTATGAAAGTTTGAAAATATTTCTCCTTATCTAAACTGTGTTTTTGTGTCTCAAAATTGTTACAAAGTATCTTATTTGCACCTGTTAGCTGTTCTGGACTCTCTGCTAAAAGCCAATTAAGTGAGAAACTTTGTTTCTTTTTCTGGCTGTTCAGTGCAGAGAAAAGAGGGACTTTCCAGTACAAATGAGGGACTGCAGGTTGAGCTGTCAAAAGAGGGACTGTCCCTCCGAAAAAGGGACAGTTGGGAGGTATGCAAGTCAGACAAAGAGGCTCTGGGAAATGCTATCATAATAGTATGCAGTTCATATGTTTACCACTTTGTAATGCAAAGAGTCCTGGCAGGGCCAGATTTCTATTTCCAGCACCCCTATGTCGTCCTCAATAGGGAGTAGATGCAGCTGGGCAGCATGCCGCTCTAGGCTTGGGCCCTCACTACCGGGCCTGAGTCCCAGGCAAACTCTGTCTTGGTCTTGCACAACCAGTTTTAAGTGAATCAAATTGCTAGAATGTTAAATTACAAATTGCCTTTATTCCTTGTACATTAATATACCTCCCAACATTTTGAAAATAGACAGAGGGACAAAAAGATTTGCTGCGCTCCGGGTTATGGGTTATTATAGTTTTGCTAATGAAAGTGAATTGTCCTTTAAGCCTCAAGTCACAGTTTACCCAACAGACTTGCTTATCTTAAATTGTTACAAATGTATCAAAGTGCACCTGCCATGCATTCTGGGCTCTCTGCCAAAAGCCAATTAAGTTAGAAACTTTGTATCTTTTTCTGGCTGGTCAGTGCAGGAGATCAAAGAGAAAGTAACTGAAAGACATTTCAGTAACAATCTGGGATGGCGGGTTGAGCTGTCAAAATCAGAACTGTCCCGTGAAAAATGTGACAGTTGGGAGGTATATGTTAACTTGAGAATTATTCAACTGGTATTAAACAAAATTGTATACAGTAGTTGTTTATCAATGATACAGTGTATGTCCATATTTCATAGTCATTCATTTAAATCAAGGCCACAGAGGAATTTATTGAGTTCCACACTGAGCCTCTGACGAGGGAATCGGATCTAATTTCTATAGATTACTTGCCGTGCACTTCTTCGCACATCTATTTTGAAGATCATATATTTAGCACAGAATTACTATTTCTGCCTAGCACCTAGAGCTAACAAAAACCGAGCTGAAACATGGGGAGTTGGCAGTACTTTTGAACACTGTTTCCAGAAAAGCAGAAAGCTTTTAATGGGAACATATGTTGAAATACAACATCTGAATTTAAAGAATTAAACGTGTTGCTATTCACATACTGCCCAAATGTTATCTCTGGCTTTGGTTTAATAAAGTGATCAGAACTTCTTATTACAGCAGCATCCATATTGACTATAAATAGTTTAGTACAGGTAAAGGATCTGTTATCTGGAAACCTGTTATCCAGAAAGCTCCGAATTATGGAAAGGCCATCTCCCATAGACTCCATTATAATTAAATAATTCAGATTTTAAAAAAGTATCTCCTTTTTTCCTTGTAGTAATAAAACAGTACCTTGTACTTCTTCCAAACTAAGATATAATTAATCCTTATTGGATGCAAACAATCCTGTTGGGTTTAATTAATGTTTAATTGATGTTTTAGTAGACTTAAGGTATGGAGATCCAAATTACAGAAAGATCCCTTATCCGGAAAACCCCAGGTCCCGAGCATTCTGGATAACAGGTCCCATACCTGTATAACATATATATACTCTGATCCTGCACCTTTCAATGTTCAGTCTACATTCTGAGAGAGTAGCAAAACCAGAGTACAAGTACTGTACAACATTCAAAGTGACTAAAATTGTCAGCTAAATAAATTCATAAATAATAAATTAATGAATTGGTAAATCAAGTTCATTACTAATAAAACTATAGTAAGTAAAAAAAATAGACCAAATACACCCATGGTAATATGTGGTACAGCTCCTTACATGAATGTCCCAGACCAATTATTGTACAGTTTCTAAGGACAATGAAACATTATTTACAGTATACAAACTCTTGTTTAATTCTCGATTGCATCAGAAAGCAGAGTCCAACTCCCTGAATATGTACAGTGGCTCAGGTGCAGCTGCCCTCAGTCAGTAGCATAAAGGGAATATATGATACTCTCCACCCCCCCTCTTTTGGCATGACTTCATTCAGTTGGGATTATGTAGAAATGGTGCATAAATACTAACTGAACCTTCAGGAAAAAATGAAAAGTGTTTTATTTATTTCTAATTTATTTCTGGAAGTTCAGATAATATTTATGTACCTTTTTTCATAAGCCCAACTGAGTGAGCTCATGTAAAAATGGGCGTAACTTTTTTCTTTAAGGAGGTTCAGATGATGGCATACTTTCTTCGCCACTGCCAAAGATGAAGGAAATAACATCAACATACTGTATTTCAAATTAGCCTATAGGATAAGTAACTCGTATAAGAGGAGGATATGCTTTACCCTTCATACAGTACTTCTCAATTAAATGAACACACAATCATATTTAGCCTTCATTATTTAAGTATTAGTTAAAAGTTACAGCACTGATCAGGAGTCAATGGCTTCCTATAAATTAAAATATACTGTACATACACTGTGAACAATGATATACTGTGCCTTTATATATCTACAACTAGATACACATACCGTATATACTCGAGTATAAGCCGACCCGAGTATAAGCCGAGGTACCTAATTTTACCTACGAAAACTGGGAAAACATATTGACTCTAGTATAAGCCTAGACACAACTACAGCCCTGTCTCCCAGCAGCGCACATTCTGCCAAAGCGACCCCCCCAGCGATCAACCGGACTTCTTTGCAAAGTTGATGGTGACAGAGAATTGCCAAACGGATTACTGTGTGCATTGTCCCACTGTCCCACTACCATGTGCAGAGGGGTGCTGTGTGATATTGCCATCACTGTTAATCTTTCGTATAACCAACAGAGGGTGCTGTGTGATATTGCAGTCACTGTTAATCCTTCATTTAACCAACAGAGGGCGCTGTGTGATATTGCAGTCACTGTTATTCTTTCATATAACCAACAGAGGGTGCTGTGTGATATTGCAGTCACTGTTATTCTTTCATATAACCAACAGAGGGCGCTGTGTGATATTGCAGTCACTGTTATTCTTTCATATAACCAACAGAGGGCACTGTGTGATATTGCAGTCACTGTTATTCTTTGATATAACCAACAGAGGGTGCTGTGTGATATTGCAGTCACTGTTATTCTTTCATATAACCAACAGAGGGCGCACTGTTATTCTTTCATATAACCAACAGAGGGTGCTGTGTGATATTGCAGTCACTGTTATTCTTTCATATAACCAACAGATGGCGCTGTGTGATATTGCAGTCACTGTTATTCTTTCATATAACCAACAGAGGGCGCACTGTTATTATTTCATATAACCAACAGAGGGCATTGTGGGATATTGCAGTCTCTCCCCAAATGAACTGTTGGTATAGGATTGATTAAAAGTGACTGCAATCTCAGCTACTGCCCGCTGACCCGAGTATACAGTAAGCCGAGGTAGACTTTTTCAGCACATTTTGGATGCTGAAAAACTCGGCTTATACGCGAGTATATACAGTACACACATTAATGTTTTAAATTGCAAATTAACTGATAACTTTTTTAAATCTTACTTCCATTAACAATATTTCTAAGACACTGACAAAACAGACTTTCTATTTTTATTTGAATTTCAGGAGGGATTTAAAAGCAATGTTGCTAGGCAACTCCTTGCTGTTTTCTGTGAATTCTGGATGAACTATCAGCAAATTTGAATCCTGTTGCATCAAGGCCAAATGATTGGATTAGCCTGATATTGTCCAAATTATATTGGGGGAAAGATTTGCTTGTTTGGTGACCTTGCCAAACAAGAAGCCTATAAGCGCTATGGGGCAGTGACCTCCTTCCTACTCTTATATATATATATTATTTATTATGTTACTCTGTCCTCCCGGTGTCAACTTATACAGTATATACTGTAAGATTGTACAGCTCTGTGTTTCCTTACAGTGCTTTATATATATATATATATATATATATATATATATATATATATATATATATATATATAGTTATAAATACATCTATCTTATAGTGTATGGCCAACTTGAGTGTTGGGACATAACTGTTCAGTGAGTTTGCTTTTGATCCTCAGCATGAAGGTCAGATTCAAAAGCAACAGTCATGACCCATATGTCCTTCAAGTTACTGATTGATTACTGACTGGTAACCAATGAGAGAGCTGCAAAGCAGGAACTTGGGTTCTATCTGTTATATTAGTCAGCTCACTCCAGACTTATATACAACATTATTGGCTAATTAACTATATTGAAAACATTTATTATTTTGCACAGCCTACCTATTTACCAAATTTTTATTTTTATATTGAACAATTCCTTTAAGTTTGAGTCTAGCTATTTAAGCAATACTACATACTGTGCCCTGGGCTAGAAAAAACATGGAACACGTGTTTGCCATAGACCACTAACTGCATTTCTCTTTACCCCAGGCAGATAAATGAGTAGAATGAGTAGAAGTTGATGATGTAATTGGAGATTATGTGATGGTTATGTGGACAAATCCAACATGTGATTGGCAAAAACAACATTTCACAGAACAAATCATCGGAAATACATTCACATCATATAAAATTGCCACAGGTAACACATTGTTCGGATAAGAATGAAGTTGCTTAGCAGTGATTCACTGATTGATGTACCGAGTACAAAGGTAATTCAGGTGATTTGTCGCAGGTAGCATAGATTTTGCACAGGAGAAAAATTGGCATGTGTTCCATCACTAATGATGAGCCAAATTTTTCTCCAGACATGGATTAGTGGCTAAATTCCACATTTCGCAAAATTGTTGTTGCAAAAAAGAACTTGATGGATTTTGTGTGAAATAAAATGCACACTGGCTTCATTTTGCAAGTTTTCTCCACTTTGCAAATTTTCCTGTAGTTTTGCTATTTTTCAGTAAAGAAAAAGGGTATGGATTTGTTCAGCCGAAAAATCACTCTTAATTGCTATTCCCAGCCTCAAACAACTTAACTTCTTATCCTAAATGATTAGCAGTAGCTAAGGGTAAGGACACACTGGACGATTTGTCGCCAACGTTTTAAAAAAGTAAATCGCGGCGACAAGACGATCGTCTTTTTTGAACAGACGATTCAGAGCGACTATTGGCACAGAACGATTTGTATCCCATTACTCTGTGCGGTACGTGCTCCACCCAAACCGGAAACGGTTTGTGCTTCCCGATGTAACCTGGCGTCTTTACGTGCTTGCGTTCTTGCGTCATTGCGTTCGCATTGTAATTTGAATACAATTGCTACTTATCTGTATGTGTGTGCGTGTCTAGGAGATTTCAGTGCTTTTCTAAGTACATGCTATTTCTGATAAATCGCTCGGAAAAGGGTCTCAGTGCGTTTTGTAGCTACAGGCGATTCACAAACGCGCTGTGGGAACAGGAGCTGGCGTCTTTCATTTGGTTTTGTTCAGAGACAAAACGAGCGATATGTCGCCGCGATTTGCTTTTTAAAAACGTTGGCGACAAATCGTCCAGTGTTTCCTTACCCTAAAATGCATTTGGTGCATGTTTTTTTACCATTAGCCCTCCTTCTATGCTATAACAGTAATAAAGTACTTCATTTACAACAACATTAATAGTTAATTTGGGTTGCAAAATGACAACTCTCTATCAAGCTGAAGCCTTCTGTGTGTCCCCCCTAACATGGCTGAAATGCAAAGGCAAAAAATACCTTGCTGACTGTTGTCTTTCTTTCATAAATATATACACATACATTTATATATTGCAAATATCTCCACAGACAGACATAAATATAGAAAAACATTTAATTTTAATTGTATTTCTAAGTAGTGTATATGAATATGCCATGTGGAATAATAACTAGTTGGGCTGCAGGTTTCTGTTAATAATTTCTCAGAAAAATCCTGAATAGGAAAAGAGTTGATTCATTTGTTATTTTGTTTATTGCAGGTACCTAGCAACATGGGAGAATATCCTACAGAATGCTCCATTGTAATATCAGGACAGCATTATCACTCTTTTATTAGTGCACCAAATGCATTTTTAAGCCGTATGTGAGTTAAGTTTAGGCTGCTAATTATTTAGGATAAGAAGTTAAGTTTTATATGCCAAATAGAGGTCAGCATCCAAGCAAACTGAATGTAAAGATAGAACAACCAACTCCATATGGTATAATTGGCAAGACTGTGGACCAATCAATCAAATCCTCTGTTTTCACTATAGAAATGTGGGACTCAAAGTGAAATGGGACCTTGTGTGGAACACATCTCCTTGGGAAGTAAACACTGAAGGGAGCCAGCAAACTGGAGTTGGAACTTTATGGTGAAGCAGAACAGACAATTTTCTGCATTAAACCTCAATTTCTGTTTAGGTTGTGGTTATCTGATAGGTCTGCTAACACTAAGGGGGTTATTTACTAAACTCCGAATGCAAGAATCATGAACAATTTGTGATTTTTTTTATACAATCAGATTTTTTGAGAAAATCACAAATTTTTTGTAATTTATTAAAACCAGAGGATGGAAAAGTCCGAATCAGAAAATCCAGCATCTCCGACCTGTCAAGGTTGCATATAAGTCAATGGGAGAAGCCCCAATTATTTTTTGATGTGAGCTGGGTTTCGTGCAATACCACAACGTTTTTGGAGTTTCTGAGTTTTCGGGTGAAAAATACGAAAAAATCGTGAAAATCTGATTTTTTTCCGCTAAGCAAATTTTCAGGAAAATTTAATAAATAAGCGTAAAAAACCCAAGTGGATTTGATCAGAGTTTGCAGCAGAAAATGTTGAGATAAAATCGACTTTGATAAATAACCCCCTAAAGCTTTATGGTCTACTTTAACTACCCATGTACTTAATGGACAGTCTGCTAAGAAACAGGTGTTCTGCTCTTCTCAGCCTGCTCCGCAGAGCAGGCTAAGCAGAGCATAGTATATCAGCTGTTTCTTTGCATGTGTTTATAAGCAGGCCAAAAAACAGCCCGATAGCCTAAGCCTTAGTGAAGTACCTCTTTATTGTGTTTACATTCTTCTGAAATTTACAAAACCCATTGCTCCATAATGTCTGTGTGGGTCTAGGCAAAGGTTATGCTAGCATGTAGCAGGAGATTCCATTTGCCACCTCCTTTCAGACTGATACGCATATATATTACCCCTCAATGTCTGTTGAAACAAATTTGCACGTATCATTTCAAGATGTGCATATTTAGCATCCTCTGCAGTAGGGTCTGTGTAGCATATAATAAATGTTTATGCCGATGTGTCATGTTTCAATTAAAAACAGCAAGCATCTTTGTCCAGTAAATACTTTAAAGTAAATGTGATTATGCATAACAGACATCTCTGAATAATAAATGCATGTTGATGTTTGGTTGTTGTCATTTTTATGTTACATAACCAACAGTGACATGTGAATCATCAGATTTTACAATCATGATTCAATTCAGATCTTGAAATGAAAGGAAGTTTGTTGCAGCATTCAGCATGATATATAATCTTGTTGGGTTAAACAATTCAGCTATTATATTTAGATTTTATTTTGAATTTGTATATATTGTATGGGAGGCTATTGACGTTTTGCATATCACTAATACTGTATAGACCATATCATTATCTCACTGTCTGTGTATAATAGGCATAATTGTATTCTACAATGTTTTATTTGACTTGCTCACCAGTCAGCTTCTTAGGGTAATGGCACATTACGAGACACCATTCCATTTGTGTTATTTTAAAGAGGACCTTGTTTTTCCTAGGTTAATTCTTAGGATTCATGAATCCTATAGTAGAATAGTAGAAAGGACACACACAACTGAAATGGTGTGAATAAATACCTTTTTAAACAATTGAACCCTATTGTGTAAATAACACTCCATAAATGTGACCTCATATAGTGGTGCAACATTGTATTGCTACATTTTGTAAATATAAGCTGCTGTGAAAGGAAAATGGAGTGACAGAAATTGCTTGTTTGGAATGTTTGTGTAGCACAATTTATAAATAATGTTCAAAATGCAATACGCATGCCCACAATATAATGTTTATTAGCCAAGGGTTTACAAGAAAATCCCATATATATGAATATCAGTGTTTAAGTCCTTGGGGCCTCAGATATTTCTGTAATTTGGTCCTCATACCATAAAAAAAACAATTAAACATTAAACCCAATTAGGATTGTTTTGCCTCCCGTATGGATGAATTATATCTTATTTGTGTCAAGGTATTACACAGAAAGAGGAAACAATTATTTATTTATTTTTTTATTTAAGTTTGAGTCTATAGGAATTGTCCTTCCCATAATTTGGAGCTTTCTGGATAATGAGTTTTTAGTTAAAGATCCCATGACTGTATTTGCTTTAATCTTATAGATAGTAACATTATCATTAGCACTTTTAAAATGTAAAAAAAACAAAGGTAGCCTTTTTCAATTTCAAGGAAATACTGTATATGCTCTAATAAATAAGTATGATTTCTACAAATCACTATGACTTTTGCTGACTATACACAAGCTTATAATAATTGTCAACACTCACCCTCCTGACTGTGTATGAGGGCAACCTCACAGGGACCGTGTAA
Organism: Xenopus laevis; assembly: GCF_017654675.1. NCBI lineage: Eukaryota > Metazoa > Chordata > Amphibia > Anura > Pipidae > Xenopus > Xenopus laevis. The sequence continues at coordinate 89,347,623 of NC_054376.1, read as the reverse complement.
CCAATAGGGTTGCCTCCTGCCTGGTTTTAACCCAGACAGTCTGGTTATAGGAGGGCTGCCCAAGTCAAAAGAAAATCAGGTAGGACACAACCTGCAATCCTGCCTGGTCTCCGTACAGACCAAAGGTGGCAGACCAATCAGACCCCAAGTATTAGGCCTGAGCATTTATTATATTTTGGTTGTCATGTGTCTTATAGGGTTGCCACCTTTTCTTTCTTTGGAATCCCGTCAGGGGTTAGTACCAGTGATGTCAAAGGCAGGGCTAATGACACGAAGGGGTGGGCCAGTGATACAAAGGGGCGGGCCAGTGACGCAAAGGGGTGGACCAGTGATGTGGTGGTCCATGATTGCCCTAATCACTCAGGAAGCAGGGACAGGCTTGCCTGGTTTTCAGACTTCTGAAAACTGGGCAGGTATTTTAGAACTGAACAGCAGGTGTAAAAACCTAACTAACTGTCTGGTTCAGAACCGGATGGTAACCCTAGTACCTCATTATATTATTTGAAATCATGCTACTTTAACATGTGGACTGATTGTAATCCTGTACCAGGCAGAGGTTTGTTTCCACGAATTTGAAGCTGTGCAATGCACCTAAATCTGCACTGCTTCTATAAGCTCAAACATCAACTGAAGTGACATAATAGTTACCACCAACCTCTGCTAATAAAATGATAGAGAAGTATTTTTTGTATTTATAAAGATTTGGCCTACTTCACACATATACACTTACCATGTAAAGCATACATGAGATTGGGGAAAGGGCAACATTCAATTATGTAGTATCCCACAATATCTTCTGCTGATGAATGTATGAGCATGACATTTTCTAGTACAGGTATGGAATCTGTTATCAGGAAACCCGTGAAAAGAACCGAGAAAGCTCTGAATTACTGAAATGCCGACTCCTGTAGATTCCTTTTTATCCAAATAATCCAAATTTGTAAAACTGATTTTCTATTTTCTCTGTAATAATAATATAGTACCATGTACTTGATCCAAACTAAGATATAATTAATCCTTATTGGAAGCAAAACCAGCTTATTGGGTTTATTTCATGTTTATTTCATGTTTATATGATTTTCTAGTAGACTTAAGGTATAAAGATCTGCATTCTGGATAACAGGTCCCATACCTTTATTAAAAAATGCACCGAACAAAAGTTTCTTGTCTATTTCTACCCTAATTCAAAAGACCAATAAATAAGACCAGTTGTATGCGTACATTTCATTTTAATGTTTGAAAGTGAACTATTATGTGTTGTGAGTCTTATATGTTATAATAACCCCATCTGTTTGTGTTTTTCAAGTGACAGACTTTTTTGAGGTTCCATGTAGGCACAAACTTGTCTGCATTCTCATTCATATTTGTCTGTCTCCCTCCCAGACAAACATGTACCCTAGCACACCTGTTCAGCATGAGGCCTTGGCTTAAACATCAGTGCTTCCCCATGTTTGTCTGTTTTTAGATGCATATTAAAAGATTGGTGTTGAATGAGAGGCTTTGGCATGAGCTGATAGACTGAGCTGTATTTGGGTTGACATATTTTGAAGTAAAGATGATGGACACCTGACCCAAAATAACAAATGAACAAATACTAACACTAAGGAACAAACTGGGATCTTCCTAATTACTGAGAAGCAAAGGAATTTTTAGTTGATAAAAAAAATGTGCGCTGTTTAACCCTGAGGTCTTGCATCTTATTTATGTTCAGACAGTAGACATCTGTTAACCAGGGTGGCAGGGTAAAGGCTATTTTTAATTTCTAGGAAAACTGATATACAACACTATTGCTTTTTCACTTGCAGCTATCAGCTAATCCTCTAAGATTCTGCTATTCTCTGTAGTTTTATTTGGCATTCATACACCACTGACAATAACGTTCCATTGACTTCTTAATAAAAGTGCCAGGTTGTAGTAAAGTAAAACTTAGCTCTAAGGCCTCCATCCTTTTAAAGATAAGCCGGCCCCAGCAGGTGAAGAGGTTGGCTGGATCAGTCCTTGCTGCAGAGTTTCCTCAATGTATTCCTTCATAGCAAAGCTTTTTGCAAGATAGAGGGGTAAGTGCAGCTTCAGGAAAGATTAGGTATAGTTCCAGGAGGGAGGTCTATGGGGCCGTCATACAGTTGGGCTCATTTATCAACACTGGGCAGTTACACATAGCAGCCAACCAGTGATTCACTTTTTGAAGCCAGCTGCAAGTAGAACAATGAAAGTAGCAATTTTATTGGTTGTCATGCGTTACTGCCCATGGGCAAATTTGCCCAGTTTTGATAAATGTCCCCAGTATGTTTGATGAGGATAAAGTGCCCCAGAGCAATTTTTTTAAAAAAAAAAAATGTATAAACAATAAGGAGATTGCTAGTTTCAAATTAACTGCTTTAAGTTTGCAATTAGTTAAAATGTCAGTCCTTTAAGGTATTCCTTGCTGATCACCTCACAGTCTCTGAGCTGTAGAAAAAAATCCAAACGAATATATATATTTCCAGGGAAATATATATAAGGGGATCAGCGCCTGTGGCAACAGAAATTAGGAACCATCATAGCGTAATACGTTCACTCAAAAAGAGGGGTATCACCAGATGTTTTAACTGACTTATTTCAGAAGTGCTCCCCTTTCTCTATTAAGCATCTAGTTAGAGAAAACAAATACTCTAGGGGTACAGGTTCTCCAGTGCAGCAATTGATTGCGTGTTTCAAATCTGGAACACCTCCACCATTTAGGTAAATTGGCTACTTACAAACCACTCTTGTGGTATAGCGTGTCTATTAAATCCTCTTATGCGATCCTTGTCAGACCTCGCACTCTCTGCGAACTCCAGAGCAGGGATGAAAACCGGAAATAGTGTAATACCATATTATTTAAAATAACTTCTTAAAAACAATAATAAATGCACTCACATTTCTTTCCCTTAATGTAATCGCATCCAGTCCAATTTTTTGTAGCTACAAAGTCCCAGAGGATAGTATTACCGGCCGGATTCGGACCTCCTCGTGGTGCTTGTAATTGACCGATGTGCGTTCACCTTCACCTAACGCGTTTCGCTGTTACTCACAGCTTCATCAGAGGCATAATTTCTAAAATCCATGTCTCCCTTTTTAAAATCCTATTCTGGTCGGTTGTCTCGGTAACCATTTGTGTTCCTGGTTTGAGCGTTCTACCTTGTGCGTTCCAGTGCGTTCACTTCCTGTTTTGCGCAACTTCTGCCCAGGTCCTTCTCTGCTTCACAAGTTGCCTTGGAGATTCGGTAGTTTTCTTATGTATAGGGGACTTTCTCCATTCGTTACGGTTAATCGATTCTGTCTTTATGACTATAGTGGGCCAGAGCAGCTATTACAAAGGAATAATACATCACTGTACACATTATACAGGGGATAGTTACATACATTCATGGGAGTTATAGTTCACCTATCGGATCAAGATTTAAAGTACATGGTGCTGTTTAAAATACATGGTGCTATTTAAAATACATAGTGATTTAGAACACATAATTTCTGTGTATATATCTATATATTTCCCTATATTTTTGTTTCTCCTAATTTCAATAGTGCTTATTACATAAATAAATAATAAGCACTATTGAAATTGGGAGAAACAAAAATATAGGGAAATATTTGTCATTTTTTTGTCATTTCAGGTTATTCTTCCACAGTAGAGTCCATGGGGCAAATTCGCTAGCGTTTGGCATTTTCGCTACTGCGCAAATTCACTAACGAACGCTGGCTTAGTTTCGCTAGTGTTACTTCGCAACCTTACGCCAGGCGAATCTTCGCTAGCGACGAAACTACGCAAATTCACTAACGCGCAGTGTAGCGAACGCTACCTTTTACGCTAGACTTCCTTCGCCACCTCAGACCTGGCGAAGCGCAATAGAGTAGATAGGGATTGTTTAAAAAAAAAGTCAAAATTTTTTCTAAGTCCCAAAAAACGCTGGCGTGTTTTCTACATGATGGCTGATAGGCTGAAAAAGATCTAAAATTTTTTGGAGCTCCCCTTCCTCCACCCTACATTTCCTGACTCATGGCAACTTACCTAGACAGTGGGCACATGTGTAGGGCAAAATAAAATTTTTATTGGCTGATTTGAAGGTTTTCTAGGCATTTGTAGTGCAGATACGTGTTCCTCCATTGAAATTTGAATTTCGCGCCGTATGCAAATTAGCCTTCGCTAGCGCAACTTCGCTTTATATAGCGAAACAACGCTAGCGCAACTTCGCAACCTTACGCTACCCCTGTGCGCAACTTCGGATTTTAGTGAATTTGCGGAGCCCTGGCGAAAATTCGCCTGGCGAAGTGCAGCGAAGAGCGGCGAAGTTGCGCCTGGCCCCCATAGCTCTATAGCATTGTCAAATCAGAGAACGTACAATAAAGTGATGCCAAAAAAGTTATTTAAAAAAAAGTCAATACAATAAGGTGCATCTAAATAGATAGATAGATAGATAGATAGATGATAGATAGATAGATAGATAGATATACAATTGTGTAGTGCTGTAAAACTAAATATTGTAGGCAATTTACACTATGAATGATGTCATGGATTTTCATCAAACACAGAACTGATGTTCCCAGATCAGAGCATCCTCATACCCATTTTATTTTTCATGGTCCTTTCTTGTACTCTCTTTCATCCATTCACAATTATTTCTTAAAAAATTTACTCAGGCAGTCCCACCATTGTTTGGAAACCTTAGGTGGTCCTTTAGTAAACCCTGTAATAGTCACTCTAGGTCTGAAAGCGAGTGAGTATGAGCAGCTAGTAGCTTCAACAAGGACATTAGTTGGGTTAGTACCCTGCGGTAACCAGTGACATAAGTGCTGCTGCAAATTCGTCTTTTATAGCTCTTTGAGACTGCCTTCTCAAGGGAGTCTGTTGATTACATATTGGCTCACAGATGCTGATTCTTTCCATTGCTCTTTGTCATTTGCAAATGGCAGGAACATGTCAGATTGGAGGCTTCTATTGTCACACAGCAAATGATCAACACTTTTATATTGAGCAGCCAATAGGTAATTATCAAGATTGATTCTGTCCTTGACATGCAATATTGGATTATAATCAAAGCTTCAGATGTTAAATCCTCAGTCATCTGGTAGTTAATAGTGGACAATGAAAGACAACACAATCTTCCGGAGGCTTACATGTTGAAATATATGATTTTTCAAAAACTACAGTGTAATGTATATTTATTTATGCAAATTTCATGACCCACTGTTCAATGAAATATAAACACAGTGCTGCAGTTGCACTGACCTATGCATTTTATCACAATTGAATGGTTAGTAATATTGTGTGACCCAGGATGTACAATATGAGGCAATACACCTAGTAGAGTAGAGTAGCTGAGTAGAGAAGCTGATGCTTAACATACAGTTATAGGAATTTTATTTTTTTGCTACCGGGTTCTTTATATAATAATCTAGTTCCAACCGTTTGGTATTTCTAGAACTTTAATATATTTTGTTTTTCCTCTTCAGAGGAAGCTACAAACGTTATAATGATTTTGAGAACCCTTACTTTAATATTTAATGGACCATAAACATCCAGCACAAACTGCCTATAACCCAAGCTGACCCAGAAATGACTAAGGCTTCAACCATACAATCATAGACATAAATAGTGGTGTATTTTTCCAAGGTTATATTAGGACAGTTGTTAGTCTTTTCTGTGCCAGCTGGCAGTAGATTCACAAATACATGTAAGTCTTTCATTTAACCACGTGGTAATGCTTCTCTAGCACAAAACCTCTTTGGAAGGGAGTATTTTAGTAGCACAAATAAACAGAATTGGTTATTTACTAATGCAGCAGTAAGTGCATACAGCTTTTTGCATTGCTGTATAGTTACACCAACTTTCATTGCATTTGTTGTGCCTCTTCTGCTGGATGGAATGCACCAAATGATGCTGTGGAAACCTGGAGCTACCATCTCTCTAAATGTGGTAGTAATTCCAGGGATAAATCAATAAGCAGAAGAATCATATACTAGTTATTTTAGGTGACACAATCACACAAAATGTGAGCCACAACTTGTATCTAATTTGTTACCCCATACATATGTGATGGATTTTATTTTTATTTATCGGGCACAACCTCCTGCACGGCTGCAATTACACTGGAAACATGTTGCATTGTAAATTAAAGACACAGTGATTTGCATCTGAAAGTGCACTTTTCTCACTGCCTTTGTGTAAGTTACTAAACCCTTGAATATTTTGTTAAGGAAATATTATTACAAACAATGCTTCTTTACTGTTGCACAAATTGATATAGCTACAATTTAATTACTGTTCTGCTACACAGACTGAGCTCAGTCATTATTATTGTTTAGAAGGCTGTGAAGATAGGACATAGTAAAGGGATGCTATGATGAGTTTTTGTTGCTTTTCTTGTATTCTCTACTTTTCACATGTAAGCAAACCATTCATTTATAGGGCTGTGCTATATTAAGAATTCAGACCACTATTTTTTAAGTACAGATATAGGACCTATTATCCAGAAACCCGGGGTTCCAATCTTTCCATAAATCTCCATACATAAAGTCTAATAAAAAATAATTCAAACATTAATTAAATCCAATAGGATTGTTTTGCCTCCAATAAAGATTATGCATATCTTAGTTTGGATCAAGTACAAGGTGCAGGTACTGTTGTATCATTACACCAAAAAAAAAAAAATATTTCATTAATAAACTTTCAAAACCATTCATGTCTAAACAGGTAAAAAAAATTTTAAATACTGTATCTTTTTAAATATTGTATACTGTATTTACAATATTTGACAGAAAATTACTAGCTGGGCTCCAATTTACCTCCAACTTTTGTGCTGGTGGTGGTTCATCTCAGATTAAAAAAGAAGATGCTTTTATATGTAAATATTTAAATATGATAATGCCATTAATTACATTTTTACTGGTAGACAATGTTTCCTGTAAGGTGTGCGCTTGGGGGCACATAAACAAATATTGAGGCCAGCGCATGCAACAAATTGTGGTGTGCACAAAGGATTTTGTCTGAAAACACAAAACTTTGAATCAATTCTGACTTGAGAACACAGTTTTTAAAAACTGGGCACACAAGTTTAAAATGTGCGCACAAAATATTTTTTGGCGCACATAGCTGATTGTGATTATTATGTATTATCATGTCCCCATTTTTAGTGTTTTCCATTGTATTAGATGCATTTGTCTTTTTTTTTTCCTTAAAAAAGTACTTTACTTTAATTACTCTTGCAAATCTCTGTATTTTATTTCCCATTGGGGATCCCTTAGTACCCACTAGGCAGAGAAACTGTGCTGTTAAATCCCAATTTCATAATCTTGCCCACCCATATTAAGGGGAGTGTTCCCAGGTTTGCCTGATTGCGAGCAAGTACACATTCTGTATATTCTGTAGTATGATAATGCTCTGAAAGAGTGTGCCAAAAAAGGATCATATTCCAACTGTTAAAAAGGGGTGATTTACCTACATTGTCATGCTGAAATGCAGTGGATCTCTTAAACACTGTTGGAGGTGTATCGTCCAAAAATATTTTAAGTATTGGGTCAACGTGAAAGACTTCTCAGTACCTCCTAAAGGTTCATTGAATCTGATAATGGTATTAATTATACATCATTTCCAGTGTTGGGCTGGAGCCCAATGGGGCCACCACCTCGGCTGGCCCCTGCCCCAGTTGCAATGTCCTTCACCTGATCTCTCCGTGACATGAAGGCCTGGGTTGACGAGGCCCATCGGGTATTTTTCCGGTATCCCACTGGCCCATTCCAACCCTGTTTTGAAGCCTGTTAACTAAGTCCAATAGATGGACTTGAAACTCAAAAGTGCAGATCAGGACAAGACCAGGTTTCAGGAAAGAAAAAACACATTACTAAACTCCTTGAAAATTCAAGCTGTGTTACTTTGCTACGGCTGATATTACTTGCAGGCAATATGTACAATTGACTGCAACTTTATAGAAATGGAAAGTAGAAGGATAAATTACGAAAATAAAGTATTTGAACAAATTTCTGTTTATTTGCTGATGCGGCTAAAGCTATCACTGTTACCGCATTATTTTAGGATTAGACTTCTTTCTGTTATAATTAATTTTATATGTAAAACAGCAGCAAAGCCTGCAAGACAGCACCATGCTTCTAAATAGTAGTGTTTATATAAAATAAACTACAAAGTGCTGGTAAATTGTGATACTGCAAAACTTACAACTTTGTCACAAAGTAAAAAAACAGTTTTTTTGGACTACTGCTATTATTCTGTTGAATGAGAAGCCCGTGTGTTCCTGGCACACCCTACTAACACGCGTACTTGCTAATGCATTTAACAGAACAGAGTGAATATTAGTGTTTTGCATCTGGTGCCTCAAGTAGCTGTGAAACATTACATTTGCCATAACCCTAAAATAAGTAAGAACTAAGGGTGACATAAATTCATAGGATTGTCAAGTAGAACGGCATGTTCCCTCGCAAGTGGAGATTGAATTTCCTTACTTAAGCACCCAGCTCTTTAGAGACATTGAAACTCACACATCAGAAGGGCAATGAATAAGTCATTGTTCTAGGGAAAGGATCTTTTTAATTGCTAGCAAGTGTTTTTTAACAACAATTGTCTGCAGAGAATAAACATTTTGATTGGATATTGTTTTTGTTATAATCTCTCTATACCTTCAGTATTTATTCTTCTGCTACATAGTTTATTAAGATAATATACAATGTTTAGTAAGAAAAACAAAAGGAGAAAATGATGACTTCTGTAGGCTGAGTTGGAGTGAATGTCATTCTGCACTGTACAACCCAATGCACTGATTACACCTGTTCTCAGATGGTGCTTTCCTTATTTGTTGAGGAGATTCAAGTCATACTAAATTGGGATGAGTCCCATTTAGACACAGCATTAGGCTGCTCCCTGCCCCTGTGCAAGGACGGATGTTCTCTTCTCTCTGACATATTGCACCTTTCTAGTCATGTAGACAACATTAAGATTACAGTCAAGCTATACAATCTCGTAATAGGCAGCTGTAATTCAAACCAATTTGTAAAGAGCATTCTAGGAATGGTTATCCCAAATAAATCATCAAATTAAAGGAGAATCATCTGTATTAAGTTAAATAGTGTAATGAAAGATGGATGGGAGTTATATTTATAAGAGCAACATTGAATATGAATATGTGTAAAAATGTGAAAAATATAACAACTGACCACATCAGTATGTTAACCAGGAGCCCTAAGACTGCTTAAGAAAACTTGTTTTACTGCAACAGCTGAGCCCTGCTGACACCAGTCTTCACTGACACCCTTTTGGAACCTGGAACTTTCTACAGGGTCAACAGGAAACCTGAGAGATACTGTAAAAGAGTGGATTCCAATAGCATAGTACCAATGGATTAGGCAGAGGCAATAGGTCAGGACAGGCAGTGAAAAGCATAGTCAGGAACAGGCACCAGGTCAAATCAGAAAGGAAATATGGATACAAGGCTTAAGCCAAGACCTGTAACAAAGAACTAAATGTGCCAAAATTTTACAGCGTATCACAGCACCAAGCATTACAGTGCAAGTGTGTGTCCAGGTAGAAAGGTGCACCAGTCTCTCAGTGTGCATAACACCAACGAATTCACATTTTTCTCATCATTTTAAATAATTATGGCAGATCAAAAAAAGTCTTGAAAATATAGATGAAAAATAGCTTGATTTTAAAGGGGAACTCCACAAAAACATAATTTTAAGCTTTTTTTTTTTTGAAAAGTAAACATAATATGAAGCAACTTTGCAATATACATCATTAAAAAAATTTGCAGACTTTTTATGATTTTTACTGTTTTTTTTTACTGGTTTGGAAAAGTTCCCTAAGCCTAGCCCCCTGCTCTCCTGCTGATCTCTCTTGACTACTTTGCTGAGCTGCCTGACTACTGTTACTTTGTATCAACAGCCATCTGTCCTCAGCCTGCGCCCTCCAAACCCCCACAATTCCCTGCACATGTGATTTCAATAAGGAAAGGAACATCACAGTGCAATGCATTATGGGCTATGTAGTTCATGCATGCTGTCTGTAAGATGTGGAGTAGTTGTTACAATTTGTAACATCAGTGTTTAATCCCTCCTTCCCTGCCAGGATTTCAAATGATGCAGAAAGAGAAGAACTGTTAAACAGCTGGATTTCAGCATAGAAAATGGCATTTATTCATACTTTTTGAAGAAACAAGTAACTGTGATGGATATATTAGGGGTTTCTAATTCTAAAATTTTGGTTTGGAAGCCAGAGTTCCCCTTTAACAATAGTCCCTTTGACAGTGTCGGACTGGGACACCAGGGGCCCACCCAAAAACCTTAGACCAGGGGCCCACCAAAGAACCATAGACCAAGGGCCCATTTTCAGTACTATTATTCTTCTTCTCCTCACTCAACCTCTATTCTCCTAGTGTCTATTCTTTACATACTATAATACTATAATCTATTATTCCATCTATTTAGCATCTTTGTTCTCAAAGAAACACCTGGGCCCACCGGGAGTTTTCCTGATATCCTGGTGGGCCAGTCCGACACTGCCCTTTGACCTCTACACGAACTGGCCAGCTGTTAGATGGTACATTTTTGTATTCAAGTTTTTTAAATCATGGCATTTATATTATGGATTGTTTTATTATATATTACATTGAATAGGTTGAATCCTTTTGTGCTTTATGTTGTATAAAATGCTGTCAGGTATGGCCATTGCACTGCAACGATCTAATTTTGGTGCTTTAAATGACTAGACTTGGCACAAACTGTGTTACACTGATTAGTCTTTTGAATAGAGAAACTTCCTTTTGACAACAAAAGTCAAACAATGCATAACTGTCCAATGGCTATACAATGAAGCCAAGAGATTTCAAAAGAAGGGTCATTAGGCGTTTCAGAGTTTACTCATATGAGGCCTGACAAAGCAAAACACAAAAATCCAGCATGCTGCTGTGTCCCTGTGGGATTTAGAAAATGGTTGTGGGGTAAAAAAAAGCAATTTTAAAAATGATTGCTGCTGCTCTCCCTCCAATTCCATGATGTGGGCCTGAAAGTTTGTGGACACCTCTCTACCTACACAAGAGGAGCCTTGGCTCTATCAACAGATCTTCAGAGCAGCAAAGGACCAATTAGGGCTATCAAGAAAAGAATTGTATCATGATGCAATACCACCTCAGCTTAACAGACAATCCAAGGAATTACACAAGGGAAGATACTGAACAAATAACCATCACTCTATAAAAGCACATTTATTAAATGTAATATTGAAATGTAGGTCATTCAAAGCAAACTGCACTGTAGAATTCAGAGACAGTAAGGGGCCCGATTACTAACAATCGAATTGTGATTTTTTTTATCTAAAACTGTGTGATTTTTAATTGTTTCTAAACCGCTCTAAAAACCACAAAAAACGCTTATGTCAAACTTCGCCAGGTAAAAGTTGTCGAGGCGCTATAGAAGTCAATGGCACCTGCAATGATCTTATTGGACCTCTTTAAATCAAATTGGACTTTTTAGAGGTTTTTAGATTTTTTTTTCACTAGGAATTGACCAAAAAAAAAAAAGTTTTAGAGGTTTTTGAGGTATTCATATATTTTAGAGCATTATTCAGCGTTTTTTGTTTTTTTTTTCTATTTGGTTCTTTTAATAAATTCAGTTTGTGAGTTTGGTTTCAAAAACCTCAGAAACCACTAAAATCCGACCTTTAATAAATAAGCCTTCACATCTGCAATCATCAGGAAAGTATTGGTTTTACTAAGACATATTATCAAGCTGTTCACATTAATTTTTTACAACTTTTTTTGATCTGACTAATCAACTTTTGTGGGTTTTACAGAAACTTTTTTTTTTTGCATTTGTTGCAACAGCATCTATTCGAATGTTTCATCTGGTATGGATTCCTGTTAAATTCTGACCACTATTGATTAAAACATTCAGTCTCTTTAGGATTGTACCCAATTTGCCAATCTCATGTTTAAAGGACCAGTAACATCAAACATTTTTTTAAAAAAAATAGTTTGTATAATACAAAAAAAAAACACCAACACATATTAAACTTTAAAATCGCAAAGTCTTTATGCAGAAATAACTTACCGAATCTCCGCCCCTTTTCAGAAAAGGTCACAGGGCGACAATCCATCTTGCGGCACTCAATTTCTCCTCCCTGGCTATCTTCTATAAAGAATGCTGGGGGGAAAATCAAGTGCCGCACAATGGATCACCCGATCGCCTTTTGTGAAGAGGAGCGCAAGCAGAGATTCGGTAAGTTATTGCTAAATAAAGACTTTGCAATTTTATGGTTTACTATGTGTTGGTGTTTTTTTTTCATAGTATACAAATACATTTTTTTGATGTTACTGATTCTTTAAGGAGCTCAATTCCTAGTTTTACCTTCTTTGTGGCTGATTGTTTCCTACAGTAACAGGGGTTTTTGTTACAAATTTATGATCATTAAATTGACAAGACACCATACCACGTCAAGGTAAACCCTATATGATAGTCCCTAACTATTTACTTCTGGTAATTTTTCATAGGCTGTCACCTCCCTGCATGGTAATATTAGTTGGTATAAGCGTCTGCTCTCAAACAAAATGACCACATATAAATAGTTAATGACCACCATATGGAGTTTACCTTGACATGGCTTGTCAATTTTATTATCATAACTTTGTAACTAAAACACCAGTCTCTGGTTGTTTCCTGCAATGCATTATGCTTACAGTGTCAACTTGTTATGGGGCAACCAGTATCTATTTCATTACTGTCACAAGAATTGAATTGTTGCAATAGGCATTTACAGTTGTAGAGGCATTTTGCAATAAATAAAACTGTCATTTCAGTGCAGTTTAATGTTAAGGGAATACTGTTACAGCTGTCCCCACACTTGTCTATCACACTAAATTCAACAGCAGTGTCATTCCAGATCTATCCCAACCAACCCAGAGTAAGAGCAGACTCCTGGCAGAGCAGCATGTTGCAATGGTGTGATTGCTTTTGTGTCCTATTACAGGTCCCAGCTCTAATTCGTGCCAGCTGTCTGACCCACCACACTGTACTCAGTATCTATACTTGTGTCCCTCAGTGAAGCTTCACCATGATGTCTGACTCACTAGCCCGAATGTTGAAATTGCATTAGTGCTCACTATCATCATAATACTTTCAAGAATAAAAACAAATTGAATAAATGAAAATACATTCAACAATTACATTTTTTGCCATGCTACATGCACCAAATCGTTTTGTCCCTCTTTGCATTTATAAAAAATGTTGGGATGTATGAAGGTAAATAATTAAATTACCAGTATATAACCCCTTTTCTCCGTTGTTGTGACTGTTTTGTTAGCAGGTGTCCATTAGAGATGTTAAAAATCAACAATAAATTTGAAATACTAAAGATCTAGGCATACTAATCATAACAGAAGTTCCTCTCACAGGCAATGTTATGAAAGAATAGATTTTTGTGTATAGGGGACATTTGTTTTTATTTCTGATGTCATTCATCTGAGTGCAGTTATCCTGTTTAGCTAAGTAGCTTCATTTTCGTAGCATGGGTAGAACAGAACCTTTATGTCATATATGTATTATTCATATATTATTATTATTATATGCATTTTCTGTGTTCTAAACAAATAAATAGCAGTATTAGGTCTTTGTAAAAGCTACAATATGTGCTACATTTCAAGGTTGAAGCTCTGTGAAATATTGAAAATCTCACTAAAATTGTATTGGATGTTGTATGTTTATTTGTACAAGGAAACACTGACTCCATGTGATTATAGTTAGTAGTGCAGGGAACTGCAGATAACAGATTTGTTATCATATTTCATTATATGGTCAATTGATAAATAAAGTACATTAAAAAATTGCTTGAAGCCACAGAAAACAAGATAACATTACATTTCTAAGGACAAAATGCCCCCTGCTAGCTATAAATACTAATATTTTACTGTAAACTATGTCTTGCTAAAGTATTCCTTTGGGGTGTAGTTATAATGCACATTGCTCTGTGATCATTCACCAAGTCTATGAAGAGGCAAATGTAAGCATTCTGTCTCAAAACAGCTGAATATCCTACATGTGCCATTTAGGGTTGCATCCTTTTGTGGCTCAGGAACAAAGCGTCTAGAAGTTACATATACAGCCATATACCAGGCTGGGTGATTTTATGAGGGGACTTCTAGAATCTTTATATATTACAATCAAAGGTACCATATCCACTATATATTTTACAAATTACTTATGACATTTGTGTATTAAACTGTCATAAATTTCAGAAATGATGAATAAATGAGTTGTGCAGTACCAACAATAACTAAAGAGATAACTTGTTGATGAGCATCCCCCTTTATTTGTTATGGGCAATCAATACTGTTAGGAAAGAAATTAAAGATGTGTATTTTAAGAGGCGCAACAAGAGCCCATGGGGGTATATTTATCAAAGAGTGAAGTTAGAGATCACCACAGTCCTCTAGAGTGAAATTCCACCACTCTTCATTAATTCTATGGGATTTTTAAAAGAGTATTTATTAATGGATGAAAGTGAAAGCTCATTCTTTGATAAATACACCTTTCAAAATTCCATAGAAATTAAAGGTGGATTTTTACTCTAGCAGACTGTAATCACCTAAATAGTTTTTAAGCCTTAGTTCACCTCACACAACATTACACAAACATACTATCATTGAGGCTTTAAATATATAATTACATTTTTGCACCATTCATCCAGAATATGTAATTATGATAAGGTGTTAGATCCCTTATTTGGAAACCCATATCCAGAAAGCTCTGAATCATAAAAAGTCCATCTCCCACAGTGTTCATCTACATATAATTCAAATATTTTAAACAATTATTTCCATTGTCTCTGTAATAATAAAACAGTGCCTTGTAATTTATGTTAACTAAGCTGCACAAATCCATATTGGTGGCAAAACAATCCTATTGGGTTTATTTAATGTTAATATGTTTGTTAGCAGACTGAAGATATGGTAATTTAATTTACAAAAAAATCCCTTATCAGGAAAACCCCAGGCTCCAAGCATTGCAGAAAATAGATCACATTGCAGAAAATAGATGCATGTGCATGCATGCGCATTATAGACATAAATAACCTGTAAACTATATTCTTCTAAACAGTGCATAGTAATGTCACATCTTAACAATGTTACGGTAACAATTTTGTAGTAATGAACAATTTTGTAGACTGAACCTTTTGGTAAGGCTGTTTACTGAAGCCCTATTGGACCCTGGGGTAACTGTGGCCGAATCTGCAGGGAATGAACAAAAGTAACTCCAGCACACGTAGCTGCTCAAGGGATTTAACCCATGTTTAATGTCAAGCCAACAGGTGTGCGTGTACAGTTTTCACCTAACTCGAACCTGCAGGGATCCAAACAGACTTAAGAGGCATTTGAAGGCATAAGTGATTATGCCATTTGAGTGCTTTAGCAGATCGGCATTGGCTATGAGTTTTTGTGGTGTTTTGAAGCTGCAGCAAAACACGGACAGCAAAAAGCACTGTGTGCCATTGCCCTTAGCACTCTTGCACTTGTTAGTGATCCTTCTAGCCATTGGACTTTCTGCACTTGACTTGACTTGAATCGACATGACAAATGCAGATACATGATATTTTCTTAATTCTTTACAGTACTTTGTAATATTCTTGTACAGTATCAGTAGAGGGCACTGTGGTCTGTGAATATGACATTTTCAGAAAAGCAATGGTAAATTCCGGCAAGTCACTTGTGAAAACATGCATGCACAGCTGTGTGCACATTTTATTTGTAATAATAATATCTGCATTTGTATTAGATGCCCCAATAAAGAAAATGCTGCTTATATGTTTGACATTTAAATATCATATTTTAATAGAGTAACTAAAAAGGAAATCCTGAAGTTAAAGGAGAAGGAAAGGCACTCTTTACTTGGGGTTTTCCAAAAGTTAGGCACCCCCAAGTGATTCTATTTACTTACCTCCCACCCCAGGCCGGTGCTCTTATCAGCAGAAAACTGCACCGGCCTGGGGTTCTTCCAGTGAGCACCACAGAGTGATCTGCTTCCAGTTCCTTCTTTCTTTGTGCGGGTGCACATGTGCAGTAGCACCTAAAGCCAAACTTTAATGAAGAAGTCGGCTACTTCATTCTACTGCGCATGCGTCTGCCCCGGGAAAGAAGAAGGAAGCAGATTGCTCCGTGGTGCTTGCTGGAAGAACCCCCGCACCGGTGCAGTTTTCTCCTGATTGGAGCACCAGCCTGGGGTGGGAGGTAAGTAAATACAAATACGCCCATGGTGTGAGGTAAGTATATATAATCACTTGGGGGTGTCTACCTTTGGGAACCCCCAATTAAATATGCCTTTTCCTTTAAGTGAATATTAAATCTAAATCCCCAAACAAACAACTGACATATTTATTTTGCACAGTATGTGTAGAGAAGTGTAGTAAAAAGGTGTAGCAAAAGAAGAGGCTAGTGTAGCAAAGAAGAGGCTGTTCCACTCCATGGTTTGTGATTGTTAATGATATCCGAAGTTTGTGATTGTGGAGCTACATTAGCTGTTTGAGTGCAAATAGAAGGTGTGGAGTTCAGTTTACTGTTTGTCCTTTTCTGCTTGCCTGCTCACCCATGAGACCCAAAAGCCCAAACTCCCTGCTGTCCCCTGCAGTATTGTTTGAACCTGAGATGGACTTGGACCCAGATCTTTTTTTGCATACAGGCATGGGGTGGTGCATTTCTGTCTGTTGAAAAGGAGAGTGTGTCATAGCCCAGTGCTGCAGCAGTAGGGATTAATAGGCAGGGTCCCCTAATGGCAGATGATGACAAGGACAGATCCTGGGTGCCAGTGTCTTTCAATAGCAACAGTTTAGAGGGGGAGCTGTGTGTGTTGTTGTTGATGATGCTGATGAAGAACTTGCCCCAAAGAGGAAAAATACCCTACCTACCACTGTAGGGGGAGGGGGCAGCAGGGCAGAACCATACCAAGGTCCAGAGGCACTGGGTGTACAGGCAGGGGCCGCGCTGAAGTTTTTTTGGGGGGGTGGGGGGCCTGGTGTGCCATTGTTATGCTATTGAGGGCAGTCATGCTTCCTGTGAACCCGCCTACTCATTAGAGAAGTGGTGCCAGCTTGCCATGCCTAGAGCAAGGGTAAATAAATTTAGAAGACAATGACATGGGGGAATGGAGCAGTGCAAAGTCAGATGCACAAAAATTTACATTTCAGAAAATACAGAAATAAAATGAAGTTAGTGCACCTGGTTTAAACTAAAAATTGATGCTTGCATACAAACTCATTTAACACTAGTGTGGTTGGCAATGCAGCAGTAGCAGCACACAGATATCAGCCAGATGGGAACTAGGTAAAACGAGTGAGGAGTCTATAGAGAGGAGTATGAGGCAGCACTGGAAATAGTAGGAAAGAAGGGAGAGCAGTAGAGGAGGAACTCTGTGATATCATTAATGGGCATTTGAGGCGAAACAAACGCTCATGTGACACTAGCGTCAATGGGTGCACGGCCAGTACAAAAATCTGACACCCAGCCTAGAACTTTAGGAGTGGAAATCATTTTAAATAAGATGACTATCTTCAACTCTTTCAAGCCCCACCAGTTACACAAGAGTACTTTCTGAGGGCGGGATACAACAGTTTCGGCTAGCTCATCAAAAGGCTCTGGAGTGATGGAAAAATGGAGGCAATCCTGGCTGAGCTGGAAGGTAGAATTTTTAATAAAACATAATGATTTTTCTTCTTAATTGCAATAAAGTTGCTGAAATCCAAAAATTATACTTTTATATCAAGAACAAGTGACTTTTCTTATTGCAGAGGACAAGTAAACCAGTAGCACCACCACATCCAGGTGTGGACTACTATGTGCCTTCCGACTTGCTTCTGCAGTGGCTCGATGTTACGCAGAAAGAAATGAAAAGTGTACTGCTGAGGGGGAACCCTCCTCAGTGACTCCCTTATTTCTTTTCTTTTTGTTTATAATTTCCCCACTTAGTCAGTACTTGAAAGTGGTGAGATAACTTTGCATAATTAATGCAGATATGACTATTCTCAATGTCAAAAATGTTTTTAAGAAATTGGAAAGTGGAAGCCTTTTTTTCTACTGAAAAAGTAGTCACATAGTGAATAGAAGGTCCTCTTACAACATAGGGCATGTGTGTATACTATTATTGTCTTATATTTTGAAAACAGGTGCATGGAAAACATTTTGGAACTTTTTTTGGAATTTTGGAGTTACAGGTAATATTAGAAATGAATAATTCAGGCGTGGTTTATTGTGTAGGTGGTTACAAAACCTTTTACAATATGTACAGAAAATGGAAATGTAACACATCCCACTTCAATGACATTTAAAATAATGCAATATATGTTGTTTCCCCACATCTATATCCTGAATGACTAGCCTGAAATAGAATGGAATCACCAGTCTGGTTAAACAGCTG
The DNA here is from genome assembly GCF_017654675.1 of Xenopus laevis. NCBI lineage: Eukaryota > Metazoa > Chordata > Amphibia > Anura > Pipidae > Xenopus > Xenopus laevis. The sequence goes on along the minus strand of NC_054376.1, from coordinate 89,329,203 downwards.
TTTGAATGTGCAGACAGATGCTACACTGCAGTAAATGGAGAGTAAATAGCCCATGAGCAATTTTTGCTGTATTAAAAAAAAGCATGTGTTTCAGATGGAGGAGGATTGCTGATGCGAAACAGCAAAAGAACCACATCATTGAAGTGGTTAGTATACTGCAGACATTTATTTTACAGATCATGTCATTCTGAAACATCTCTCAGCTTCACAACAGGAGTGGAATTTTTTTGTAAGGTTAACAGGATAGTTATTTCTGTGCATCTCATTTAGATACTGAGATATTATTCGTCTGACACACAACATAAAAGGCAGAGAAATGCACCATTAGCTTCAATGTTTGACAACAATAAATTCCTGCACAATTGCAACCTTGGGCACGTAACAATTACTTTCTTGGTGCTATCTTCCATTCACTGGCCCAGAGCCATCATCAGTAATCATGGGCCCCATTACTACTACATTGGTCACCTGGGCCCCCTGGGTGGTGGGTTAAATTTTTTTAAAAAAAAGGCCTCTTGCATTCAATGCCACCATAATCTTCCCTAGCCATTTATCTTACCCCTCATTAGTTATGTCAAAAACCCTGCCCATAACCCATACAAGCCTCTTCTACCCCCTGAAATCTGTTTTGAAGACCAGGACCTAGTATTGTAAAATGGTATTACTACTGTTTATTTAAAACTCCAGACATTTTTTGATCACACATTGATCTCATTTAACTCCACATAGATCTATCTTAGCAACACTCCACTTGCAGAAAAACCTTGATTGTTTTCACAAACAACTGAGAACACTTTCAGTTCAATTTGGCCAATTCACATTGTGCCACAAGAAGAACTGTGCTTATTTTAGCTCACCTGCTATAAGAAAATGATCCCTTATAACTTGACTGTTTGACTGTCTATTACTACCTACAATCCAATTTGTAGTGGTGCAGTAACAAATAATATTGCTAGCTGTAGTCACTGGAGACTCTCTCTACCACTTTGTACAAGACAGAGATGTAATTGAACCAATCTACTTCCTAAATGCTGCTGTGAGTCAGCTACTTACAGTTATATGTGTTACCTACTTACAGTGGGGGTATTTACCCTGGGGGTGCCCATGCATTGGCCCATCCTACACCCTAACCTCTCTACTTAAAATTTGCACAACTGTATCAAGGATAATTTCACTGACTATTTTTAAAGAACTTAAACTGATCTTTTGTGGTAGTGCAAATCGCTTATTTGTATTTAACTAAGATAGAAGAGGATACATATAAGATGATTAGATATTTTGCTGTTGTCACTTTATATTTTTGCATTGCAGCATTCACTAAGGGTTGCAAGACGATGCTTGCAAAAAAGGAAATGGTAAACCACACATTACAGTATATATATCAAATAGCCCCCTTTCATTGCTCTTTATTATATTCTTGGTAAATGCTTTGCACATTTTATATAGATATTAAGAATCATCTTTTTGGCTTTCAGTTTTGTTCATCATTATGGGTTTCCTCCTAATAACATGCATTGTAGCTTTCTGAGAATTTGAATTGACAAGCAGCTGTTCCTGTGGTTATAGACTGTCCTCAGATAAGCTAAATATACACTGTCTGTGAAATACTTATAAGTGTTAATATCATTAGGCTCTTCTTCAGTTTTTTAGTACTGCCTTTATTATCAGCTTTTGGCAGAAAATGTTAAATGTGTGTGTGTGTTATATAATTTCTAGATGTAATTGACCCTTTGCTATACACACCTTTTAAAATTCCATGTAAATCAACAGCAACTTTTCAATTACCTCACAGTTGATAATTCCTCTACAAAAAAAGTTATTTCGGTATTTGGCCAGGCTTCATGGTTTCAATCACCAAGTAGAAGCAAGTGCACTGTGCTAGGACCAATACTGGGGGTTTAGATCCTTGGACATAATATTTGGGGAAAGAAATGCTGGAGGTTAAAAAAAAAAAAAAAAAAGTAGAACAGTAGAAAATAGAAATGAAATGAAAGTTTTGTTTTTTTTTTACAAACTAATAAATGGTCTATAGAATGTCCTTTCTAGCAAAGGTTAAAAATTTTGTATGGAAAGGAATTAATACTTATTGCCAGATAGCACTTGTGCTGGAACTGTACATCTGTTTCAATATTCTAGTGATCTAATAACTACAAGTCACTACCTTGAATAATTTCCCTAATTAATACAGTAGGTGTGGGAAAACATTTTGTTTTCACAACAGAGCATTCCACTCATGCAGGCACTTTATAGACCTTTATTATTCAGGCTGTGCAGACATTTCTCTGTTGCATGAACATTTGCTGACTTATGTGCTGTAAGAAAAACATTTGCTTCCTGTATGTTTTGACACTTATTTTTTTTTAATAACTGCCAGAGACTGTGGCTTGCCCTTGCAGTGACAAGGAGCACAATTACTGTAATTTACTCATTACCAGTTAAAATTTCCTGTAAAGCTTTTCTTTGTAACCAGCCAAAATTTGAATGTACAAAACTTTTCATGTAGCATTAATCTGCAGTGCTTTAGTTTCACCATTATATGTCAGGCAATTATCTACACTGCAAGTCCAAAACAGACAAAAAAATATAGATTGTTTAATGGCTTTATGTGACATTTTGGGTGGGAACAGTATACTAATAAAAAAAAGCACAACAATAATTTTCTCTTGCTATAGGCTATAAATGAAGTTGTGAGAAACACACCCTAAAAGCTAACACAACAGATTAACCATACAGAAAAGACTTTTAGTGGGTAAAGGAAAGACACAAAAATGCCTTGAAGTCTGACATATAATATATGGGCCTGCAGTTGCTATGCTGTATACATAACAATACTGATCATCCCATACAGCATATAACAGGAACCCTAAGAAACCATGTGTCTGGTCATCACAAACAGCATAGAAAACAGCAAAACAAATCTCTGTACAGTACCTTACAACAATAGTCAGATCCTTGACAGATTCTCTCAAATATCAGATATTGTACTGAAATGTTCTCTTTAATAATTTAATAGCAAAAAAATGATATTTCTAGACTTGCTTTATTTTATGTTAGCAATAGTTTGGAATATGTTGTTTGTTTGTGTATGCATTCAATACCCGCATTTATATTAGATTTATACTAGTTTTGGTGATATTTGCCATGATATAATTTAGTTACTATGATCTCGGAACAGATTTATTGGAAGGGGCAGATTTATCAAGGGTCAAAGTGAAAATTAGAATTTTCAAGGTTTTTTTGTGGAATTCAACTAGGGAATAGTTAAAATTCGATTCGGGTTTTTAAAAAAATTAGAATTCAATTTTAGAAATTTATCATGTTCTGGCCCTTTAAGAATTTGAATTTGACTATTCGCCATCTTAAACCTGACGAATTTCTGTTTTAGCCTATGGGGGATGTCCTGTGATCAATTTGGAGTTGTTTGGAGCCTTCCTGAAAATGTAATCAAATTTTATTCGAATTCGATTCAAGTTTGCAGGTTGATCCCATTCACCCGATTGGTCATTTTTTATTTGAATTTCGAGTTCATGGGAGTTTTTACAAACTGCAAGGTCAAACTGGGGGGCCTGGGGCCCACCGGGCTGCTGTTGCAGGGCCCCCCTCCAGGTCCCCTTCCAAGCGGGTCTTCTTCCGGGTCCCCTGCCGAGCCAGGCCCCCTCCCGCGTCCCCTGCAGAGCATGCCACCCGCTGCACTGCGCATGCGCGAACTTTGTATTTGCAGCGATCTGCCCAATAAAGTGGTGCACTCTCTAATATTTTAGTTATGAAACAGCAAGGAAAGACCTTGAGATAGAAGTTTATTTCTTTAATCTGTATGGGGGTTGACCTCTTAAAGAAATTAGAGGAGAGATTTTGACTTGTGGGAGATGCCACTGGCCTGTTGGTGGTTACAAAATAATCTAGGTGGGCATTGTCCTCTAGTTTTGCTTTTTATGGATTCCATTTAGATATCTGTACTGGGTGCTGGTCCCCTGGAGAGGCAAGTGGTAACTGGATGGTACATGGAGCTCTTGCTATCTGTAGCTGTTCAGATTGTTCTTGTGGACACACCCACAGCTGAATTATTTGAATTACAGTGGGCCTGTCACCCAGACATAAAAAGCTGTATAATAAAAGTCCTTTTCAAATTAAACATGAAATCCAAATTCTTTTTATGATTAAAGTGTTCATAACTGTTGTAAATTAATTTAAAAATCTCAGCTGTCAATCAAATATGGCTAGCCCCTCCTCTATGCCTTAGGCATAGAGGTGGGGCAAACAATTACTTTCACTTTCCATTCAGCACTTCCTAGATGTCACTGCTCTCTTCACCATTTAATTGTGTAGCCAGGGCATGGGGATGGACATCAGGTCCCCCATTCTGGTGCAAAAACAAGATTCTGAGATGATGCAAGGCTTGTCTTAATAACAGTGTCCACAAAATGGCTCCTACCTGTTTGCTAGGATTATGAATTCCCCGACTGATGGAGACAAGATTCAGATAATTTATATTGTGTAATTAAAGTTCGTTTGCTTGACTAATGTAATAAAATAGGATTTGGAATAATTATTTTGGGTGATGGTCCCCTTTAAGAGTTTGCAGCCACAAAATGAACTCTATGAAAAAAAATATTTTAGCCTTTCAAGTGATTGCATTGATTATGTCAGTTTGAACATTTGTTACTTGAATTTTAAGGTAGATTCATGAAAGGGGTAAAAATAACTTTTACAGTTCTGGGAACTTTCACATCTCTCTATTTACTTGCAGAGGATTTTTAGGGAAATTTATTAAAAGGTGAATTCGAACAAATTATTTTTACACCTTTTAATAAATATGTCCCAAAATAGTCTCTTGGCAGAGTTCCCATTGTGTGAACTGTAGTGAACTCAATATTTACTCCCAGTATGTTCCAACATGTCCCAGTATGTTTCAAAGTTTACAGTACTATATAAAAAGGACATCGGATGCTAATTTCCCCTTTCAATGTAGATTTTAGGTTATGCCCCTGATTCAATAAATTCTTTCACCAACCATGTATATTCAAGTGTGTAGCTAATTTTAATATCTCCTTAATCTTAAGAATTCCTTTCCTGTATGCTTCATTCAATTTTACTGAGTATAAATACTTGTCTTTATCAGAAAGGTCTAAATAAATATACCAGTAAACCCTCAAAGTAATGCTGCTCTGAGTCCTCTGTCAAAAGAAACAAGGCATTTCTTTCCTTCTATTGTGTACACATGGGCTTCTGTATCAGACTTCCTGTTTTCAGCATAAACCTCCAGGGCAGGGCTTGAGCATGCTCAGTTTGCTCCTCTCCCCCTCCCATCCCTGCTGTAATCTGAGCTCAGAGCTGTAAGTGAGCAGGGAGAGACTCAGGCAGGAAGTGATGTCACACCAAGTTTATATGGCAGCTGCTATCCTAAACAAACAGAGACAGTGTCTAGAGCTGTTTACTCAGGAATGGTAAAGAATTCTGCAGAATAAATATAGTGTTTTAGCTTGCACTATTGTGGCTAATCTGTTAGCAATAAACCTTCTTGGAGCTTTCCTCCTCCTTTAACAGGCTAATGTATCGTCTGCAGTATTTTTCATAAGCTGCATATGTTCTGTATCAATTTGATCTGTATGGTTTAAAGTAAATCAAATAAAATATTTCAAACAAAAAACTTTTTCTGGCTCATGGACTGCAGTTGGCTTCATCCCCCTGCATGTTTGCCATTTATAACATGAGGCCTGGTGCCTCCATTTTATTGAAGTTATAATAAAAGGAGGAGAAAGCAGGGTTGCATAATATGCAGAGACAAAGAAGACAAAGACACAGATTCTGATTACTGGCCCCACATTCAAATCATCATTCTTCAACACTCCCAGTGCCTTGTAAGAAATGTATGTATGGATATAAATGACAGCATTAATCTCACTGGTAAGCAGAAAGATCTTCTTTGTGATTATAAAGAATACCCTCCAAGAACACAGAATAGAACAGGTGCTTGGGAGAGGGTAGGGTATAGCATTTTCATGGAATTTTTTTGAATCCCAGGAAGCACCAGTTATGGTCAGAACCCAAGATTTCCATCTGAAATATTAAATAAACACTCACCAACTCAAGCATGCTATTCAAGCCAACAGTACAAAATAGGCATAAAGTAATTGTGAAGCATACAGTGATTAATAAATTAATATTCCCAGGTTAAATGTACAGGATAAATTATCCAAACACAAAATCCTTCTTATGCAGTATGAACTTTGTTTGGTTACATAGTTGGCAGCATACAGATGCAGCCACTTTGGTTTATCTGTTTGACACAGAATAACTAAACACAGATATCCCATTTATCTCATTTAACACAGAAAACTGTGTCACAACATCCCACCTAATCAAAGCATTCACCATTGTGAACAATGGTGCTTTGGTATGCTAATGAAATGGTTAAATGCATTAAATGAGTTAAGATGACTTTAGATAACACAGTTTATTCAATTAACCCTGAGTCATGACGCATTTAACTCACAAATCCAAGTGGCTTCATCTGTACAGTGTTTGTTAAACCTGTGGAATACTTGCAGTCCTTTAATACTGTCATAAAAGGAATCACTACCATCAGTCACATCCAATCCCACGGCACCATCTTTACTGCCCGTCTGTTACATGCATAGCTTCTTGTCCTTTTATTGTGTTTAAAAATTGCCACAGATCTCGGAATTCAAAAATGACTTTTTCTTGGATTTCTGCTGGGTTTCTTTTTCTCTAAAATTGAATTGAATGCAAATGAAAAATACTAAGCACTGAACAAAATATTGCCAAAAAGAATGAAAATAAAACGTCTCCAAACCTTTTTTTGTGCTGTTTTCAATAGTTTTAGCTGGTAGTGCATTATTGTTGTTGCATTCAAGGTCATGGACTTACTGTACTACAAGAGAACAGATGCGCATAGTAAGTCCCGAGCCAGTACATAAACACATATGCATGAATATAATAAAATAATAAAAATGATTGGAAAATATCTGCATAATGTTAGCTATTCTTAATTAATGAGAGCATTTATTCCTTTTCTTCCTATTTTTCTCCCAACCATTAACACCTCATCTGTTTGTGAAAAAAAGATTTTAGGGCTTGTTTAGTATTGCCCCATATAGAAGTGCAAGAATAGTAATGGGCACAAAATATGCATCTCTTGAGAACTTACATCAATTCCAATAGCCATTCACTGTGGGGTTGTTCACATTTATATAAACTTTTAGTATGATGTTGAGTATGTTATTCAGAGACAATTGCAATTGCTTAAAGAAGGTATTCTGCCTAAAGCTATACTCTGTTACCTACTTGAGTATATACTAATTTAAAACAGTGGGTACTTTATTGTAGTTATTATCTACATCAGTGCTGTTGAACTGTTCATCTTAGAGTGGTCCCTGTCTCCTGCTGTATTCTGCCTTCCCTATGCTCCCTGTGTGTGCCATACTCTGCATGCCCTATGCTCCCTATCAAGGGCGTAACTACAGAGGAGGGCCCAGGAGGTATAGGGGGCCCTAATTAATGAGCATTATCAATATAAATTGGTAAACCAGGACAACATTTGGATATGTTGGGGGCCTAAAAGTAATTTGCCGTGGGGCCCAGAAGCAACTAATTACGCCAATGCTCCCGGTATTCTGCCTTCCTTATGCTCTGTGTGGGTGCCATACTCTGCCTCCCCTATGCTCCCTGTGTGTGCCATACTCTGCCTCCCCTATGCTTCCTGTGTGTGCTATACTCTGCCTGCCCTATGCTCCTTGTGTGCCATACTCTGCCTGCCCTATGCTACTTGTGTGCCATACTCTGCCTGTCCTATGCTTCTTGTGTGCCATACTCTGCTTGCCCTATGCTCCCTGTGTGTGCCATACTCTGCCTGCCCTATGCTCCTCTGTGTGTGCCATACTCTGCTTATGCTCCATGTGTATACCATACTCTGCCTGCCCTATGCCCCCTGTGTGTGTCATACTCTGCCTGGCCTATGTTCCCTGTGTGTGCGCCATATTCTGCCTGCCCTATGCTCCCTGTGTGTGCCATACTCTTGCTGCCCTATGCTACCTGTGTGTGCCATACTCTTGCTGCCCTATGCCCCCTGTGTGTGCCATGCTCTGCCTGCCCTATGCCCCCTTTGTGTGCCATACTCTGCTTATGCTCCCTGTATGTACCATACTCTTGCTGCTCTATGCCCCCTGTGTGTGCCATTCTCTGTCTGCCCTATGTTCCTTGTGTGCCATACTCTGTCTGCCCTATGCTCCGTGTGTGCCACGCTGTGCATGCTTTATACTCCCTGTGTGTGCCATACTCTGCCTGCCCTATGCCTCCTGTGTGTGACATACTCTGCTTTCCCTATGTTCCGTGTGTGTGCCATACTCTGTCTGCCCTATGCCTTCTGTGTGTGACATATTCTGCCTGCCCTATGTTCCTTGTGTGCCATAATCTGTCTGCCCTATGCTCCCTGTGTGTGCCGTACTCTTGCTGCCCAATGCCCCCTGTGTGTGCCATGCTCTGCCTGCCCTATGTTCTTTGTGTGTGCCATACTCTGCCTGCCCTATGCTCCCTGTGTGTGCCATAAGATACCCGTGAGACAGGAGCCTGGTAGGGGTTTGTTCTGGGGGTTTGTTAGCATTTGGAAATTGTTGTTAGGGGGCCCTAAGTTGTTTATCATGTACTGGGGGGGGGTGCTGTGTTATCCACAAGGGAGGATGAGGAATATGGATTTAAGGGTATATTTGAGGGTATGACTTTTTATGACATTTTTCACATACATATAGGTGAACTATCCCTTTAATAAATATGCAAGAAAGAATGACTGGAGTTCAGAAGACAATATGTGATTTGTTTAAATAGGCCCCATAGTGTATTGCAGACTCACGGACAGTACAGCTGGGCTTTAACTTTAAATTGATAGTTGGAGGAGTAGGTGAATAACATTTGTCTGCTTCTCTACTGTAATCTTGCTACTACACGTCTATGCAGAGTCGGACTGGGGGCCCGGGGCCCACCGGGACTGCTGACCAGGGCCCCCCATGCATACACAGCGCTGCGCATCACCGTAAATACATTTTGTTTTTTATAAACCGAGCATCGAGAAAGGGGCCAGTCCGACACTGCGTCTATGCCAAAATGGGAAGAAACCCTCAAAATCAGGTTTTCTTCCTTACACATGCACCCATGCTCCCTCTAAGATGTACATACAAACAATTGTGTAAAAGCATGAACATTATTTTGTGCTCCCAGCTTGCTATAAAGAGATGCTTTGTATAGCCAGCCAACAACATAATTAAAGGGAATATTTCCCCTTGAGCAATATAAAATAATGAAATAATGATAAAGGCATATTTATCAAAGGGTGAACTTTCACTTTCACCCATTGATAAATATGCCTTTCAAAATCCCATAGAAATTAATTGTGAGCTGCGGAACTTCACTCTTTGATAAATTTACCCCATTGTTTTACAGGTATTGAACTTCTTATCCTAATAATGTGGTTACTATTTCCCGTGGCATCCGAGGTGCTAGAGTACCAAGAGGTGCAATTCTGTGTGTCAGGGGACGCCCTATTGCCACCTGTGTCCCTCTGCTGTCCTTAACTTGCATGTCTGAACGACCTGCAGAAAACGCAGAGAAAATTCAAAATAAAACGAACGCACTTGCATTTCTTGGCAGTCCTGGGTGCTATATATTTTGTTATTAACTGATTCCTGGACTTTAGACCCTCTGCATTGTTCCTGACCACGACCGATTGTCACCTGCCTTTGAAAGCTTTGCCTGAATCTCCACTTTGATCTTTCTTGACCCCTTGGCTACCACATACTGGACTTTATACCCAGTACTTCCTCCTTGGTCCGAACTTCTCCGCTAAATGGGCCGTGAGGCCCTGACAGTATTTTTGGGCCTTGAACCCATGTCTTGGCGTTCCTTTATTTTGAATTTTTGCTTCGTTTTTGGCGTGATGACCTCATGCATGGCCTGCACCCAGGCCCTGTGCAGGGAAGCTACATTACTGTCCAGAACAGGGTTGGAAGGGTTAAATTCTCATAAAACATCTGCAACTTTTTGCCAATTTAGGAGCATGCTGCAGGTCCCTCTGCATCCTCCTTTATAGAGCTTTCCAGACACCTGAATGCCATTTAAGGCTTTACAATACCTGTAGAACATTACAATTAAAAACTGATTACATAAAAAAAGGATTACAATGCAGTGCAACTTACCCTTTCTTTTAATTTAATCTTGTTTTTAAATTCTTTACTGCAACAAGGCTGCAAAAAGATTAAAAAAGAGGTATAGTCAAATGGTATAATGAATAATGACATTACAATATTAGAGAACATAAAAATCATATTATATTATATTTATTTGAATATTGCCTCCTATATTAATATATGATGTTATGGTCAAAGCTCTAACATAACATTTCTGACTTGACAACAAGCAAAGGATTCTTTCTCTGAAATTCTAGTGAATACATTGTGACCAGATATCAGATCTTGGTAAAAAATAAGGATGGCTGTAAGTGTATAAGACCATGCATTTTTCTTACAAGGTTCATTAAATAAACCCAACAGTGTGATTTGCCGTCAACATGGATGTATTCTGGTTTAGTTAGCTTTATCTTATTATAAAAAAACACATATCAGTAAGAAAAGGGTAATTGCCACCTAAATAAAGTGATAAATCACTTGTCATACTTTTTAGCTTTCAGAGTAAAAACTTTCCAGATAATACATCCCATACCTATATTAAATTCTTGGAACCTTTCTGATATAACTTGAATTCAGTTAATCTAGTACCATCAAATACAACATCAGGAGCAAGAGAAAATAATCATTGAAGGGGGTACCAACTTTGCATGTAAAAACATGTTATTTTGGAAACTTGTATATTCAGTCATATATTTCTACTCATAGTTTAGCACAAACTCTGGCTTTAATGCATAAACACCCAGTGCAAACTTCTTTCAGAATTACAAGTAAACTTACACACTGGAAGCAATAACCTCGGAGCCATTGCAGATGGTCGCTAATCTGAAGTATTGTTTGTGGCGGAACTCCTGCTGTGGATGCATTTTCATAAACCAGTTTGTAAAATGTAAAGATCTTCTGCAACAGACATATTTTCTGCTTATCCTAAAGGAAAAATTGATAATTTAGTGTTAAGCTGATTTGCTTTGATGTCTTTGCTTTGGTATCTTTTTCCCAGTGAGCCTTTTAGAAATTGTTAGTTCTTTATATACTGTAGTATGTATATATGCAGGACCGCCATCAGAAATTGCAGGGCCCCATACGACAAAATTTCCTGGGCCCCCTGGGCTGCATCCACCGCAAGCCCCACCTACAGGTCTGCCCTCCCCAACCCACAGGTCCGCCCCCCACCACACAGTAAAAAAAAACATTGGTGGCTAGGGTTCGCACATGTTAATAAAAAGATATTGGTGGTCAGGGCCCTCCATAAAAAAAACATTTGTGGCCAGGGCCCCCCCCATTAAAAAATATTGGTGGCTAGGACCCCACATGAGAAAAAAAATTGGTGGCCAGCCCCCCCTCCACACACATTATAAGAAAATTGGTGGCCAGGGCCCCTTAAACATCCATGCCTTCCCGAAGTCAGCAGCTTTCACAAAGATGGGGGGGGGCCTGGCTAATCAAGTGTGGCGTGGCCGGGCCCCCCTTAACCTCGGGCCCCCTACAACTCTCCCCCCTGTCCCCCCCTGATGGCTGCCCTGTATATATGTATGTATGTATATGTATATAACCCTACTATATGCAGCACTCTTCTTTTACTCTACATCACTGTACTTACTGACAACTTTATTTAGTTTCCTTTGATATTTGTATTCTATGTCATATCAATAACACATAACAAAGAGATAGAATATAGCCATATTAATTTGCTATTACTTTCCGACTTACAGAATACATTTCCTATGCATCCGTCACGCTGCACCCTCACAGGTTCTTCGTTGCACAATAGTTTTCAAGATGGTACATTCATTTTATTACTTTATTCAAAATGATCAGTCCCCTTCAGATACCATACCTGTAGTTGAAAATGAAACCCTTCCTATAGGTGTTTCTAGGTAATATGCCAAATATTAAAGGCAACCGCTTTTTCATCAGGGCAAGATTAGGAAACAAAATGACATCAGTCTGAATAATACTGGATGTGGTTAATGCAGAGTAGCCCAGGGTTTACAGGAGAACTTATTATCTAGCTTATTATCTATAATTAATTCATTTTTCATGTGTTTATTTTTTCTCTGCAAATATAATAACTGAAACTGTTATATAGGCTGCAATTATACCTATAATTGAATTTAACAATAATGCAGATTGCCGTTCTTAGCTAGTTACATAGCAGATTTTTGTCCTAAAAAATACTAACTTTGATTGATCCAAAAAAAGGCAAAAATGCCCATCTGAAGCAATCTTAAATTTGCCTCAGAGGGGGAAAAACATTTTTCACATACGAAATTCACTGGAAAATAATTAAAATTTTCATAAAACAGCCCCTGTAAGTGTTAATTTCAGTAGTGCAGTACATTGCAACTGCATCAGTCAATAATTCTTCCTACTTCCCAGTGTAAAACACATATTGATGCCTTAGGATGTAACAAGATGCTGGAAGATTAAACATCAAAAAATTTATTATATAGCCCTCTTAAGTATTTGTACATATAGTTATGGGACCTCATATCCAGAATGTGTGGGTCCTGTAGTTTTCCGGATAACGGATCTTTACTTAATTTGGGTCTTCACACCTTAAGTCTACTAGAAAATCATGTAAACATTAAATAAACCCAATAGGCTGGTTTTGCTTCCAATAGGAACTAATTATATGTTTGTTTGGATCAAGTATTGTTTTATTATTACAGAAGAAAAAGGAAATTATTTTTTAAAAATGTGGATTATAATAATGTATATTGGAGACAACCTTTCTGTAACTCAGAGCTTTCTGGATAATGGGTTTCTGGATAACATCCCATACTCGTACGGTATTGGACCTGTTATCCAGAATGCTTGGGACAGTTTTCTGGATAACAGGCCTTTCCGTAATTTGGATCTTCATACTTTGTCTGCTAGAAATCTTATAAACATTAAATAAACCCAATAGTCTGGTTTTGCTTCCAATAAGGATTAATTACATCATAGTTTGGATCAAGTACAAGGTACTGTTTTATTATCACAGAGAAAAGGTAATAATTTTTAATAATTTGGATTATTTGATTATAATGGAGTATATGGGAGATTACCTTTCCATAATTTGGAGCTTTCTGAATAATGGGTTTCCGGATAATAGATCCCATACCTGTACTAATAATTTACTAGGGCCTCTGCAAGTGTAAACAGTGGCCAACTGACCAGCTTTTCCTCATAACTGGACACTGCCATATTCTTTATTAGCTTCATTTCTGAATTTTCTATATTTCCACAGTGATCCTTTATGTATTGGAAATCAAAACTGCACTACAAATTCAAGTTTAGGATTTAATCTTTGAGATGACTAGGTTAAAAGCACAGAAATCTATCATGCAGATATATTCTTGTACAAGTACAGGATCTATTATCTGGAAAGATCGCCACCTGCCACAATTAATCAAGCAGCGGGGGCGGAGCCTGTGCTTTCCGATGGAGGCTGGAGCGGAGGAGAGTTAGGCATGTGTGCCGAAGCTTTTCAAGAGGAGCTGGAGGGGACAGGGAGGAGAGGTCATTGGGCTTGCGTCCTGCTAAGATGGGCCCCCTGAAGATTATTATCATATTATCATTACATTATTATATTTTATATTATTTACAGAGAAAAAGTAAATCACTTTTTAAAAGTAAGAATTATTTTTTTTAAAATAGACTCTATGGGAGATGATCTTCTTGTAATTTAGAGCTTTCTGGAAAGCAGGTTATCGGATAAGGGATCCCATATTGTACCTGTACTAAGTTAAATCATGCCATCCCAGCACAGCTCCATTTATGCCTGGTTGGTAGATGCTATGTGTAGACATGACAGAATAATCTCTTTTCAACAGTAGCTGAATGGAAAGGACTAAAGCTGAATGTACTTTTTGACTTCTGTTTTAAATAAGAAATATCTATAGTTTCTGTTATTTCTAGCACTACACATAAATATGAAGCCAAATTCACTTTAGCACTTTATTTCACTTCTGGTCCAAAATAAAGTTAAAGGAGATGATAAAACTTATTACCAGTTCACTAAGAAGCTCCTAATAATGAGCTGCTCAATGGCTGCTTAGATAAAGGAGAGATTTGTTTGGGAAAAAAAAAAATCCAAAAATGAATCAGTTAATAATGCTGCTCCAGCAGAATTCTGCACTGAAATCCATTTCTCAAAAGAGCAAAAAGATTTTTTTTAAATCTGACATGGGGCTAGACATATTGTCAATTTCCCAGCTGCCCCAGGTCATGTAACTTGTGCTCTGGTAATCTTCAATCACTCTTTACTGACGTACTGCAAGTTGGAGTGATATCACCCCCTCCCTTCCCCCCCCCAGCAGCCAAACAAAAGAACAATGGGAAGGTAACCAGATAGCAGCTCCCTAACACAAGATAACAGCTGCCTGGTAGATCTAAGAACAACACTCAATAGTAAAAACTCATGTCCCACATTCAGTTACATTGAGAAGGAAAAACAGCAGCCTGACAGAAAGCATTTCTCTCCTAAAGTGCAGGCACAAGTCACATGACCAGGGGCAGTTGGGAAATTGACAAAATGTCTAGCCCCATGTCACATTTCAAAATTGAATATAAAAAAATCTGTTTGCTCTTTTAAGAAATGGATTTCAGTGCAGAAGTCTGCTGGAGTAGTACTTTTAACTGGTGCATTATGAGAAAAAAAACATGTTTTCCATGACAGTATCTCTTTAAAGGGAGATAGGGAGCTCTGATTAAAATTCCTGTTTATAAAGAAGAGAGGAGTCATGTTGAGTGAAGTTAACCCAATTTTACATTATTGCTTTTTAGTGGCAAAAAATAGGAAAATATGGAATTTTACAAATTAAAAAAATAGGCATAATGTAAATTCAGCCCAAGTCTTATTTAATATGCTCATCTTTAGGGAAGACATCTTTAGTTGTTTACTGTCCCTTTAAGGGTGGATTGTCTCCTAATAATCTATATTCTATAATATAGGGTTACCAGATCATGTAAGAATTAGGGACACTTTTAGAAAATCCAAGTATAAGGGCTGCACTGGTTACTAATAATATGAACATAACGATTTTCCCTACAAAAAGCACAAAGGCAGGTAGACATACATTTTAACCATATTACTTTGTGTCCTTCACATGGGATAACTTGCATATATGGCATATAACATTATATAATAAAGCCATCTTTTTACAGGTTAATAATTATACACTTTAACTGATGAATTGCAGCTTGTCCAGCTTCTGATTTCCATATACTATTTATACTTTACATTTACATCTGTAATTTAAATAATATTAATATGTTGTTATTATTATTATTATTATTAATAATAATAATAATAATAATAATAATAATAATAATAATAATAATAATCTGTTTATGTATGTTTCTATATGTATATTCATTTTCATGGGTAATGCTGTTGATGTAATCAAGTTTTTCTCCCCAAATATTATGGAAATGTAACTGGCTAGTATTTTTTAAGCAGCACAACTTTTTTTAGGAATTCTGGGAGTTGTAGTTTTGCAACCTTTGCAGTGGGGAATGTTGCCCATCTCTGTGCTATTCCCTTCCACATGCAATCGCTTCAGAATACAAGCTGCTTGGGTCAGAATACTACAGTTGCATGGGGTGATCTTACCCACTTACATTCAGCTTTATAAAGTGATGATGGTAGATGAGGATGCGGTAGTTATCCTTAAGCAATATCTGCAAAAGAAAATGTACAATAGCATGTTCACTGTGGTTATACAGTAAATAACGTTTTGTTACTTGCAATGTTTGAAATACATTAGCTGGATCATAAGGAAATGACTTACTTGAGACATGCTTGTGAAATAGAGAAGCTTGTTATAGTCACACTTTGAACTTCCCAAACGGTTTGTACATTTGTGGGAATTCTGGCAGAAAGCCAATTTCACCAGAAACAGACACATACCTGCAGCAGCAACTCTCATGATAAAGTAGCAGGAGGGACTAGAAAAGGCAGAGAACAGCAAGAGATTATTTACACTACTCACCCTGCTTTGTCCCTCTTGCTCCTTTTATGGGTCACGTAGTGTCTTTTTTTATTAATTCAGTCCTGCAGTGCTAATATTTTTTCTTAAACTTCCTTGGCAAGTGGACAAAATCGACACAAGGTCAGAATTTCCTTTTAAGATGTCACCGCTGTGCTTTCTCTTCTCTAGTGAACTACTTCTTTTTTCATACCACCACCAAAGACTTGAAGATGAAAGGCAGGAATGCTTAAACCAAGAAGTAGTCAAATATAGCCAGAGAAATAAAGCATTTGGTACTTCAAAATAATAGTGTCTGTATTAGTCCTAGAGCATTCGCTTTCAGTTTGAGGTCCTCAAAATGCACCATAAGAAAAGCAAAATACTAGTTGGCGTTCACAACAGTTTCATCAATGGCTGTCTGTTAGATTATGTGCCTATATGAAGGCAAGAAATAACCACATATGAGTTGAGATGAAGGTTAAATATTATCTAAAAGGTTAAGTACAATTCTGATACCATTGTAAGAGCCAATAGAAAAACAGTAAGTCCTACTCCCTCTGAAACCAAATCAACTATACAAATTAAGAAGGTTTACAAAGTAAAATATAGGTCAAAGATTTAGGTCAAACTAAATGCACTGCATTTAAAAAATATATGTATGTTGACACAATTATATCAGTTCCTTTTTCCTTGAAAAGTTAGATGTTGACATGTCTGCGATAAACTTTTTATACTTTATAGATTATGAGCTTGTAGAATCCTTGTGGTATAGGAATTATTGTAAATGACAATGCAATAAGATGCATATCAAACTTATTATACAGGTGATATTAGCTATAGGGCAAATAAATCTACAGAAATCAGTAAGAAAAAAGCTCTCAAAACCCAGCATCCCGGTTCCCATAGTGCCTAAACACTCACATATCAGGCCAAAAGGGTGAAAAAAATCTTTGTATAATGGCAACACAAAACTTGCTACTGGATCATAAAAGAGTTTAATTAATCAACACTCTCAGGTACAGTATTAATCCCCAAATAAGTCAGTTCTTTGGCTGTCAACCAAATAATGAGGATACTGTATATCCACACTTTGTGCCTTATATCCCTATCTCCTTTTAGCTTTATGAACTATTGGGCAGGGCAAATATTTCTATGTAATCTTTACATGACCCATCTATGGAACAGCACTGTGGAATATGTTGGACCCTTCTTTATATATGTAGATACACCAATCACTTCATGGAAGCTGCACTGATGTTATTGGACCACTTTTAATCAAAAGGTTTTTGGATTTCTTTTTCACTAGAAATTGTCCAAAAAACGAAGTATTCATTGCATTGTTCAGCACTTTTTTTCATTTGTATTTTTTATATTTGGATCTTTAAATAAATTCAATGACAATTGTGGTTTTAGCGTTTCTGAGTTTAGTCGTGGTTTCTAAAACTATAAATTTGACATTTAATATATAAGCCTCTCAGGGTTTTGACCACAATCTCAGACTTTAATGACTTGTGGCAAAATTTTGACAAAGCTCAGACTCACATTGTGCATTTTGCTTAGTGAGAATGTAGCAGAACTGACTATGCAGGTGTAGCGCTATAATAAACGGACTTTATGGAAGTCTGTTTTAGCTACTTTCTGTGTGGGTTAATACCACCCATAAGACTCTTTTCGCTGGGGTAAGCCCTCGCAGCGGGGTGGAGGTAGGGTGTAGTGCAACTGTAATTGTGTGCAATGCCAGATTGGGCGCCAGTAGTTTTATTTTGCTTAAACCATAAACAGAGTTTATTAACCAAAACCAGAGTTCACAATGGAGTATGGAACATAGTGTAACACATAGATCAACCAATATAACAAGATATACTCACTGTACCAAACATAGAATGGCTCTCTGCAAAGTAAAGAGTACACTTAGAGAGTTAGGCAGCTTGTCAGAAGGTATTTCCCCAATCTTCAGGATTACCTTAGGTGGAACTCAGAAGACTATGTACTCCCCTGAGTCTAACACTTAGGCCCTACTATGGGGTCAGTAATACCCGGGATCTTCATCCCTCTAATATCCTCGTCGGAGCTTTGAGCTGTTCAACTACATAACCTATCTATCACTCCTAGAGTGATCTATTAGAGGGTATAACTATCACTTCACTATACTCAGGCTGAGTTCCACCACCCCTAACCTCTGTGGCATAACAGAGGAAAGGTTCAGCAGCAATGGACACTGACCTCATGGTTTGCAAGCCTTTTATATTATGCCACAGTGCCATCTAGCATCCACTGTGAGAACTGCAGGGATTACATAAGCACAAGGCCCCCATAAGGACCCACTTAGGTGTCCATAACACTAAGCATGTGCCTGTCAATAAAGGGTAAGGGTGTCTAAATTTTCACATCCCTACACAGGCAATGCTAGAAATCAACAAATACTGCTTTCAATAGCAATTATATTTACTTTAAAACCACTGAAACTTTACATAATAAATGCATAAATAAAAGTTGCTTCAAATGATATTTTCTTTTTTTAGGCAAATGTGACTATAAAATAGTAAAAGTAGTACAATGGGCAAAACTAAGAACTTCAGCTGTATAAATCAGTCCTTTGCATCATGTGCAGATGACATAAAAACATCACATCAGTAGCCTTGTATTTCCTTACTTGCAAAAAAGGCACTTTTTGAAGCTACTGTATCTAATGTATCTGTAAGTTTTATTCCTCCCATATTCCATTGAATTTCTATATTTTCATATTCCCAAACCACTTTTGGAGTATTCAGGGCCTAAGTTTAGCGTATTGGCTCACTGGGAGGTCCCCAAGAGTAATCCCCGAAATGCAGGCGCTGAGCATTCAGTTCCTACAACCACACAAGTATTCCTAAAGAAACGTTTCTGCATTGAACTACCCCAAATTGCAGCTGATCATTTCTTTTTATATAACAAAGAAGTTAAAAGCTCACCAGGTTTCAGGCGAATAGCTTTGTATTTTTTTGTAACATCCACTCATGGAAAAAAAAAAAATCAAGATCAAGCCAAGGTACTAGGATGCAGAAACCACGTGTGATTTAAGAAATTCACTTCTTCTTTTAAGAACCAAATTCTTGAGCCAGGAGGCATTAGAGAGGATCAATCTGGAAAATATGTAATATTTATATATATATATATATATATATATATTATATATATATATATATATATATATATATATGAAATAAGACATTTTCTAAACAAAATCAATTAAAACTTCTGTACTGTTTATGAAATAATCAATTTAAAGTTTAGTATCTCACTCTCAGCAGTATTTCATTCTCAGCAACCTGCTCTCTTCAGGCAGAGGTCTGGCTCAGATTTTTATTGACAAGTACGTTTAATACGTCTTTTCAGGGGGGCTCCCTTTCCTAGTAGATGTTTTAGAGCTAACTCATATAACTCATATAACCGACTCCAGCACAAAGAAAAACTAACAAAATTACTGACTCTGGTACATCCCAGAAAAAACAGGATTTCTATTAAAGAATGAGCTCTACATCTTTTAAGCAAAAGGTGCAACCTCCCAAGGATATATTAGGCCTAATTGTCAAAAACTGACTCCACCTACTGCATGAAAAGAAAGACATACAGGTTGCTGAGTGTGAGACAGTGAAGAAATATTTAATTGATTATATTTAGAAAGTTTCCAGTGAAATTAATCTTATATTACATTTTTATTTTCGTGACAGATCCCCTTTAATAAATCAGACCTTTAGTCTCATTGTGCTTTAATCATTGAATATGAAACACATTTGCATGTTTGAGATATGAATATATATTTTCTTTGGATCTTTAATCCATGAACTCTATCAAGTTGCCTGGCTGTTTTATATAAAGCATGTATAATAATTCAAAATGTCTTGGAATAAATTACTGTATTTATGTTATTACTTTTGACTGGAAAATTCACCTACTTTATTCTATTAATAATATTGTGGTCTCTCCCACATGTTGAAACAACAGGTTCACCTTCAAGCATGTACATGTAATGTGTGACATGTAATACATGTCATAAGCAGAATAAAAACGTGCAAAATTAAATGTACACTTTATGAGAAAAGGACGTGAACAATTAAATGTACACTTTGTAATGTAATGATGGCTTAGACAATTTGCAGATGTTACTTGCATGTGCGCTACCAGTTTTTATTAGCTGTTTAAAGGTGGCTCTTTCCTGCCCCAAAATAAATACTTTTTTAATATGAAGTTTTGCTTTTACTGTGAAAAATTTGTGGTGATAAATGTAAATCAATATTAATGGGTGCAAAGATAAAATCTGATCTTACTAAAAGTATTCACATTGTTCATATATTTTGTACAAATTAATTTTATTACAACTCCCCCCCCCCCCATTTATCACTTTGGAGCAAGACAGGTTGTTAGTAATATCTGTAATGTGTATGATACAATACATCAATGATAGATTCTGGCTAGTCCGTTCTTCCCTGTGGTAGAAATAATATGCTTTTTTTTAGATAGATTATGGTGCTGTTTTTTTAGTAAGAAATGTCCTTTCTGCTACTACAGCCATTCAGCTTTGCATGTTTCCATCACTTGTATGTTGACAACATTCAGGAAAAATATAACAATGAAACACAGGGCAGGAGTAGGAGACCTGCAAACCAAAAACAATAACTTGTGCTGGGCTGGAAGGAGGCAGGAAAATCTTCTATAAAAATGTATTTTGTAGAAGTCTGAAGATGACTGTAAATAAAAGAAATTATCTTACTAATTAGAATATTACCCTCCTTTGAGTTTCTTGAGTGATTATGTTATTACAAGGGTGCTGTTGTTTTTTAGAGATGAATAAGAGCATTTTGTTTTACTATTGTCATGGTTGCTTAGTGTTCCTGTTCATAGCAGATGCTTTTGTCTGCATAGCAGCCTGTCATCCCTAAATCTATTGCATTCCATTAGCGGCTACTTGGCGCTAGCACAGACATTATCAACATTCTATTTTTAATATAATAAATAATATTATGGATTGCATGATTTTGTATGTTCTGTGTATAGTCACCAAATCTTCCATGTTCCTCTGAATGCAAGCTATTATTTTCACCTTGCATGTTCTCCAACCTATATAGTTTTTATAGATGAGTAACCACTGAGCCATGGTGCAAATTTGGTTAACCTGTGTATGTAGCCTCCATGGGGCAATAGTAAATTGTCCCTTATGTCCTACACAAAAGATTTGTCTTAAAACAGGAAACTGCATTGCCTGAAAAAATCACCTAACATCCACAATTTCCACTGTGCATTCTCTCTGCAGGCTTTAAACTCACTAGGCCCATAGTGCCTGACTTTAATCTGTTTAGAACATAAAATAAATGACTACTACTTGAGCAAAGTTAGTGGCTGAAAGCAGATACTGATTAGCTAAGAAATTACCAGGAAACCATCCAGATTTTTGGGGAACAATGTAACACTTACATAATATTGGCTTTACGTCTGGCATTGTACTAAAATATCAACAAAAGGATACATGTAATATATCTAAATGCAATTCGGGATTAAATGAACTACAAATTAACTCTACAGTATGAAGTTGAAGACATGCAGCAAGCCCTAATACTTGGCATCTAAATTATTATTTCCTTCATATTGCAAATACTGTATAGAACACGCTTCCTAATGGAAAACCATTAGGTAGACATTCAGCATGGCTTTAATGTCACTAGTTTTTCTTATCTTTTTTTTTAATGTAGCTCTATAGTAAATTGAGTGCACTTTTCTGTCTATAGGCTTCACCCCTATACTGTGCTCCGGATGAGACCTTAATTCTTAGGGTTAAGCCCTCGCAAATGGTGTGGAGGCAGGGTGTAGTACAACTGTAACTTAGTGTAGGGTGCAATAATTGGGCACCAGTGGTTCTTATAACATAACCAAATAACATATTTATTGAACAGGAGCATCCATAAAGGAGAGTACATACAGAGCAAACAGGATCATACAGCAGAGTGGATAGACATATACTCACAGCACCAATGGTCAAAATCTGTCCCTGCAGGGAAGAGAACATGTACAACAGCAATGCTCGGGGTACACCCAGATTTTAGCCTTTTCCCTAAATGGAACCTGAGGAGAATCTCTACATCCCTAGGTCTGTACACTTAGTCCCTACTTCTGGGCAATTGGTATCCGGGATCATAATCCCACCCACAATCCTCGGAGGAGCTTCAAGATGCTCGGCTAAATAGCCTATCTATCTATCACTCCTAGAGTGTCCTCCTATGGTGAGTAGCCTATCCTTACTAGACCTGACCTATACAGGTTCCACTGGAGCTCTGCCTGCCTGCTCAGGCCAGAGCTAACACAAAATGGACCCTGAACACATGGCTGCCCAGGACTTTATACTTTAGCACAGTGCCATCTACTGAGCACTGTGAGAACACCAAGGGGCATAACTTTCAGCAGCATAAGGAATCAGATCCCCTTCCTAACTGTATTTTAGGACCCAGTTAGGTGTCTATAACACTAGGGGACTGCCTGTTAAATAATACTGGGAGACTTATTTACCATTCCCCTTCATTAAAGGGATACTGTCATGAGAAAACATGTTTCTTTCAAAACACATCAGTTAACAGTGCTCCGTTTCTCAAAAGAGCAAACTGATTTGTTTATACGTAATTTTGAAATCTGACATGGGGCTAGACATATTGTCAGTTTTCCAGCTGCCCCCAGTCAAGTGACATGTGCTCTGATAAACTTCAGTCACTCTTTACTGCTGTACTGCAAGTTGGAGTGATATCACCTCCTCCCTTTCCCCCCAGCAGCCTAACAACATAACAATGGGAAGGTAACCAGATAAAAGCTCCCTGATACAAGATAACAGCTCCCTGGTAGATCTAAGAACAGCACTCAATAGTAAAAAGCCAAGTCCCACTGAGACACATTCAGTTACATTGAGTTGGAGAAACAACAGGGTAGGGATGTGATTCCCCAATAAAATATTGGTGTACTTGCCTCTATTTTATTACATATGGACTTTGAAAGTTGAAATAAAAGATTAAAACAAATGTACTGTATATAAGTGCCAGTTGTTAGGAGACACAGTTCCCTACCCCACAGGGGGTACAATCTAAGTTGTGTGTCATGTTAAGTTTATAAGTCTGATGGACGACAATATGAGAAAACAATATATTATTAGATGGTTTGCTGTACTCTACACTATTCAGTTCTCCAGAGAAAAAAATAAATCATTTGATGAAGCACCTGCTGTGTAAAGCTCCCCATAGACGCGACGATTCTTCTTGCCGAACGACCGATTTAAGAGAAGTCCGACCAATCCATCGAAATTATCGTGCGATTAGTGGGATTCGAACAATCGTACATCTTACGATTTTTCCGCCGACATCTGTCAGAAAATTGATCGGCCAGGTCAAAAAATCTTTATCGGTCCCAGTGCAATCTATCTATGTTTGCAGGGCCAAGCAGGCAGCTCCCCTTTGTTTTCCTGGCAAATTGGTCTTTTTAGTTGATGGTAAATTCGTACGATCATACGATCGTTCCGAGAAGATCGTGGTCTCACGATCAGGATCTGATCTTTGAAAAATCTCAACATCTTAAGGGTCAGGGCACACGCACAGATTCGGAGAGATTAGTCGCCTGAGGCAAATCTCTTCTTCTTCGGGGCGACTAATCTCCCCGAACTGCCTCCTGCAGGCTAGAATGTAAATCGTCAGCATGATGGCACTCGGAGCGCTTCTGAAGTTGCCTGAAGTTTCCTCGTGAGCATGAGCCCTGACCCTAAAATGTGCCTGCATCTACAGTATAATGGGAAATGAGTCTTTCCTCTGGCATAAGCTTTATCTGTCCTGTACTTTATCTGTATATTTTTCAACAACACATTGTCTCTCTTGCTGCCTGTAGCAGTTTTTTTTTCTTTTCTGTTTTTATCTGAAGATAACTTTAACCCATCCGAGATAAGATCATCACCACAAGTGTTATCTGTGACTCGTTATTGAGGTTTTTTTTGGCTTACCTGGAGTAAGATAAGCCAAAATCATATTACATTAAAGTGTTAGCATAGCCTAGTAAAGTTATGTTATGCACAGAGATGAGGGGTCTGTCAACTTGTCTATCCAGTAGTCTATTCATTATGCATTACTACTTGCCTCTAAATTATATAATAAGAAATACCAAATTATTATGTATATTTCCAAGAGGCAGACCAAATGCTCAGAATCAATAAAAAGCCATTTATAACTACTACAATGACACACAGATTTGAACTGTGAAAGCATATTAATGACAGTATAAAACAACAGTAACCACAATAAAGAAATATACTGTAATACAAGCACAATTCTAAATCCACAGTATTCTGTAAGTATGTACATTCGTTTTTTTTCAGTGTACAATAGCAGCAATTTTACATGTGTGCTAATTGCCTCTTCAATATTCTCTGGCCGACTGGTCTGATGAATGTACTGTATGGGAGATTTTCAAAGTTTGGGAATAAAGCTATGTGCATAATTGTGTCAGTCTGGTGGAGTTCAGCTGTCAGTGGAGATTGGTTACAGTGAGAAGTATTCTTTAAAGAACCTGGTCCAGATCTAAGTAACTATCACTAAGCACAGCAGATTGACACAGAACATTAATCTCTCTGTGATTGTCTGTGCATTTTCTGGCAATGGCATTGTTTATATCAATATTTATGATTTTTAGAAAAAGTAAATACTGTATTCTTTTAAATGTATGTCTATCTTGCAACTGCTTTTAGACATGTACCTGTACAATACCATGATCAATTTTTACTTATCCACACAATTTCCCCCTCCAACTGTCATTCACGTACTTATTTCTTTAATTTAATTAAAAAAAAAATGCCCAGTTGCCTGTAAGAAATGCTGCATATGTCACATTCCCTCCATAAACCTCTCCACCCCAATGGATGCCATTCAACACTGCCCCATCACATTTCACTAACCAAAGCAGGGGTGTAACTACAGAAGAAGCAGACCCTGCAGTTGCAGGGAACCTAAGAGTGTAGAGGGAAATGTAAGACCCTAGTTAATTAGCAATTTTAACATTTCTTGGCAGAAGAGGTCAACTTACCAATGGTTTGTGTCTCTAAATAAAATTTGCTGTGATCCCAACAACATCTAGTTACGCCACTAATACACAGTATTGTCAGGTTGGCAGAGTTCTGCCAGGTTTTGAAGGATGACAGAAGAACCAGCAAGTTGTACTAAATGGCCCTATTATCAAACCTAAATACAGTAGCTTCCATAAAAACACCTAATCTAAAACCTAATTCATTTTCTATACCCTTTTTTTTGTAAATCTTTATTTATAGCAAATTTTTATAAAGGGTACAGAAAGAAAAACAGGAGGGCAGATTACAAAACCAACATAAAGGAAGGGGGAAGAAATCCAATATTCCATTTCACATCCATATACTAAATCTACTTTATTAAAAGGTTAGTGGTAATCTTGCCTTAATAATCTTAAATTGTACATAATTTGTAAACATCTCAAGGGCAAAAAATCACAAACGTGAAACCGAATAAGGATAAGAAAAAAGATCACTATCTGGCAGATTATCCATATTCTAATCTAGTTACTTGAATGGTGGACAATTCTTTCATCTTTCTTATATCATGTATCAAGGGTCAGCATTGGGTTTTTCCCTAATTTTCCCCACGGAGCCCATGTTCTCCAAAAATTTTTAATTTTCCCTTTTTTTAATGCATTTAATTCCTCAAGTTTTTTTTATCTCTTCTATCGTTTTAACCCATTCTAAAATTGTCGGTATATTAGGGGATTTCCGCTTTTTAGGAATTAAAACTTTAGCTGCCTGTATCATGAAAATTGTCAATTGATTTTTAATAATTTCACCTTTCATTGGATCAAGATGTAAGGAGACCAAAACCGCAATGTCTACTACCTTTCCAAGGGGTGTTATTTTTTGTATATTATCCAGAATCTTTCCCCAAAACTCTTTTATTTTTCCACATTCGAACCATATATGAAGTGGGTTCCCTTCACTCTCATGACATCTCCAGCATCTATTATCCGCTTGCGGGAACATTTTATGCAGCCTCGACGGAGTATAGTACCATCCCATTAACAGTTTATAATTTGTTTCTTGGGTCTTTGTAGCTATAGAACCCTTATGCATGGACAGCATAATTTTCTGCCACAATAAGTCATCTATTTTAAGTTTTAAGTCAGTCTCCCATTGTTTTTTCTTAACACTCTCCCTAGAGAGCTCATTATTTACAATGGCATTATATATTACTGAGAGTGGTTTCCTTATTCTGGCCGAACCAGAAATTAAACCTTCCCACCAACTTAAAGCTCTCTCCACTTTACAGACAACTAAGGAATTTAAAAAATGCTGTATTTGGTTGTAACACCCCGTATCACGTGGATGTTTCCCCCAAATTTTTTGAATATTATCCAATGATATTACTTTTCCATCCGAAATAAAATTTGAAACCACTGTCCATTTATTATTTATTTCCCCCCACTGGGCAAATGCTCTCTTATCCAGTGATGGCAAGAAATCTGGGTTTTGAATGATAGGGGTTAATGGAGATGGATAATCCACTAATGCCCATAACAAATTTATTTTGTGCCAAATTTTTAACATTGCACCCAACAAAGGGTGTTGTTTAATCTCCTTAGTTATGTTTAATTCTCTTCCCCATATCAAACACCTCAAAGGAATCGCAGAGAACCCTTGTTCTACACCTACCACGCTTCCACCATGCCTCTCCTCCGTGAACCAACCCAGAACACGGCACAAATGATTTGCCACATAATACAAATAAATATCTGGTACCGATAGACCACCATATTTTTTCGGTAATGTTAGTATCTTGTATTTTACCCTAGGTTTTTTGTTATTCCAAATAAATTGTGTTATTATGGATTTAATTTTACTAAAAAAGCCTTTCGGAATCCAAATCGGAATCATTTGCATTATATATAATAATTTAGGGAGGATCATCATTTTTATAACCTGTATCCTTCCAAACCAAGATAATTGAAATTTATTCCATTTAGACAGCAGGTTTTGTATATCATCTATTAATAGCAAGAAATTAATTTTATAAAGATTACTCAAATTTGCTGGACTAAATACTCCTAAATATTTTATAGCTGTTTGAGCCCAATTAAAGGGGAAGTTTCTTTCTAACCCCTTTTGTTCCCGCTCTGTTAAACTCACATTCAATACTTCGGATTTACTGTTGTTAATTTTGAAATTCGACAGTTCACTGAAACACTTCAATAATGATAATAAGTTGGGCAAAGAAATATGTGGCTTAGTAATAATAAATAAAAGATCATCCGCAAATGCTACGGCTTTATATTCCACCCCATTAACACTTAAGCCAGCTATGTTTACCCTGTTCCTTATCTGTGATAGCAGAGCTTCCATTACCATTATAAATAAGATTGGCGATAAAGGGCATCCCTGTCTTGTACCATTTTCAATTTTTACCTGGTTCGACAGGGTGCCGTTTATCTTTATTCTTGCTGATGAATTCTGATATAATGCCATAATTTTGGAAGTTATATTATCCCCTATCCCGAATCCGCTCAATGAACATCTAAGGAAGTCCCATGAAATTCTGTCAAACGCCTTTTCGGCATCCAAGGTAAGTAACAGACATGGAATCTTCCTAGACTAGGAATAGTGAATTAAAGACAAAATTCTAGTTGAGTTATCCTTCCCCTCTCGTGCAGGCACAAATCCTGATTGATCTACATGAATTATCTTTGTTATAACAAGCTTTAATCTATTCGCAATTATTTTTGCATACATTTTATTATCTATATTTATTAATGATATAGGTCTGTAACTAGCACAAACTAGGGGATCTTTCTCAACTTTAGGGATCAATGTTATGTGTGCTTCATTTGCTTGTTTAGATGGGGGGAACTCCTCACTAATATGATTAAAAGAGTTTACCAAATATGGGGTTAAAACTTCTTTAAAAGACTTATAATATTGAGCTCCATAACCATCCGGGCCTGGACTCTTATTATTTGGTAATGCTTGTATTATATTATATACCTCTTTGTCAGTAATTGTTGATTCCAGCAATTCTCTTTGTTCCTGTGAAATTTGAGGGAGATTTGCTTCTTTAATATAAGTTTTGATTTTATTTATTTCCTTTGTTGACAATGGACTATCTTTAAGCCGATATAATTGTTGGTAATATTCTTGAAAACACTCTGCAATTTTTTTAGTTCCATAATGTATATTTTGATTCTTATCTTTTATAGCATGTATATAAGATTTCTCTTGTTGTTTTTTAAACTGTTGGGCAAATAACTTGCTACTTTTATTATTGTATTCATAAAAATTTTGTTTTGTTCCTAAGTATGCTTTTGCTGTTTTAATATCTAATAATGCTTTTAAAGCCATTCTCTTACTCTCTAATTGTGTCAAAGTTATTTTAGCTAAAGTTTGTTTATGCACTTTTTCTAGTTCCTGAATTTCTTTAATTAATATATCTATTTCTTTTTTCTTTCTTTTTTTAACTTTGTTCCTAAAGAAATCAAGTATCCCCTCAAAACACATTTTTGGGTTTCCCACAATAGAGTTGGATTCGTACCTGGTAAGTCATTATCTTTAAAAATTTGAATAATATTTTTTTATTGTATTGACGTGTTACTCGTTCAGCAACATGTATTCATTAAATTTCCACCTAAATTCAGGCTTCAACGTCTTAGGCACAACAAAAATAATAGATACCGGAGCATGGTCTGAGAGCAGAGGACTTCCAATCTCTGCTGCTCTCAGGACTTGCACCCAATCTTGCGACAACAATATATAGTCCAGCCTAGCATAGCTATTATATTGTTTCGCATAATGAGAATAATCCCTTTCTTTTGGGTGAAGACTCCTCCATGTATCAATTAATCTTAAATTCTGAAATATTAATTTTATCCTTTTTAATACCTTATAGGACACTGCTGATTTTGCCGTAGAAGAATCTATCAAAGGATTTAGTGCAATATTTAAATCTCCCCCCATCAATACTAAACCTTCAGCAAATGCTTTAACTTTTGTTTCAATATCTTTTAATACATTATATTGCCCTGAGTTTGGGAGGTATATTGACCCAATGGTTATTTTTGTTGTTGCTATTTCCCCTTTTATTAGTATAAACCTACCCCTTTTATCCCCTAGGGTTTCCAAACATTTAAATGGAAAATTTTTATGTATTAGGATCATCACTCCCAATTACTTTTTTCCTGGATTAATACTCATAAACTTGGGAGTATTGTTTTGAGTTTATTTTAGGATAAGAGCCTTCTTTAAAATGTGTTTCTTGTAAAAGTAAAATTTGTGCTTTCTGAACTGCGCACTCATGGAGGATCTGTGCTCTTTTACATGGTTCGTTAATACCATTAACATTTAGGGAGATCACCTTGCATAAAATATTATCCATATTATACATTATCTAATTTAGAAACCTTTTTTTACCTTCTGTTTAATCTTAATCCTTCTATACATTACATTGTCTCCCAAACCTTCCAAATGCATTGAATATATGAGTATCCATTCTACCACCATATAAAAAAAAGAAAAATGAAAAAATTACCAGAAGTAGATCAAAGAAAAAAGCCACTACCCTTAGGACCTTGGTAACCCCTTGGAGCAAGGGCGATAGAGATTTGTGGCTGGGAATATGCAGGGAATGTAAGGATGGGGAACTTGCTGGGGCAGAAATTGACATTAGTGAGTATACCCACGGCCCCCCTCAATCACCTCAACAAAACGGAAGAAAAAAAAAGGAATTATACGTTACATTACTGGGCATCAATATGGAAAACTGCAGACCTCCACGCTGTTCTTCTCGGAGCTTCTTGCTCAGTCCATAATTACTCTAGGTTGTAGTCTGTAGCATCCTTAGATTTCGGTTGGACATCCCATCCCGGCATTGGTATCACTTCCAACTGGAGTGAAGAGAAAAATTCTTTAGTTTCCATAGGTGATTTAAGCACAAATTGCCTTCCATCTTTTTGCACTTGTAATGAAAATGGGAATCCCCATCTGTAATGCATATTATTTGCTTTGAGGATCTCTGTGAGAGGTCTGAGCTGTTTTCTCTTTATCAGCGTCTGGCGGGATAGGTCTTGAAATAATTTTATATTATTATCTGCATAAGTTAAATTGGGGATTGTTCTGGCTTTATATAGAATCTCTTCTTTTACTTTATAATTATGCACAGAGCAAATAATATCCCTCGAGGCATCCACCGGCACTCCTTTTGGTTTTGGGACTCTATGGGCTCTATCCAGTTTTATTCCACTGTGTACTTCTTTGTTCAAAATATTGTTAAATAGTTGTTGCAACACAGAGTCTATATCATCTTTTAAGACTGATTCTGGAATGCCCCGGACCCTTATATTGTTACGCCTGCCTCTATTTTCTATATCATCCATATGCCTTTCCATATCCACCAATTGTTTCTCCTGCAGTGTCAAGGTCTTCTGTAACATTTTCTGATTTTGTAGCAGTTTACCTTGATTATTTTCCAGCGTGTCAATTCTAGACGCCATTACTGATAGATCCTGCTTTATCTCTTGCAGCTCCGTTTTGATCCCAGCTGTTGCCTCATGTAGCAGCTCCTTTATATCTTGCTTCGTTGGAAGCGCTTTTAGGTAATTTTGCCAATCCGCATCTGTGTCACTTTCACTTTCTGCCTCGGAAGAATCGCCTTCCTGCGTTCCGCTTGCTAGCGCCCTTCTTGCAGCAGACAGCGCCATTTTAGGAGCGTTACGTTTTCGTTCCGCTTGTTTAAACATAGGCGCTATTTCCTTACCCGCTTGAACAGACCTCTCCTCCGAATGCCTCTCCACTTGCTTCTCTTTTTCCGGCTTGCTTCTAGTATGCTTGCCCATCTCGTCTGATCGTCGTTTTGGTGATATGAGGGGAGCCCTTAATGGAGCTCCAGCACTACGCCGCCATGCAGCTCACCATCAGACCATGCCCCAGCCTTCTATACCCTTTTTTATTGTAGCATTACAGGGCACCAAAACTGGTAGTAAAAAATGGCCCTAGTTATGTGTTGTTTATTTATTCAATAACAAATAATTAATCAGAGCTGTTACGTGGTTATTCAAGTCCTTTACATGAAAAAGTGTATACAGCTTTCTTTTTATCCTCCCCTCTGGATGGATTCCAAAAACTGAACTGGTCAACACTGGAAAGGATTAGGAAGTGCACAAAAATAAAACTACATATTATGTAGTAAACTCATGTGAAATTTACCAAAGTGAAGTGCTCAAAATATAGCGAATATGCCAAAACAGTGAGTCAGCCTACTCACCAGATCCAGTAGACAGCGAATTCTTTACATGGTCCCCTCCGGGCCACTGATCATAAATGCAGACACTCCAGATGTGACAAAAGAGTCTAACTTTCGGGGTGTATATCTCAATGGTATGGCGCAGATATCCCAGGTCATGTAGGATACAAAGCTTATATAGTGCAATCCATTTATTAAATGTCACATAAAATATACAAGATCTACAGACAAGCAGTAGAAGTTCAGCAAATAAAATCAAACAGGTAGCTCAACATGTTTCATGTGGAGTCGCCACTATTCATCATGAGCAGAACTGCTCCTGAGCTACCCGTTTGTAAATTGGAACCTACAGCTGGAGGGATGGGTGTTTTGATGTACACATTTTTGCTTGGGACAACCTCAATATACAAAATACCCATTTTCCTAGATGCTGAGAACATAGATTGGTTTCCTACAATTTCTTATGTTTCCAATATATTTTTTGTCTGCATATTCTAGATCCAGTCCTTGAATAAAAAAAAATATGAAAACTGTAACCTTGTAAAAAATATTTATTGTATTGTATATATTAGCAGCAAAAATAAATATATAATAAATATACCACATATCTAATTTTATAAAAATATTTTGTAAATATATATTAAATATTATAAATAAATATGTAAATATAAAAAATAACAGTGATAGTAGTATTTTTTCTAATATATGGTTGATTCTATTATATAGTATTATATCTTCTTCTTCTATCTTTTCGCTGAAAATCACGTTTTTGCTTTTTAACCTCCTGGTTTTTCGTGTCTTCCATTACCGACAGTTCTCTCAGAACCATGAAAAGTTCTTTAATAGCAGCATGTTGGGTTTTAACATCTTCCACCTATAGAGCAAAAAAATAACAGTGGTTAAATTATATCACAGCTCAGTTCTTATTCAAAACATGAGACAATTATTTTTTATCAAAATTCTATGGTATGGGTATATATAAGTATGTAAGAGTTAATTAGCTAGTTTTGTTATGATTTACCTTAGTTTATAACAAAAAGGAAATAAATGATGGATAACAAACAAGGGTTTACAGAGTACAATAGGATTAGAGGGCCCTACATGCGAGAGTTTACAAACTAAAGATTAGGGTACAATTGAGACATTAGGATTTTAGAAACAATTTTGTAATTTATGATACAGTTATGACTGATTAATTAAGGTACATTGGATAAGCTTCTTTAAACAGGGTGGTCTTTAAGGAGCATTTGAAAGTTTGGAAAGAAGGAGAAAGTCTGACAGTTGAGGCAGAGAGTTCCAGAGAAAAGCAAAGGCCAGAGAGAAGTCTTATAGATGAGAAGTTCAGAAGCAGAGTGATGATTGCGTGAAGGAGTGTATTTGGAGATCAGAGATGGAATATAGGGAGGGGCTTCACTGTTAAGGGCCTTGAATGTGTAAATAGTTTGAGTTTGATTCTAGAGCTGATTGGGAGCCAGTGAAGGGATATGCATAGTGGAGTAGCTGATGTTAAGCGGTGAGATAGATGAATGAGTCCAGCAGCTGCATTTAGACCAGATTGGAGTTGTGAAAGGTGACTTGCTGGAATACCTGCAAGGAGTAGGTTGCAGTACTGAAGGCAGGAAATTATGAGAGACTGAATCAGTTTTTTGGGAACTGAGATATGGTCGTTTCGGGCAATGTTGCGCAGCTGAATACGAAAAGATTTTGCAAGTATTTGGATGTGTGGTGAAAAAGACAGATGTGAGTTTAGAATAATTCCTAGGCAGTGTGCCTGTGTGGTCGAATGAACAACCCTATAACCAAGGAAACTTAGAAACATGAAATAATTTCTGATCTATAAATGCAATCTTATATGTGAATCTATTTTATGTCCTTTTCTACAGAAGAATCTTAGAGCTAACAAACAAATTGGTTCAATTGCTTGCTATGTGTAAATATGTCAACAAATTGGTAACACATACTGTGCCAATATAAAAGAATGGTGTAAATATTTAACCTGCTATTAATAGTCACCATCACTTAAAACAACAGAACCAATAATTAACATGTTACAAGGACTGTATATTTGTGCAGTACAAAGAAACCATGGCAATATTTATCAGTGTTGGTTAATAATCTGCCCTTCTGCTTGCTTTTGTCTTTGACAAATGCAGGCTCACTTTTGTCCTTTAGCTTAGAAACCAGAGATCACATAGAGACCTTAGGCAGGTGGTCAACTTCTACCACTACATAACTGGGCTTCTTTAATTAAATAAGTCCAGCACAGGGTTGGGCCAAGCCGCTTCGCCCCCAGAGGAAGAGCACACATAGAGGTGTGCCGGAGAGAAATGTTGGTGGTGGAACAAGATTATGGACCAGGAGTAGGTGAAAGAAGAAATATGTGCTTGGTGTCCCCACTTCGTTGTGCCCTAGGCACGTGCCTCTTCTGTCAATGCCTAGTTCCGTCCCTGGTCCATCGTTTAAGGCTAGCTATTTCTAACCTAATCCTTATTCGGGATTTAATACTCCTTGAACTTATTACTAATATTATTATGAGTTAAGTATACTAGACATAGAATTATAAAGTACTTTGCTTCACATTTATTGTGGTGTTGAGGATTAGTCTCTG
The DNA here is from genome assembly GCF_017654675.1 of Xenopus laevis. NCBI lineage: Eukaryota > Metazoa > Chordata > Amphibia > Anura > Pipidae > Xenopus > Xenopus laevis. The sequence goes on along the minus strand of NC_054376.1, from coordinate 89,295,149 downwards.
TTATAAATATGGTAGGAAGTCAGTCTCAGAATCTTCTACCTACTTCTCCATTCAAAGTGGTTTCCTTGCACCAAAAAAAAGTGTCGCATAACGTACATTATGAAAGGATACAAGTTTCAAGTACAGTACAGTTAGCTTTGTATTAACAGTGCCACAACACTCTTCCTTTTAACAGATATGGAACACTGTGGAACAAGCTTAAAGGTGATAAAGTACAAGGAGAGATGATAAATCCAAAATTAAGGGCTTAAGAAATGGGAGGCAAAAAACAAAAAATAATGGGGAAAGACATGTAAAAACTAGGGATGCACCAATTCCATTATTTTGTGATTTGGAAGAATCCCAAATCTTTTATGAAAGATTCAGAATCACTAACCAAATCTTAATTTGCATATGCGCAGGAAGGGTCATGTGCTGCATGAGGATAAGAGGATGCTATAAAAATATAACAAAGGTGGAGCAAATGCAAAACCTAAGAATGTAAATATTTAATCTACCTGTATAGTCTTTAGACCATTTAGGCCTCTGAGTTTCAGGTCGGTTTGCTTTAGCAAGTCGTCATATATTGTATTAAGCATCATTTTGAGGTTTCTAATGCTCGGTTGTAGTTCTTCATTTTTCAAATTCATTTTAGAAATGGCATCAATAATCTTCAAATAAACTGGAACAATCTGGCTCAGTAGAATTTTTTTCTCTCCTTCCTGTGAATTATATAATTATTAGTTCTCAACTTCAGTTTACAGGACTTAACAACCATGGACTCAATTTTAAAGGGAATTTCTACTGAAATTGTTTGTACATAATATATGCAATCCTAACGAACATTCCATTTTCAAAGCAATTTGTCCTTAGCTATTTCCATTTCAGTTTGCTAGCAGAAATAATGCAGCAGAAATCAATTATTTTCCAGTGAAGACTTCTGTACCCATGGTGCCTTGCATACTTCCAGTATTCCCCTTGTTTAGCAGGTAAGTTAATGAACATGCAAAGTATTGTGGGAAATGGGACCTTGGCCAGAGGAGAGCTGGCCACAGATACAATGTTACATTGGTACGGTCAGTAAACTCAGCCCCTGTTATTTGCTGTGTTGGGAGAACTAAACCATCCCTCTATATTTATCCCATTAACTGTGCCATATATCCCTCCTTTGTCCAAGCCACTGTGGTGGACAGTGGACTCCAGCATTCAGTGTCACACTTTCCTACAACTGTGCCACAAAAGGTATGCGTAAATGCTCAGCAGCAGCCACAATGGGATTATCTTGAGTTTTTCTAAGAAAATATATAGCAAGTAGCAGTATTTTATTATTTCTATAATTATTACTATTATTATTAACATGTTTCTCCAGCATTTAAATGCCAGGGAATTTCCTAACACTCAGTTGAACTGAGTGAAGAAAAGCCCAGTTGCTTTATTGTTATTTCTACTAAATACTATGTATCATGAACCTGAATAAATTAAAATCTTCACGGATAGTAACTTGTACTTGATCCTTACTAAACTGTACAAATCCATATTGGCGGCAAACAATCCTGTTGGGATTATTTAATGTTATTATTATTTAAGGTTATGAAGATCTTCAACTAAGGTCCTCTGTTGTCGTGTTCAGCAGTGCTAGGAGCACTTATAGGAATTTGTACACATGGATCTCAGTGGATTTGCTAGCATCAGGGCCAATAATGCTTTGCCTGTTTCTGTTTTTCTGTTTTTGTTAGACTAAAGACACATTGCAGTTAGCAATGACTGGAAAATCAACTGTTGAATGCCCTCATTTAAAAATAAATGAGATTGATATTTATAGCAGACTAAGACTGGGAATATAAAGGACAAAATGGCAAATAATTTAGGCAACATGGGTCTTATATTTTCTGTATACATGCAAAAATTCAATCAGTTTATCCACTGAGTGCAGATGCCAATTGATGCAATAAAGGGCCAGACAGGTCCCTCCTAGTAATCCTAGGTTATGCCTATACTGGCCAATGTGGTTCCCAATGTATGCAGCCAAACTGGCCTCAAAACCAGTTGTTGGGCTTGGGTTTTAAACAGAAAGATCTGCTCATATATGGCCAACAAGTGTCAAAGTGTTTCAATAAATATTAATTGATTTGCATGAAAATGAACACTTACCTCCTTCCAAGAGTCAAAAAACTTCTGAAACACAAGGCCATTATTGTCACCCTCATGGTCAATGGATTTCTATAAACATATGAAGTAAAATATTAGAAATAGATATAAAATAATAATATGGTATCTCAGTGTGTTATTGCTTGATCTATTACATCATTTTTGCATTATAGACATATGCCAAGATTACCAGATTATTTTAAACAAAAAGCTAGAATTTATCTAATAAATACAATTTGCTGGATTGCACTGACTTTAATGAAAACATCTGAATCTGTAATGCTCTTGTCGTTTTAGGCAATTATAACCGGAATTGGTACCGTCCAGCTTTTTCCCAGCAGTGGGTCAATTAGCTGACTTACTACACACTTATGGACAAGATTATTGACAAAGGCATAAATAGTAGTTTAGGCAGCTGTTAGACAGGTACCTTGACGACAACATCCAGTTAATGGGCCTCCAACAAGACAGTCCTGGACTAAATTATTACGCGAAACCCATACATTACATAGTTACTTATAGAAGCATGGGATCTGTTTGTAACAAAGTCTCACCCTGGTGGTCTAGTGGGAGGACGGCAGGGACGCCCGCCGCGCTGCTCCTCTTCTTGCGCCGGCTCTTTCTTAGTGCGCGCGCGCATGCGCACTTCCGGATTTAAGGCACATGCGCGCTGGCGTAATGACGTCAGCGTGCAATGGCGCCAAATTTAAAAGTATTAAAGGGGCATTCCCACTGTTTGTCATTGCCCGTGATAGGATTGAATTTCCTGGTGCTCCTGAGCCTTGTGCTAATCTGTCTGCTATATTCTGAACCTGTTTTGACCCCTGCCTGGCTATTTTGACTATTCTTACTTCTGGATCCTGATCTTTGCCTGCTTTCGACAATGCTTCTGTTTAACCCCTTGTTTGATCACCCGGTTTTGACCCTTTGCCTGTTTGACGATCCTTGCTATCCGCCTGCCTCGACCCAGCCTGCCTGACTACGATTCTGCCTAATCCTTTGTACCGTGACCTTCGACCCAAAAAGACTCTGCTAACAGCCGTGCCCCTTTGCTAGCCAGAACATCTCGCCTTGTACCCCTCGTTAAGTCCAGGTGGCACCCAAGTAAGCTGAGGGCTCCTCCCGAAGCCCAACGGTGGTCACACTACTGGTGAAGCCGAGACCAGGGTACTTGGCACTTGTTCTGGTATTGGGTGCCGGCCGTGACACTGTTATCTGGAAAACCATTTTCCAGAAAGCTCCGAATTATGAGAAGGCTCTCCCTCAATTAAATACTTAAAAAATTTTAAAGCACATTTCCTTTTTCTCTGTAATATGAAATTGTACTTGATATAATGGATCCTTATTGGCAGAAAACAATCCTATTGGGTTTATTTAATGTTTAAATTCTTTTTAGCAGACTCAATGTATGGAAATCCAAATTACAGAAAGACCCCATATCTGGAAACCCCTGGGTAACAGGTCCCATACCATAGTGTCATAGTCCATTTTTAGCTAGAAATACTTAATTTTACATTAATAATCTAATAAATTAATGCACATAGGAGCTAAACTAATGCATTGCCATTGTACAGTCTGGTGGGAATTTGCTCTAGGAATGACTTAAAGTGATACTGACACTAAAAAAATATTGTTCAAAATATTAATGTACATGAAAAGTTACCTATAGCTCACGTTGATCGTTTAATACTCATAGGGCTGCTTTTTTTTATAGTAATTGTTTCTTGAAGTTCCCAAAACTGTTTTGCCAGGCAGGCTGACTGTCCCTTCTCAATATGTCAGTTAGAGTTTCTAATGCTAACAGACTGCTGAAGCTCAAATATGGCAGCCCCCTCAGAGGGGAACATGGGGGATCAGATGGGTAATGTAAATGCATCTGTAAATACTTTTCTGGCAAAATTATAAATAGCATGCAAAGACAGTATTATGACAGATGTATAAAGGTTAGGTTTTCCAGCAGGAACCCCAATAAATCCCATTCTCAGAAGTGCCGTCTGTTTTCCTGAGTCTTTGTCCAAAATTATAAATAGCATGCAAAGACAGTATTATGACAGATGTATAAAAAAGGTTTAATTTTGTGTCACTATCTCTTTAAGGCCATGTCATGGCTTGATAGTGGATAACATTTTTAAATGTTTTCAAGGGCCACAAAAGTATTAGAATCAGTTATATAGCAGTTAGCAAATTGGCTGTTTTTGAATACCCAGCCATTTTTGAGTTGCCAAGAAAGCTCGCTGCAAGGAAAATTGTGCTCAATAATAAATACAAATAATAAAAGCAATATGTAGAACCATTTCTTTTTCTAGTTTACAGAGAAAAAGACAAGATCTAGCCCTCACTGCCCTCTGCATTGTCTGGTTAACTTCCTGTTTAAATCTACATTTAGCATAACACAACAGAAATTAGATTTTTTTTTTGCTTTCCGAGTTATTATTGGTTACTAAAGTACATTAGTACATAAGTACATAGGTAATTACTTAATTTCTTGCCCAATAAATTCCCAGCAGCAGCAGAAAGAGACAGTAAAAGGATACTTGTGTGTTTGAGAAGAAACAAGAAATGTATACCAATTTAAGCAAACATACTTACAAAGTGTTTTCTCATTTCTTCAGTGGCAATGCTTGCATCCTTTAGATTTACAGAAAATCCAGAGATGTGTCCAACAAAATAAATAATCACACTGAGACAGAGCAGCCTATATGATTGTCTCATTGTCTCTAATTGAGGATTGTGTTTCAGTCGTAGTGATAAAATTAGTGTATTACCAGGTCCAGGTTACTGAACTGATCTTGTTCTCTTGAAGATCTGAATGTCTTTCATGTTCTATGCAGGTGATATTTATACTAAGATGCAAATGTCAAAATTACTCATTATTCACATGCCTCAGAGGAGGAGATGGTGTTAGATAGGAGGTGTGATGCTGCTTTGGTTTGTGGGGTTTTCAGCTTGTGAGCTAAAGTTTCCTCTAAATGACAAAATATCCTACACACCATGCGTCTGTCCAGCTATGCATCAAGCTTAGTAACACAAGAGATCCCTAGAAAGTCCAAACACCTTTTGCAGACTTCTAGAACTTCATAAACTCCAAGTGCGCATTTTTATAATTTGTAATATGTCATTTGTGGCAGAGGTCACTTTAGATTTCAGTGTTGATACATTTGCAAAAAAAAAAAAACAGAATATTAACCACAAGCAATTGTGGTAAAGTAAAATCATATAGATGGATGTTACATCAATTTATCTAAGCATTTACCGTAAGAAGGCATTTTATATACATAGCTATTGAAGTCCAATAAAATTAATTTTACTGTGTTAGGTGTGTACTGTGGTAAGTAGCAGATCTGCTGTTTTGAGCTCAATGTAAAAAAAAATCAGCAGTTGGATAACAAACCTCATAGACATATTACAAATCTTTCAGAACTGTGGGGTCGCTTCATCAGTTTACATCGTAATTCTCAAAGTATATATATATATATATATATATATATATATATATATATATATATATATATAAAGCAAAAAAAACTTCCGCACACATAGGTCTTGATAAGTGAAAAAGTCATCCCATATCTGGCCAGTCCTATGCTCAATTTTCATCTGATTCATTAAGAATTCTATTGCTTCATTATACATTTTACAAAGGGACTAAGTTTTACCGGCAACTTACCATATATATATATTATATATGGATGCACGAGTGTTATGGAAATAAAGGAAATTTGAACACTTGAAAACCTGGTGTGCTGGTCCATTTTGAAGGTTACACATTACTTTGACCAAAGCACCCACAGAGAAAAATAAAGGAAAAAGTGCAGGTACTATCTGGAAATTTATATATATATATATATATATATATATATATATATATCCAGAAGTGACGGAACACCGAGGGAAATAAACAAAGAAGTCAAAAAATAAACTAATGCTGGTTTATTACTTCCAACGTTTCAGTTCTAAAGACTTTTCCCTGATGAAGGTTCGAGTTTAGAACCGAAACGTTGGAAGTAATAAACCAGCTTTAGTTTATTTTTTTGACTTCTTTATTTCCCTCTGTGTTCCGTCACTTCTGGGTCTCCATATTACTTTGTACTGGACTGGCACCCAGGCATTTACTGCAATGTGGTTGTGCGTTCCACTCGAGTGTTACTATATATATATATGCACCGAAACCAGGATTCCGTTCGGGATTCTGCCTTTTTCAGCTGAATTCGGATTCGGCCGGTTCCTTCTGCCAGGCCAAACCAAATCCGAATTCTAATTTGCATATGCAAATTAGGAGTGGGAAGGGAAATCGCGTGAATTTTTGTCACAAAACAAGGAAGTAAAAAATGTTTTCCCCTTCCCGTCCCTAATTTGCATATGCAAATTAGGATTCCGATTCGGTTCGGTATTCGGACGAATCTTTCTCCAAGGATTTCGGGGGTTTGCCCGAATCCAAAATAGTGGATTCCGGCATCCTTAATATATATATATATATATATATATATGGGTCAACTTCAATTAGATGAAAAACAATTATCTACTTATTCAGTCCCAGATTTCCCCATAGACCCAACTGCAATTCAGTGAGAAAAACATATTGAAGTCTATTGAAGTCTATGAGAAAAAATTAATTAGGAGAAACGTTTTATTTTCTTTGGTCTATTTTAATACATTGATTGGATTACTTAACTATTTTAACAAAGATAACAACTTGCGTAACATAATTTGCATTCAATAATTAAACAATATAAGCATTGTTATATTAGAAGCCAAAAAAGCAACCAACATATCACAGGTGGTATAGTCCTCAACCAAAATATATTACAAACTTCATGGTCTTTAGTCTATAGGTATTTACCTTAATTAATTTTCCTTTAAATTATTTTTATTACATTACATTAAAACAAACAACAAAGCAGTAGTATTAGTTCTATAAAGTATATAAAGATGTGGGTATGTTTGTGACATAAATACTGGTATCCGAATATACAAGGCAAATTAGAAATGCAGGTGTGGTATCTGTTATCCAAAAACCCATTATCCAGAAAGCTCTGAATTCCAGGAAGGCAATCTCCCATAGACTTAATTTGGTTTAATTAATGTTTAAATTATACCTTATCCAGAATGCCCCAAGTGTTATGGATAGCAGATCCCATACCTGTACTTTGTGATTTACATAACATAGAAAAATAAAAACAAGTGCATTTTGTTTCAGAATTAAGTGCTTACCAGGCTTGCAGCATCAGCTTCTATGATAGATGTAAACCTCGCATTTTTCTAATGTTTTATTGATTTACAAAACTCCCTAAGATTATTCTCAAGAGGCCTAAGGGCTAGTCCACACGGGGAGATAGCCCTGCGTTTGCGGTCGCGGCGACAAAGCGCCGCGCCAGTCGCCGCGACCGGCGCAGGCGACAGTTTTGTATGGGCGCCTATGTAAAAACGCCTGTGCTAACCACACGAGGCGATGCGCTTTTCAACAGTCGCCTGAAAAAGCCTGGCGAGGCATTTTCAGGCGACTGTTGAAAAGCGCATCGCCTCGTGTGGTTAGCACAGGCGTTTTTACATAGGCGCCCATACAAAACTGTCGCCTGCGCCGGTCGCGGCGACTGGCGCGGCGCTTTGTCGCCGCGACCGCAAACGCAAGGCTATCTCCCCGTGTGGAATAGCCCTAAGAAGACCAGAAGATGGGGAACGGCAACTGCAAATTTGAGCATTTAGCACATCAAATACAGTATTTCTGTCTAGATAAGTTTCTAAGCTTTAGTTCTCTTTTCAGACTATATTGATGAAGGCAGAAACATTGGTCAGTTGTGGAGGATGAAAAAGTAGTTAATCAAATTTAATTTGCTTGTTAATCCCCTTTTTATGAACTTGTCCTCATTTGTAAACCAAAGACAAATGCAGCAATATAAAGGAAGGGGATCATTATACAGGACTCATTATCTAATACTAAACTGATTCCAAAGGGAATGATGGGAAAGGTAGTAAGCATAAAGCAAAATAATGATCGGCTATACTAAAAAAAATTGAACACAAGTCATCTGGCTGAATATAGGCTTAAAGGAACCCTTAATATATTGATATCTGACCTAAGCTGTTATACCTCAATCTACTCAACTGTATGATCCTTTTCTTTTGAGACCATCTAAAACATCATTAAATCAAAACTCAAATAAGGAAAAGGGTCCTCTATTAAGGAAGTATATGCTTATGGGTCAAATGCAAAGACAATTCTTTTCCTTCTCTGATAACTAAAGAACTAAACATTTATTACTTTTGTGCCTAATTTTTTGCAATATTCTGTTTAGTGGATTTTAGCTTGTGTCTTCAACATATAACAAAGATATTGATATCTAAACAGTCTGAGGCTTATTTAGGGAGTGTTGGATTTTATAAACCAGGTTTTTGAAACCACAAGGGGAAAAATAGCAAAGAGCAGTGCTCTAAAAAATATGAATTCCTCGAAAACCTCGAAAAAAACTTCGGACAATTCCTAGTGAAAAAAAATCTGAAAACCTGTCCTAATTTATTTAAAGCGGTGCAATCAGATCAGCACAGCTCCCATTGACTTATATGGCACCCCAACAACTTTTACTTGGCAAAATTTTGCCTTAGAGGTTTTTGTGATTTTTACACTCCTGAAATGTCACATTTTTAGAGCTGTTTAGAAACAAGAAATAAGATTTGTGTTAAAAACCAAAATTCAATAGTTAGTAAATGGGTCCCATAGTGTGGAAATATAGAAGAAATATAAACAAAAGTATGCATGTGTAGTACTTTCTCCTTAAAGTTCTATGTACAAATTAAACCTACGAGATAGGGATGCGTCAGGCACAGGCAGTGGCAATGTAAAAGAAACTACAGGGCTCAGCTCAGCCCTGTTGGGGTATATGATTTGGGGATTAGTGACAATGTATGTACTTGCACATAATGACTTGCATATGATCAGGGAATATCCATTGATCAATTCTCTCTCTTTTGCATGTTATAATGTATTAAGTTATGGCCAGAAGGTTGGTCTTATTGCCTTTTCAAAGAATAAATGTGTGGCTTTAGATAAGTGGCTAATCTGTTACTCATCTTACTCAAATGAAGGCAGCACTTGAAATAGATTTCCAGAAAGAGTGTGAATTTCCTATACATGAGTAAAAGAAAGACTACAATTCAAAAAAGTGTTACTGTTCAGGGTGGAGTATTTTTTTTTAAATTGTGCAAACTGGTTATAATCGTAGCAAGTCAACCAACCCAGAAGTGCTTTCCTGTGAATTTATTCAGAAAAAAAAACCTTAGATTTTTCAAAGTCCACCACTTGACTCCAAATACTGTAGGTTCTAGGAGGTACCCCATAGGCTAAAACAGCAATTCGGCAGTTTTAGATAGTGAATGGTCGAAGTCGATTTTTTTTTGAATTTTTTTAAATTCAAATTTTTTTTCAAAATCAAATCGAATTTGGACTATTCCCTAGTCGAAGTACACAAAAATTAGCTCGAAATTAGAATTTTTAAATTTGAATTTTCACTTCGACCTTTGATAAATCTGCCCCTAGCTAATGTAAATATGCTGTGCTGTGTTTTTTAAACCATGAATAGTGTTAATTTATAAAAAAAAATTCTTGTCCTTTCAAATGTCACTTGTGTTAAAAAAAAATATATTTTTTAATTTATTTTGGGCTATTTGTGCTGTGCAAATTTTTTCACAATATCAACATAATGAATTGTGGCAGACATCTTAATAAACAAATGGCCCATATAGAATTCACTGTACTTATACTTTACTACTTCAACAAAAACATGAACACCCTAAAAACTCACATTGAAACCAAATCAATTCAGCTACTCCACTCTCAGACAATCTTAGCCTCTGTATGTTAGAATGGTTGACTTTTATATCATATTTAGACAGGGTTGGACTAGGCCAGCGGGCACAGACCCGCTCCCTGCACTTTCTCCTTACCTCCCGGACCCCGGCTGCGCCCAAAAAATGCATAAATGATGATGTCCTCTAATATACTTGTTAAGAGTAATTATGTCCTCTTGTAAGCACCTTTTCTCCAAGGAAAATCTTGACAGGTTGTCCATGCACTTTTTTAAGCTCCGTGTTGGAGCCCACCAGGGCTACCACCTCAGGAGCCCCTAAACCCATGCCTGGGGCCCCCTGCCACAGTTGTGAGATCCTTCACGCATGCTGCAACCCCCTACCTTCCTTGCACATACCTTGTAGTCTTCATTTCGGCCTCGGTTAGGAGGGTAGGTCAGGGGAGAGAGCATCGGTTGGCAAGGCCCACAAGGGCGTAGTCTGACCCTTATTAAGCTCATAATATCTTTTTTAAATATCTTTCTTAAGGACAAAACTAAACTGCATACTCAAGATGAGGCCTTGAGGGAAAATAAAAAATAATGTCTTCATCCCTCGGGGTAATGGGGTTTTTTTATGCAAGAAAGTTTTTTTTTTTTTGCTTTGCTTTAGTCGGAAACCACTGGGTAGAATTACACAAAAATCCCCAAATCCTTCTCAATTAAGGATACCCCCAACACCTTACCATTTAGGGGTCTATACTGTGTAAAAAGTATAGTGAAACATTACCAGTAATGTTACCCATAGCAACCAATCAGCAATTAGATTTCAACGATTAAAAAACAAAAGCAAAGTTCTGATTGGTTGCTATGAGCATTATCACTAGTATTAAGCAATTTTTTTTTGCCATGTAAGGTTTCTCAGTGAGTTTCAACACCAAAAATTCAACACCAAAAATTCAACACTAGGTAAGTTTCAGGTGTGACGGCACGGTAGAAAAAAAAGTCACAGTAGACAAAGAAGACACCAATATACTCTAATGTATTTTGCTATATAAAAGTTAGCGCAACAAAAATAATGCCACGACTAAAATGTCGCCCATAGACTTTAATGTGTTTTGCAAATGTTCTTATAGTTTCCCCAAATTTTCTGCAAAGTGAAACAGGACAGATTTGCTCATCCCAAAACATTGCTGGTAAAGCTTTACTACACTTTTTCCACTGCATGATAAATAGACCCCTTGGTGTACAACTTGCATTTGTGTTATTTCTACCAAAGTGCATAACCTTGCATTTATCAACACTGAACCTCATTTGCCAGTTTCCCACCCATTTAGTAAAAAGCACCAAAATACTGAATTGAACTTATAGTTTTGCACAATTTTGTATCACCAGTAACACATAGGGACAGTATTTATAATGATAACCATATGGTTATTAATATGTAGAAATATAAAAATGTACTGTAAATAAATAATAAAGCCACATACGTAAAAAAAATAGCATAGAGAGAGAGAGCGAGAGAGAGAGAGAGAGAGAGAGAGAGAGAGAGAGAGAGAGAGAGAGAGAGAGAGAGAAAGCAATATAGTATATGGATATACATGAGAAATGATACCTGTGAATAACACTGGATTTCTTATGTTTTGATTACTTTAATAAATTGATGTAAACAAGAGAACTGCTTTAAATTTCATTTTCAGAAATGTACCTTTTTTGATACACATTTTAGTATAGAAAGATAGAAAGTCTTTAGTGGACATTAAAAAAAGAGATCAAAAATGTCACAGAGGGTTAAGCTGTGTCACAGATCAGTGCGTTTTTTTCAAAAGCAATATTATTCATAGAAAGGTGAGAGTAAATGACATTAGCAATATGTGATGCTCCTTAAGATGATTTTAACAAAAATTCGGCAGAATTCCATGATACAACTTTCCTTATGCGGTTTCTCAGCTGGGGTGTTATTTTATATAGTATGTGCACGAATATGCATAGGTTACTTCCTTGAATTTACCAACTGCACTTTTAGGTGTGAATTACATCACAAAATATCATATAATCCACATGAAGCTCTGACTAATTTTCTTTCTTTCTTTTTTTTTCTTGCGGTTTCTCTTTCACAGTGTCATTTTCTCTTTTTATTTCTATGATATCAGAGCAGTGTTGCACTAAGCACCTTTAGGGATAACCAGAAAAATTATATTTAGGCCCCACTGTCACAAACATTAGCCATAACAAGAAGTTAATTTTTATTAACTTGAATAGGACTATGTTGAAAATAATAAAGGAATCTTGTCAGGGCCAGGCCGGCCGGACGCCCTAGGAAACCAGCCAGACAACCCCCGCGCACATACACATACAAACTCAACCGTGACGGAGGGGTGAATGACGGAGGGGAGAGGAGGGAGGGAGGGGAGAGCGATGGAGGTGAGGGTGACAGGAGGGAGGGGAGAGCAAATGGGAATGGGTGATAGAGAAAAGGAAGGGGGGACTAAGGGATGTGAACACGGACTATGGGTAGGCAAAAGACAATTTTACAGGTAGCTGCCCAGCATCCCCTATCATTGCGCCCTAGGCAGCTGCCTCTTCTGCCCACCCCCAGTTCTAGCATTGAATCTTGTTTTTATTCCCATGATAGGGCCCAGTAGTAGATTCTCATGTGGAGAAGTCAACTTCTGCATTGGATAAAGATGGAAAAGAAAACTGTACTTAACTGAAAATATCTTACTCCTCACAAAAGTGCTAAAATATACCAGGGTGCATCAGATTAGGTCCTAAATGATTAAATTATGTGGGTACTTATTACCCTATAATTTGGGAATGCCCTCTGATTCTGATTGGAAGTATTGGCATATATAGAACACACTCTTGACCTCCCTAAAATTCTTTCCCATAGTCTCCTGTCTCCTGGGTATCATAGGAATGCTACCTATGCACAATTATACTAAACTATGCTACTTACAATTACTTTATTATGCTAAGAAAGCAATACTACTTGAGAGGAAGTCGGTAACTCTTCCCTAGCTAAGTTTTGGATGAAACTGATAAACGATTCCTTGCCTAATCAAAAACTGGTATATCTGGCGCATGGATGTCCTGATAAATTTGAAGAGATTTGGGGATCCTAGCTAGATCATCAGCCTTCAACTACAGAGGAAGCAGACCCCCATGGTTGGGGGGGGCTATCAACCTTTAATTTTTGGATGCAGATCTATAAATTTAATGGCCAGCTACAGTGGTTTGAAAACATATATCTGATTATATCCCCCATTATTCAATATGAATACAAAGAACCCTTGGCTCCTGGAATGATCAGTAATCATGTTAATTGGTGTAGTAAGTCCAAGCCCCCAATATCCCCCCCCCTGGCGCTTTTACTTTAAAAAAAATGTGCAGTCAAGGGTAAATACGCAAAATGAAGCCCTACTGATAATAATGGAATATGCACAATAGCAATTCCCACTAGCCATTTGCATTTTTCAGCAGAAACGCCAATATGACAAGGAAACACCATATTATTGAACTCTAATGGATCTACAGGTTTGGAAGTACAATTCAATGAAATACACTGCGTATTTTCAATATGGAGGCCAAACTCGCGAGATGGATTGCACATTTGCGTATCTGCGGCGTTGTCTGCTGGTGACATAATTATGCTGCATATTGACAGTCAGTCTGGCTACATTTTTCATATAAATTGCTTTTCCACTTGGCATTTTTTTTTACAAAAGTTTAAAAAAATCCCAAGCAGAATTGTGGAAACAAGAAAAAACAGAAATGCATGTTGGGAAAAGAAAACTACAGGCTGAAAAATGCACATTATCATGCATTATCATGGTTTCATTAGCATATCTATGCTTAACCGCGTGTTTTTTAAAACACCCTGTGTGACCTTGTCCCTTAGGGCAGGGGCACATGTAGGGGCACATGTAGGGGCACATTTACTAAGCTCGAGTGAATGATTAGAATAAAAAAAAACTTCAAATTTCAAAGTTTTTTTTTGGCTACTTCGACCATTGAATTGGCTACTTCGACCTTCGACTACGACTTTGAATCGAAAGATTCTAACTAAAAATCGTTCGACCATTCGATAGTCAAAGTACTTTTTCTTTAAAAAAAAACTTCGACCACCTACTTCGCCACCTAAAACTTACCGAGGTACAATGTTAGCCTATGGGGAAGCCCATAGGCTTTCTAGGCAATTTCTGATTGAAGGAAAATCGTTCGATCGATGGATTAAAATCCTTTGAATCGGTTGGGAGGACAAACTCACAGTGCACCCCAGTCCAAGGGTGCATGCACATGGATACCAACACCAGATACGTGAGGTCCTCCAAAAAGTATCAAGGCAGCAAGTGAAAAAATATAACATTTTATAAGGACAGATTAAGACATGGCTACTCAGCTACTCAATAGCAGCAGTGATCCAGGATTTCAAACCTGTTACAGCAGGCCACCATCTTGGAACGTGTCTATGACACAGATCTTTACTGCTAAAGTGCTGTGGTTTCCTTGGGTTGGTAAAGAAGTCTGAAACATAACTTGCACTAATAGAGCCAAATTTACAGCCAGTTTAAACCCCAGGAATATGGCTATTAAAGTTACCAGGAGAGGCTTTTTGCCGTCCCTGGTAACTTGCGAGCAATGCCACCTTAGGCAAGGTTCTCCCCTTGCTTCATGGAAGGCGCACACCTGAATAACATTCATAATTATTATTTATAATAATTATATTGTCAGTGTAAATATTCATTTTTAATTATGTTCTTTTATCCATGTTTTTTATTTGCATACTAGCAGATCAGGCAGATTTATTTTTTAAAACATACAGTATACTAAAATACGTTTACATGTCTCTCGTTATAGCTATTAAAGAATTCTGATTCCAGGGGCAAGCATAAAAAGCTGTGCTCTCTGAGATAAAACCTTGCCTCAAGAATATAACAAAAAAATAAGTGCTACATGTTCTGTATTTCTAAAATGTATTTTACTTCATGTTTCCAGTCTTCTATACAGCAAACCTTCGAGGCAGTAAACTTTTCAGGTTGCTCTCAAGCACGATCAGTGCCTTTGTCTGATGCTCAATGTTCAGTTCACACTGAGATACTCAATACTTACATTTGGATTCTAATTTGGAGGGGGAAGCTTTTGGCTCATGAGCATGCTCAGTTCTTCTCAACTCCGATTACTAAACACACCCTCCCGTCTAACAACCAATGAATACATAGCATTGCTGGTTCCCATAGAAATTCTAGCTCTCTGATCCTATTTCTCCTAACCACCTCTCCTGAGCTCAGCTTAACCATAACAGTGTTCAAACTAGGGTTGCCACCTATTGCCCCAGTTAAGACCAGGCAGGGGGCGGGGCTGTGACAAAGTGGTGGTGGAGCCGTGACATATAGGGCATGGCTGTGACAGGGAGGGGCGGACCGTTATGTTGAGAGGTGGCACTATGATGCGGCTAATGGCGAATGGCCAATCGCTATGTCAATCATGGGTTTCCTCTCAAAATACCAGGCTGTCTGGGTCAAAACCGGACAGGTGGCAACCCTAGTTTAATCCCAGCAGAACTTTTTTATCAAAGTATTTTGTGCCTGTGTAGACCTGCATTCTGCTTTGCAAATGCTTCTACTGTATACATTTCCTGTTTGCAGATGTCAATGTTACTGGTGTGTCAGAGGAAAAATGGCCGCCAGGTGAAAGCTGCTATTTATTTTAGGAAATTGTGATGGTGGTGAAGGGGTATATGCAGTACAAACGATGTGGCTTGGGTGGGGAAGATACATGGTGGGAAAATGTAGGCTTTACATGTCCTTTAATGATTTTTCTAGACAAAGTAGTTCTTAAGTTGTCTCCTCCATTTGAACCTAAATGATCTCACTTCAATCTCTATTTTCAAATCCTTCTAGAGCAGAGAAGACTAGATTTCATACATTAGGGGCAAATTTATCAAGGGTTAAATTGAAGATTCAAATTTTTAAATTCGAATTTTGAGTTTATTTAAGGGGCAGATTTATCAAAGGTCGAGGTGAATTTTCGAATGAAAATAATTTGAATTTCGAGCTATTTTTTGTTTACTTGACTAGGGAATAGTCCAAATTCGATTCGATGTACTGTCTCTTTAAAAATTTGACTTCGACCATTCGGCATCTAAAACCTGCCGAATTACTGTTTTAGCCTATGGGGGACCTCCTAGAACCTATTTGGAGTCAATTGGTGGACTCTGAAAAATCAAATTTTTTTTGGGAAAAACTTCTAATCGAATTCGATCGAATGCGCTATTCCTTCGATACAATTCGAATTTGGCTGAATACGGACCTATTCGACCAAAAGAAAACTTCAACTTAATATCAGTTGGTGTTTTTGAATTCGAATTTCAAAGTTTTTGCAATTAGAAATTCGACCCTTGATAAATATGCCCCTAAGTGTAATTTGACTAGGGAATAGTCAATTTGGAGTCGTTTGGTGAACTATTGAAAAAAAAATGTTTTTTTGTAAAAAAAAAAACTCGAATCAAATTTGATCAAATTTTATTCGAGTTTGCAGTTCGACCCTATTCACCCGTTTTTAAAAGATTTGTTTTTTTAATATTTCGATTGGACGTTTTGTTTTTCAAATTTCGATTAACTTGAAATTCGACCCTTGATAAATCTGCCCTTAGATGTCTGCAGGTGTCTTTGTCTCTATTTGGATAACATAGTAACATAGTAAGTAAGGTTGAAAAAAAACACATGTCCATCGAGTTCAACCCTTTTTTATTTATTATTTTTTTTTTTTTATTAACTACCTATCTGCCAGTTGATCCAGAGGAAGGCAAAAAACCCATCTGAAGCCTCTCCAATTTGCCTTAGAGGGGGGAAAATTCCTTCCTGACTCCAAAATGGCAATCGGACTAGTCCCTGGATCAACTTGGACTATGAGCTATTTCCCATAACCCTGTATTCCCTTACTTGCTAAAAAGCTATCCCACCCCTTCTTAAAGCTATCTAATGTATCAGCCTGTACAACTGATTCAGGGAGAGAATTCCACATCTTCACAGCTCTCACTGTAAAAAACCCCTTCCGAATATTTAGGCGGAACCTCTTTTCTTCTAATCGGAATGGGTAACCTCGTGTCAGATGGAAAGACCTACTGGTAAATAAAGCATTAGAGAGATTATTATATGATCCCCTTATATATTTATACATAGTCATCATATCACCCCTTAAGCGCCTCTTCTCCAGCGTGAACATCCCCAATTTGGCCAGTCTTTCCTCATAGCTAAGATTTTCAATACCTTTTACCAGCTTAGTTGCCCTTCTCTGTACCCTCTCTAATACAATAATGTCCTGTTTGAGTGATGGAGACCAAAACTGTACGGCATATTCTAGATGGGGCCTTACAAGTGCTCTATACAGTGGAAGAATGACCCCCTCCTCCCTTGACTCTATGCCCCTTTTAATACAGCTCAAGACCTTATTTGCCCTTGATGTTGCCGACTGGCATTGCTTGCTACAGCCAAGTTTATCATCTACAAGAACTCCAAGGTCCTTTTCCATAATGGATTTGCCTAGTGCAGTCCCATTAAGGGTATAAGTGGCTTGGATATTTTTACATCCCAGGTGCATGACTTTACATTTATTAACATTGAATCTCATTTGCCACTTAGCTGCCCAGATTGCCAGTTTGTCAAGATCATGTTGCAAGGACGCCACATCCTGGATGGAATTAATTGGGCTGGATAATTTTGTGTCATCTGCAAACACTGATACATTACTTACAACACCCTCCCCTAAGTCATTAATGAACAAGTTAAATAAAAGTGGACCCAATACTGAGCCCTGGGGGACCCCACTAAGAACCTTACTCCAAGTAGAGAATGTCCCATTAACAACCACCCTCTGTACCCGATCCTGTAGCCAGTTTCCTATCCACGTGCAAACGCCTTCATTAAGCCCAACAGACCTTAGTTTAGAAAGCAGTCGTTTGTGGGGCACAGTATCAAACGCTTTGGCAAAATCCAAATAGATCACATCAGTTTGATTTTGTGCCATCAAAGTGACAAGTAGCTTGTAGGCTTGTCATTTCATTCCCTACACTTCTTTGTAAAATATCTGTATGTTTTGCCTGGGACCTGAAGTTTGATTGGTTTCCTGTAAATCTGGTTTCCATTTGGAAAAATCTGGTTTCCATTTGGACCTGCCAATTAAAGGCTTTCCGCTGGTGAGCTCATTATTCATAAATATATACACAGTATAATACAATATATATATATATATATATGGTCTCTTTTGGATAAGCTGAGCCTCCCTAACTAAACTTTCAATATTCTTCACTCATATATATACTGTACATATATATATGTCTCCATACTAAAATAACTCAAGAAATTAGGGTTTTACAGAGAGAATCGTGAAAATGTTTCCCTCTCTAATGTTGTTGTACTGGCAGATTCATTCGATGGGTGCATTTCTTTCACAAAACACAATATTGGTACTTATACTCTTTTCTTTTCTGGGCAATTTGTAGACACCTTTGGTTGAGTTTGTCATCTTCCTCTGAATTTAACAACTGTGTAAGTATAACTAAAAGAGGGGAAAAAAAGAAACTGGCATATTTATACATTTGTAAACTCTCCAAAAATTTCCCAAAATGCTTCTTAAAATGACCTGAATTTGGGCAAAATTTTGTGGAAATGTAGTAGAACATTTTTTTCCTCCAAAATGTGTTTCTTGTATAATGGTAAATATTAAAATACAGAAATTATCACTTATTTGCTTCAAAAACTGCTCTAATTTAATATGCTTTAATATTTATTATAGCCGTTTGGTCACATTTCCATACTTTGTCTAGAACTAGTTAATAGCCGTGATAATGAGGGAAGCATGTTGTAAATACAAAGACTAAAAAAGAAAGGCAATTTTATTGACTGTGATTATATTAGTAACATTAAAGTTTATATTAATTCGGAAAAATACACGTTTTTTTCTGTGGGGCTGAGCTCTGTGTGGAAGAAAGGAGAAATGTTTGTAGGAGGGTGATGTGGGGTTCTCCGGATGACCTTGCAAAATGATTCACTGGAACGTAACTGGAAAGGTAAGGGGGAAACAAAGTACAAAAAATTGCAAAAATTGTTTAAAATTTCCAGTACAGTTTTTTTGTTTCACTACCTTTCGCTAAGTAAGCGCTGACTGCGATATTTGATTGCACCCAATGTGTAACACAACTGAGTAACAGGAAGGTGTGGTGAAAGTGCCAAGGTATCGGCTTTTTTCGGCTGGTAGGTATTTCTGTGCTACACAACAGGTTTTAGGCAATGTTCACCTCACATAAAATTGTCTATAGCTAGTTCAGTTATACATATCACATATCACAAATATTAGCACAAGATTTCACAACTACTTAATGGCACGCTCAAAACAAAGAGTTCTATTCTATCCGTGCAAAAATGTAAAAGAGCTTATATTAAAAGAAAGACAATGGGTATTGAGGAAATGTATTTTAGTGGGTATGAATGCTGCAATAATCTGTACTAATCCAATCTCATCTACTAAAAGAAGGTAGAGGCATATGCACTTATCTTCTAGGCCTGAGTAAAATGTATTATTGTTATTTGTCTGGTCAAAATGTTTATCTGTTTATTGTTACTTGTTCAACCATGTCAGCAAACGTTAGTGGCTAATTAGAGGGTTGTAAAATGGCTAAAAATAGGGAAGACGATTTATACACCTCTCATTAACCATCTGTGGCTCCGGCATTCTTCTCAATATATTTTGCTTCTTGATTAATGGTGGCGGCCTTTTTGAAACTATGATTAAACTTTTTTCTCATACCTCCCAACTGTCCCAGTTGGCCATAATCCCAAATTTTTTATTAAAATGTCTGTCCCAAGTTTCTCTTTGATCTCCTGCGCTGATGCCATAAAAATATACAACATTTCTGAAACGTAATAAAATAAGAGCCCAGAATACTCAGCACCTGCATTTCGATACAATTGTACAATATAAGCTGAGCAGGTCTCTTGGGGGAACTGAGACTAACAGTTTAAAGGGCAATTTCACCTTCATTAGCAAAACTGAAATAACGACCCTAAAACCCTCAGAAATGTGTTCACATGTTCCACAACCTGCCAAATTATGTAAAATGGACATGTTATTTAGGGGTGTGGCACAAAATTGGCAAGGTCAAACAAATTTGTGTCAGACTTACTGATCCAGGTGGAACCACTGATGTTGAGGAAGACAACCCGTACAGCTCCCTCACCAGTTCTACCCCCAAATAGGTACGGAGGGAGGCCAGTGAAGATGACGTATGGGAGCTTCATACAATTCCTTACTTAATAGTTTAAGTAAGAGTCTAGTGGATTCTCCTGATCCAGTCCAGATAACAATATTAGGATTTTACTAGTATTACTTTGGGCCTGAAGGAAAGCAAGTACATTACTAGAAAATACATAGATATTGTTCCTGCAGAAATGTTAATCATTTTTGGTCATTTGTAAGATGTCTTAAAGGGATACTGTCATGGAAAAAAATGTTTTTTCAAAACGCACCAGTTAATAGTGCTGCTCCAGCAGAATTCTGCACTGAAATCCATTTTTCAAAAGAGCAAACATATTTTTTTACATTTAATTTTAAATCTAACATGGGGCTAGACATACTGTCAGTTTCTTAGCTGCCCCCAGTCATGTGACTGATAAACTTCAGCCACTCTTTACTACTGTACTGCAAGTTGAAGTGATATCACCCCTCCCTTCCCCCCCAGCATCTTAACAACAGAACAATGGGGAGGTAACCAGATAAAAGCTCCCTAACACAAGATAACAGCTCCCTGGTAGATCTAAGAACAGCACTCAATAGTAAAAAGCCAAGTCCCACTGAGACACATTCAGTAACATTGAGTTGGAGAAACAACCGCCTGCCAGAAAGCAGTTCCATCCTAAAGTGCTGGCTCTTTCTGAAAGCACATGACCAGGCAAAATGACCTGAGATGGCTGCCTACACATCAATATTACAACTAATAAAAAAAATACACTTGCTGGTTCAGGAATGAAGCGTTATATTGTAGAGTGGATTATTTGCAGTGTAAACAGTGTAATTTAGAAATAAAAACTACATGATAAAAATCATGACAGAATCCCTTTAATCCCATAATGCCACTCATATCCCAAATAAAAAGTGTGTATAGCAGAGCCCTCTTGAAATTCCTCATTAAGTATCAATGGGAGACAAAGAGAATGGTGACTGTTTAACCTAAATTGTTTGTGTATAATATGCCATATTTATAGGTTGTCCATCCAGCTATCTAGGAGTTCCTGTTTAGGAGGCATTGGGCATCCCCACAGTGAGCACGTCAGCCCCCACTAGACCACCAGGTACTCTCACATCTGGTGAAAGTGGAGGTCCTATGTAGCCAGTCCATCAGAATCCAGATCAGTGCAGCCAAATTGTACTTCCTAGTATCTTGGAGATTGTATGCAGCATTAGAATGTAATTGTAGTAAACTTATATAGGGCTTCTTCCCATTCCAGATTAAGCCTACAAAGGTACAGTTGAGTTGCTTTATGTCTTTATATGTTAGAACTTGTAAAGTCTCTAGGTGGTAGAGAAGTTTGGGAATGGAAATTCATTTAATTAAATTTATTAGGCCAATGAGTTAAATGAGTTAGAATTTGTTTTTGTTATGAGGAGATTTCTTTTATTATTTTGTCTATGGCTGAGGTTATGTTGGCTGAACAAAGTTTGTGTATATTTTGGGGTTTTTTTCACCCCCAGGTAAGTTATTGTGTCCTTAGCCCATCTTTAACCATACTGTGCTGTTCAAGAGTGTATATGAGAGTTGCTTAAGGAAAATGCAGTGGATATGTCAAGGTGGGGATAAAGATAGCTGTGGATTGTTATATATTGTTATATTTTGTTATATATATAACAAAACATCATCTGAGAAAACACTAAGTGATCTTACCATTTGAGTACCAGTTGTGATGCCTTAAAATGCATCTTCTGATTAGGAGATTCTTAAAAGAGTCTCCAATGCTAAGTTGAATAGCAGGGGAGACAGGGGCAACCCTGTCTTGTTCCCCTGGGCATTAAAATAGGTTCTAGGTTAGAGCCATTAACCCTCAAAGTGTTTAGAGGATTGGTGTATATAGTTTCAATGGGCAGAGAAAAATGAGAACCATAGCATCAAGGCTCAAGAGCATGTTGTCAGGGTTAGGAGTAGCTATTGATGACAGAAAAAAAGTTCTTTTTACTTTTGCTGAATGCCTACCATGCATGAATTCCAATTGGTGGGCTGTAAGGACGTCTGGCAAAATTCACTGCATTCTATTAGCCGTTATTTTAGTATTTTAAACTCCACATTCAGCAAGGCAATTGGTCTGTAGGAATAAACAAATGTGGTGTCTGGTTTGGGAATGAGAATTGTGTATAAACCTTGGAGGACATCCTGCCTCTGTAAAATAGTATTGTATTTCTTGTAAAGAGCACCCATTTCTTTTAAAATGGTTTTGTGTACTTCAGATGTCATTTCCTTTTTACTCTATTGTTAGCTCTCTTAAGGCTATCTCCATTGTTTAACCTCAGTAGTGGACCACAGTGATAGGAAGGTTTGCAGAAGGTACTGTTTACTTCACTCTGTAGTGATTAAAATGTAGAATATGAAGTCCTAGAACACACACCTGTTTTATTGGTTAACACAGTTAATTTTATAAAGACAAGAGACCTCCCATCAATAAACTCACATGTAAAAAATACTATCGATTCATGCCAGATACTACAGGCCCCTGTTACAACTTCCCTTCTAAAAGTAGGTGTGTCCATATTCAGTTTACCAGTCAAAAAAGATTTACTAGTGACTACATCTCCCATCATCTCCTGCTATCCACTGCATCTCCTCCGATTCTTAAACATTTTCATATAATTTTACAATCTAAGCATATGTCACATAAATATTGTATAACATAGATTATATAACATCATGCAAAGATATGAATACAAAAATAATGATAGCTAACTCTAGTTTATAGCCCAATAATGCCATTTCCTACAATCTATCCTGCTTTTTGGAATTTAATCAATTGCAATATATTTAAAAGTCAGCATTGATCATATTGGAATTGATTGTATATCGGTAGCAAAAGGAGGGGGTAATAGAGCACAGATGCTATTGCAACATGAAACTTATTGAATAAAAAGAAGTTGTAACAGGGGCCTGTAGTATCTTGACAAAGGCTCTAGACAAGAGCCAAAATGTTGATACTGGCATGAATCAATAAAGACTTTTTATGTGAAAACCCAGGATTGCACTTATATGCTTCTATGGTTGTAATGACACCTCATTAGGCAGCAGCCAGGCTTAGTGTTTGTTTGGAGATTTTAAGTGAGCAAGTGTGGATCAACAGCACTCCTTGAAAAAATTAAAAGCAGCATACAAAAATACATGTGATGTTTCAGGACTCACGTCCTTTCCCAAACATATATGTACATGTGTGTGTGTATTGTATATACTTTCCTGCCAAGTGTGATCATGAGTTGCCCTGCAAGTTGCATGCATTGAAGAAACTGAATAAGGCTCTATCTGTTTTCTACATTCTACAAATCCATTCTGTGTATGATGTTAGTAGAAGAAAAATGTTTTTCATGTATTCATTGCCCTTTTCTCTGTGAAATAATGACTAATTATCCAGTATGCAGTTTTTGTTTAAAACGGAAAGTTTAAAAACATGACGTCAAATTAAGTCAACTATAATCTGCACAATAACAGGAATCAAAACTCATAACGCACACATCAGTTTCTTATCCGTTTACGTAAAAGACTATAATGGGGAGATAATATATGTTCATAAGTTCAACATATGTAGCGTTGCATGCCTCCTACCCTACAAAACAATACTTATTAAATTAAATCTGTGTCTATGACCATTAGGAATCCCACATTGGGGCAAATTCACTAAGGCACGAATCGCCGAACGCTAGCGTTAATTCGCTAGCGTTTGGCATTTTCGCTACTGCGCAAATTCACTAACGAACGCTGGCGTAGTTTCGCTAGTGTTACTTCGCAACCTTACGCCAGGCGAATCTTCGCTAGCGACGAAACTACGCAAATTCACTTGCGCAGTGTAGCGAACGCTACCTTTTACGCTAGACTTCCTTCGCCACCTCAGACCTGGCGAAGCGCAATAGAGTAGATAGGGATTGTTTCAAAAAAAGTCAAAAATTTTTCTAAGTCCCAAAAAACGCTGGCGTGTTTTCTACATGATGGCTGATAGGCTGAAAAAGATCGAAAATTTTTTTGGGGCTCCCCTTCCTCCCCCCTACTTTTCCTGACTCATGGCAACTTACATAGACAGTGGGCACATGTGTAGGGCAAAATAAAATTTTTATTTGCAGATTTGAAGGTTTTCTAGGCATTTGTAGTGCAGATACGTGTTCCTCCATTGAAATTTAAATTGCGCGCAGTATGCAAATTAGCCTTCGCTAGCGCAACTTCGCTTTATATAGCGAAACAACGCTAGCGCAACCTTACGCTACCCCTGTGCGCAACTTCGGATTTTAGTGAATTTGCGAAGTGTGGCGAAGTGCGGCGAAGTGCGGCGAAGTGCGGCGAAGTTGCGCCTGCGGTGAATTTGCCCCACAGAGGGGGCTCAGCCAGCGTTTCACCCTCTCACACTTATGTATGTACTGTATGCATATACTGGCTTTCCAACTATTCTACATTATATTGCAATGCATTATAGCAATAGAAGCTGGACACTGAGCTAATGTTGAGATCTTTGCAATTTATAACCTTAAAGCACTATTTTTCCCCTAATTGTGGTACAGTATATGTCCAAGGATCCACTTTGCTCAAGGTTACAAATACATGTCACCTTCTAAAGCTCAGATATAAGGAACATCACAGGAGTATTCAACTTACTTATCTCCCTATGTGGCCATCAAACTTAATCCAAAAATATCTAGGTCTAATGGGGCCATTCAACTACCAAACACTTTTTTCAGTTGTTTTCAGATTGTTCACCAGAAAATGAAACTTTTCACTTAAATATTAGAAAAACAGTCACAAATAGAAAATACAAAGTAATTGGAAAAAGTCTTTATTTGTAGTGAACTGAAAACAACAACTGATCTGAAAACAACTGAAATGAAAAAAATGTTTGAGATTGAATGACTCTTTTAACCTGCCTATTAGATAGACCCAAAAATACTGCTCTAGCTCCCCCCAACCCGAGGGGGGCAAGCCACACTTTTTAGAAATCAATGTATTAAAGGTTTCTCTTTTGAGGTCTGGAATTGTGTCACTCCCCCTCTTAGGTCACAATAAACTTACAGATACAGGAAAACACTACTGTCTCAGTTATCATAGTGTTGTAATAGTCATTTAGCCATGGTTTCAATAATATTCAGGAAAACAAATCATTTATCTGGGAGAGTAAGTAGGCTTATTCAACAATCTAATTATCAATAATAACAATGACAATAACCAACATCAGAGTCATGGGCATAACTATAGAGGAAGTAGACCCTGCAGCTGCAGGGGGGCCCAGGAGGTATAGGGGCACCACTAGGCCCTAATTAATAAGCAATTTCAACATATATTGTTAAAACGGGAAATCTCTGGATATGTTGGGGGCCCTTAAATTAGTTTGCTGGGGGGCCCAGTAACATTTAGTTATGCTGCTGCTCAGAGTTGACCCAATAACTCTAAGGGGCCTATTTACTAAAATTCAATCTGATCCCAACATATCTCTAAAAATGTGTGGATTTTCTGTATTTCTTTAAAGGTTCAAGATTTAGGAAGTGTAAGTACCACAAAAAAACGAATATAAAATTTAGCCAGGTAAAAGTTGTCTAAGTCATATAGACTTAGACTTGGACAGAGCTTAAGGTACAAATAAGACTTAATTGGAATCAGTAATCAGCATATAAGTCATATAGAAGTCAATGGGAGCTGCCTTTTAGAGGTTTTCTGATTTATTTTGCTAGTAATTATCCAAAAACTCTAATTGTAGAGGTTTTCAAGCTTTTTGTATTTTTTTAGCACATTCTCCATTTTTTTCATTTGTACTTTTTAGAGTTGGATCTTTTAATAATAAATAATGTCATTTGTGATTTGAGAGAAATAGAGTTTAATTGTGGTTATCAAAAACCTAAAATTCGACCTTTGATAAATGGACCTTTAAGAATGTCCACAGTATGGTTGTTTTTAATTGCTGTCCATTTGCCTGGGGGGGGGGGTTCAATAAAAATAACCTGTTCCCATTCCAGTTAGTATATTGTGTATACATCTCTGGCATCATTGATAACTTTAAATAGGAGTGCTCAAATACTTTGGTCCATAGGAATGACCATAAACAGTAGTATAACCAGCTATAGCATAAGCAGGTCAGCTTCCTCTATAGTATTAAAATTCCCCCCTCCTGCATGCGGTGGGGGAGGTGGGTAGAACCTGCAGTGTGAGGTAATGTGCACAGGGCCACTCCAAATTTTTTTAATGGGGGGGCCCACCACGGTCTTGTTTTGCCCCTGCCCATAAAGCTCAAAAGGAGGCCATGCATAGAAGTGCCAGCTCTAGTAATTTTGCTATTCAATGCAAAGCACATACAGTATATAAGAGATGATTGCTCTTGAAACAATTATTATAGATCCTTTAATATATATTTTGTGATGGGCGAAGTTATTCTGCAGGCGCGAATTCGCGGCTAATTTGCGCGATTCGCCGCCAGCGAATAAATTCGCGAAACGTCCACGAAAATTTGCCCGAAAAAATTTGGCGGCGTTAAAATAATTTTTTCGCCGAGCCTAAAAAAACGGACGCCGGCATCAAAAAACCGTTTCGCAAATTTTGCGTGAAATTCGCGAATTTTCCAGGGAAGCGAACCGGCGCAAATTACTATATATATTAGTATATTCTGTTAAATACATGTTTTTCCTATGATGGGGTATAGTTCTGAGAATTTGATAATCCCATTTTGGATCTGTAATTTAAGTAGAGCTCTATGGAGAGGAACAGTGACATTTTCTTCCTATAAATACAATTCGGTTTGAGGGCAAGAACAAGTAAGTATATTTTAACAAAGTGGCAAGAAAGCTTGAAGTGGCAGGAAAGGTGGGAAACTGCAAAAATGTCACCACAATGTGGTGCAACACATGTATCTACACATACTGAGACAGATGTAGAGACACATATTGTATGTATAGGTCCCTAGACTCATTCTTAGTAATTGGCGTAGAAAGAATTACCAAAATAAAGGGGAGCCAATATTGTCAAAAAGCTGTAAAGGAAAAAGTTGAAAGAAAAAGATCAGTCTATACATTGCATTACTTGTATGTCTTATATATTATGTACCATCAGAGACATATTAAGGTATTTGCAAACCTTAGTTTGAAAGGTCACCTGTAAACTCTCCTGTGATTGGTTGTCTTAGATTAAAATATAGTGTGGTATTTTTGTTATTTTTAGCCTTTTGTTATTTTGTGCCCTCTAAGCCAAGAAATGCACAAGACTTGTTTGTAGAAAGATTCTTCTTCAATAAAATAATTTTAACTGCACTTTTCAATTCATGATGGTCCGGTTAGTGCCAGCATGCCAATATCGAAGGCAAAGTTTACCTAAATGATGTCATTCAGATTTGTTAGACAGTGTCTAAATTCACATTTCACTGGTCTCTTAAAATTTACATAGAAAAGGTTTCCTGTGATGCATCAAATGAATTCGTCTTTCCATTAGCTGGTAACTATGTGGTTTTGATTCCTCCCCACAACCAAAAGCAGTTGCCATCCATATGCGGTTGATTATTCTTGAAACATATACACATGCTATCATGATGGATGGAAAAAAATATTTAATTAGCCAAAAGTGACTGAAACATTAAAAAAAACTGCTATAGTCATAGTTTCTTGTTTTATTCTTTTTGTATGTCGAGATATGGAGAATAACTTACA
Source organism: Xenopus laevis (assembly GCF_017654675.1). NCBI lineage: Eukaryota > Metazoa > Chordata > Amphibia > Anura > Pipidae > Xenopus > Xenopus laevis. The sequence goes on along the minus strand of NC_054376.1, from coordinate 89,267,328 downwards.
AACTTCTAAAAATAATTTCTTTCATAAGGAAATTAACACTATTTTATGAAGACGTTATGAGCTATGTTTCTCTTAAATACAGTTTTAAGCATTAGGGGTTAGTGCATTATGTGCTCTTCAGAAAATTAGAATGTAGTGGTAGTGGTGACTTAAGTAGAGCAATTAAAAGTACTATGTACTGAAAAATGAATGCCATGTAAAATCAAAAACAGTTAAAGGATTTTAAGACTGATTTACTAAGGACAGTACAAGATTCAAAGAGCAAAAACTGGTGCAAAGAGCCATGTTTTTGTACTTTGCACCCTGTCCCACATGTTGTATCTTTAGACACACAAATGCCTGCACATTTGTAATAAATTCAGTGCTTCCTGCATTCTACAGCTCTGTATTCATGCGTTATTGGATGGAGGTGGCACACTGGCATCCCCCTGAGCTCTCTTGTTTAAAGAGTTTAATGAGTTCTCAATAAACAAAAAAAGGGGGGTATAGTAGAGAGTTAAATGTGGCAAACAGTTGCTGTGGTGTAGAGGATAGAGAGGAGATTAAAGAAGAAAAGTAAAGCTTTTTAGCTATTGAGTTCGATTGTGGGAGGAGCGCATGCACTTGAAGTGGATGATGTCAGGATCAGTTTGTGACTTTCTCCGCTGTTACATTGTTAGTTAGTTAGTTAGATAAATTGGGTTGAAAAAAGACAAAGTCCATCAAGTTCAACCCCTCCAAATGAAAACCCAGCATCCATATACACACCCCTCCCTACTTTCACATAAATGATATATACCCACCTGGTACGGTGATCCTCTTTATGGGTAAAAAGGTCCCCTCTATTTGTCTATAATGTCCTCTAATGTACTTGTAAAGTGTAATCATGTCCCCTCGCAAGTGCCTTTTTTCCAGAGAAAACAACCCCAACCTTGACAGTCTAGCCACATAATTTAAGCCTTCCATCCCTCTAACCAATTTAGTTGCACTTAGTCTCTGCACTCTCTCCAGCTCATTTATATCCCTCTTAAGGACTGGAGTCCAAAACTGCACTGCATACTCCAGATGAGGCCTCACCAAGGACCTATAAAGAGGCATAATTATGTTTTCATCCCTTGAGTTAATGCCCTTTTTTATGCAAGACAGAACTTTATTTGCTTAAGTAGCCACAGAATGACACTGCCCAGAATTAGACAACTTGTTATCTACAAAAACCCCTAGATCCTTCTCATTTAAAGGAAACTCCCAACACACTGCCATTTAGTGTATAACTTGAAATTAAATTAGGGTTTAGAACAAACTTTTGACCTAGTTTGAACCTCCTTTAGTTTGAAACTCCTGTGTTTGTAACTCCACTTATAGATCCCCCACTTAAAGATGATCAGCTGATCTATCTACTATATCTTCTGAGGTACTGAGTTGGGGTTTAGCTGGTCGACTGTGATGGGTGGAAGTAGGAGCAACGGGATCAAATGCTGTTTAAATAGCGTTGTTGTAGAGAGAATCTGCCATATTCAGATCAGAAAGGTTGTTAATATGAAAGATTTGCTGTGCTGCTACTGTTAATAATTGTTGTGGATCAAATGTGTTAAGATATATTAACGTGTCGGTGGAGACAGGGGCAACCCTGGCCATTTTGCTGACCTGAGACGGCCTTCGCTCTGCCGCCCCCCCACCGCCTTTTCAGCGGTGCAGGGGGTCGGGGGTGTCCATGTCGCTAGTGCAGGGAGCACAATTGTAAAATAATAAAATGAGTTAACAATGCAAGACAGTGTGCTTATATTGAGAGAGGGTGATGGGAGAAGTGAAGAGGAGATTAGAATTTCAGGATAGTTTGATGGATGTTTCAGTGCAGAGGATATATGGAGAAGAATAGAGCAGAGAGAGAAACTTTATATTTTGTACTTTAAATTGCTGTACATTAAATTGTTTGTGTGTATATGTGTTTATACACACACACACAAGTTTGTTCCAGGTCTTATAACCCACAACAAAATGAAATGTTTGCTTTCAACAGCAGTAAATGTTCTCTCAATTAATTGCTAAGGATTTCTTTGCCCCATTTTATATGGTACCTGTAATATGAATGAGAAAAGGAGAGGGTAAGAAGATACAGAATAACCCTGGTTAAACAAGAAAAACATTTTCAGAAGAGCAAAGACATATATGGGATTGTTCAGGAGGCAAATCAGCCAGTAGAAAAGAATAGACAACAAGGGAAAGTATGTGTTAAATGGGTACATTTGATCAATGAGTCATACGTTTGTATGAAATTCTGTGCTCAAATAATGAGCCGCGCATCACAATTACCAAAATGAATCTTTCCAGAAATTAATATCTGCCCTTTAGAAACACCTAATGAGGCTAAATAACACACATACATGTGTGTTATTTAGCCAGGGTTATTATGTAACTTCTTACACGCTCCTTTGCTCATTCATATTACAGTAACCATATATAATTTTTCCCCAATTCATACTATGAGGATATATACAATATATATTTAAAAGCATGCTGAAATAATTTTACAATTGCTATTAGCTTATGAGGTAACATAATTATTATTTGTTATAAAGAGGTGTTGCTGATTCCTTTCAGTTATTGCGGGTCTCTATAGATGATAACTGTGCTCATGAGTGCTGCACCCTACTCACAGCGTCCTGTTCTGTTCTTACTCACTGCAATTACTCCAGAGTGGGTTCAAGGTTACTTTTGGACTTAGTTTTTTTGCTCTTGCATCTAATGAGTAAGGTACATATGTCCTTTATTTAAGAGGTTCATTAACTTTCCTAAAGTATATTGTGCCCAACTTTCTGAGTTTCTCTCATGAACTATGGAAAATTGCTAATTAAACTATAAAACTGTCCATTGAGACAAACAGAACCGGCTACCCGTGCTCTAGTAAGTAAAACCATTTCAAAGTGTCAGAGCTGTAAGTACCATTGGCTTTTGTAGTGTAAAGTACATGGAACACTTTCTGCCGCCTTTCTCTGAAATACAAGTATAGCACAAAAGTCAAGCATCAAAGTTTCCCTAAAATTATTTTCAAATGTTGGCAAATTCATGAAAATGTAAAATGTATCGTACAATGATTTAAATTGTCTTTTTATATTGTTATGTGTATAACCACTAGATGGAAGCAAAGTATTTTATTTTTCTTGAAAATTAAAAATGAATGCAAATTTACCATAAGAAGAAAAAAAAAACTATCTTGTGAACCATAGGAGCATTCTCAGTCAATAAACTTGTATCTCTCATGTTCCTTTTTACTATACAGCAATTTTTTCAGGAATTTTTTTTTGGTGTGTGGTCAGTAATACACTCTTTTAGAATTTGCTGAGCGTCTCTGAAACTGTTTAGCAAAATGGCTAATTTTGTGACTGCTCCATTGAAACACCTAATTGCAGTCCTAACTTTTATCTAAGGAGAGTGACCCCTGTAACATTCTATTAAATAATATATATATATATATATATATATATATATATATATATATATATATATATTATATATATATATATATATATATATATATATTATTATATATATATATATTATTATATATTTTTATATATAGAGAGCAAGATTGATTAGAGACAGACAGAGAAAGAGAACAATAAAAAACAACACTATTAAAAAAACATATAGATCGCTTATAATAAATTATGTAGGATATTCAGACACAATGTTGAATATAAGGTGCTGAATATTGTATAGAGTAACCTGATATTTATAGGAAAGTTTTTCTGGGACAGTCACAGGATTTTACATCCTTATATAAAGAATACATGTTTTTAAGTTATTTCAGTGAATGTAAAATTAGTGTCAGGCTATAATATCCTGTTGTATCCCAACATAAAGCTCCATTAACATGGCATACAAGTATAGGGACCCATAGGGTTAATGTGACTCTATGGTTTTTAATCCCTACACTTCCTGATCTCCCTAGTTGCTGGGCAGAGGCTAGTTGTAATTTGCATAGTTGTATTATTGGCCAAGAGGTGCTGTGACTACTTCCTTTTACCCTTTGGTATAGTGAGTGAGAAGGGGTGGATCTTCCTCTTTGGCTCCTGGTGTCTGACCCATCCAGAAGTTTCCAGGGAGACTGGGTACAACAAGTTCTAGTAAAGCCTGTTTGCCCTAGAGGGACCTGAACCTCTAGTGTAGAAGTCAGGGATGCAGGGACCCCGTGAATGAGGCTACTGAGTGGCAGGAATATAATGTTATAGACTCTCTAGGAGAGTAAGACAGTGAGGGAAGATATAAAGAGCAGTTGTGTGCTCCAACAAGGTTTTGCAGGGAGTAGCTTCCTAGGCTGTAAGATTTGCCTACAGTGAAGAGACCACAGTGAATAGGGTGTCAGACTTTAGGTTCTCCTCCCTGACCACTCCACTGGGTGAGATCCAGACCACGTGTGAGGTATAGGGATGTAGCGAACTGTTCGCCGGCGAACTAGTTCGCGCGAACTTCGACTGTTCGCGTCCGCCGAATGTTCGCGAACGTCGCGCGACGTTCGCCAATATGTGTTCGCGTTCGATTCGAACAAAAATCGTTTGACCATTCGACCATTCGATTCCTTCGACCGCTAAAATCGAAGGATTTTCGTTCGAATCGAACGATCAAAGCCATTCGATTGAATGAAATCATTCGATCGAATGGTTTCGATCGTTCGATTCGAACGAAAATCCTTCGATCGAACGATTAAAATCCTTCGATCGTTCGAATCGAACGATTTTGCGGATGTTCGAAGTTCGCGAACTGTTCGCGAACTGTTCGCATTTTTGCCGGTGTTCGCGAACGGCGTTCGCGAACACATAAACGGCAGTTCGCTACATCCCTAGTGAGGTATTTCTGCCTAGAGGGAAGTTGTACTGCCTTGACTACTGCCTCAGTGAATGCACCTGTATCTGCCTCTGATATACTGTCTGAGCTGTGTGCCTATATATTCTGCAAATGCCTCTGATGTAAGTAACCTGTGGATCAAATAAAGTTATTTTGTTCTGTTTGACTGCAAGAAGCTACTGGCACCCATTTCTTTATTGGTTAAAGCACAGTAGCCTGTGGTAGTTGTAGTTGCACTACACCACACCTTCATTTCCTCCACTATGTGAAGGCCCTGCCTTAAGTGATAGAGTCCTGTGTAACCCATGCTCTAGTATACTAGCTGGATGTTAACCCTGTTGGCCTGGATAGTCCAAAAATGTGTTACACAAGGTTCTTTATGTTTCTTGTATTTAAATAATCCATCTTTGTAATCAAGAAGATATATGGTTCAGTGGTGGTAATAGACAATATAGATTAACATTTATGGATATATGGTCTACTTATCTCAACTTAATAGATTCATCAGGGTAACCAAGAAAATAAATATAAAGAAATGTGTGGTGGAAAGGATGTCTCTGATCAATGAATGATCCAGAAATAAACCAAATGCAAATATTTTGTTCTGCCCATTTTTGTTCATTCTAACATGTAACATGTTCCTTTTTACTATACAGCTAACCATTTTTCCAGGAAATTTCTTTTGTGTGTGGTCAGTAATACACTATTTTAGAACTTTCAGGAAGTGAAAGAGACTATTCAAACCTGGTGCTTAGTGTGTCTAGCTTCTCTGAAGCTGTTTAGTAAACTGTCTTATTTTGTGACTGCTCCATTGAAAGGCCTCATTGAAGTCCTAAATTTTAGAGGGATTGATTAGAGACAGACAGAGAGAACAATGCATGCCTTATGCTTGTATGTTAAATGGCATAGGCTTTCCATTTACTGCCTAGTTCAACTGGCTTCACTTCATGTGATGCCAGACCAATCCCTTTGGTTCATTAGGACATGCTTCTTGCATTCTATTTAAGGTTATTATCACACAACAGGAGGGCTTTAGTATGAAAGGAGGAGTGTTGTGGATAGCAAGCCTGTCAAATGCTCCTTAAGCAAGACTATGGCTTAGGCCACCCAGACTATGGATCCTAAGTAGACTTACCTCTTGGCCAAGTCTGGACTGAGAATCAAAATAGTCCCCTGCATTTCAAGTACACAGAAGCCCAAGCAGCCCCTCACCTGCCCACTAAATAGTGTCTGTCTATGGCATCTTACCGCAGCCCCTCTGGCATTTGCCAGAACTCACAGATTGCCAGTCTGGGCCTGCTCTTGCCTGCTACATTCAGGAGCTTGGGACAAGCAGCAGATGTCAGTCAGCATTGACCTGGCAGCAAGGATCATGGTAACAGGGAGGGTGACCTCCAAGGTCCAAATGAAAGTGACAGGGAGGAGCAAATCCTATCACCTCTCTGGTCTGCCAATACACATAGCAACAGAAATTATTGGAAGATCAAATGTTATGTCTGAACATCCTGGCTATGAGCAGATGTAAAGTTGGGTTTGAGCTGAAGAATGATTTGAAATTCATTTGAAGTGCAATATGCTGGAATCAGTTGTAAGAGCCAAGCGACAACATCACCCCCACTATGTGCATCCTGTGTTGGCACAAGTCTGGGGGAAGAAACATGATTTTATGACAAATGTTCTTACTGAATCATTATATGGCTCCTCCCCACCAGAATTTTGCTGGACTAGGAGAAGAAACATGTTATGCCATTATTACTTTTTCCGTTCTCCCCAAACACACTTGCATAGTTTGCATAGTTGTTCCAAATTGTTTGCACCACTGTTTCGAACTAAAACAACAGAATACTTTATGGTTCTTACACCAATCCTGACCTGCACCAGTTTGGATCTGCAACTCACAAAAGGCATTATATTTTTTCACATTTGTAAATATTAAAGCTTTTTGTCACCTAAAAGACAGGATTGGAAAGTAACATTAGGATGCTCTAAGCATAAATAGATGCTCTCTGAAGGGAAAGAGACACCTTATTTGGGTTTGTTTACTACTCAGATGATTCTGGTGTTTTGGAAGTAACTGCAATGGAAATATATATTTATAGTGTATCACTGCAAGAAATTATTAGCAGCTTTATTAAACGTTTCAGGAACCAAATACAAAATGCCTATAACTCAGTACCATAAATCTTACAATTACAGTCAGTTTTGTCACGATCGCTAACCCAATACCCAGAACAATTGCCAAGATCCCGGTCGCAGATCGTATAATAAGTGTTGTAGCTTACAAGAATCAGGGTCAGACAGGCCTGGTCAAAACCAATCGGTAACACGGTACACAGACATAATCCAGTAAAGAAGTCAAGCAGGCAAAGAAGGTCTGTCCAGGCAGAGTTCAGGCAAAGTCAGGATACAGGCAGGACTCAGAATTAGATTAGCAGAATAGAAGCGCTTTCAGGAACTATACTAGTTAGAACTATAAAGGGCGTGGAAGGAATTGAGAGATCGGATTTATAGGCTGGATAATTAGATATATAGAACAGGTGTGGGTTAATACAACCCACCTATAGCCATCATTCCTGCCTGAAAAACTAAGGATATGATTGAAGTCATATGAGAGACAAGAAGACCACACATCAAGCAGTGAGTTCTTGGTTCAAATCCAGGCAGGATGTTACAAAGCTTTACCCCACAGCTTTTTATTTAGAAGGTGTGATTATTTCTCTATTTCAACCAATCATAGCCAGGAAAGGAGAGGAGTGAGTCTGTTTTCTCATCTTACCCTATTCTATATAATTATTGTTTAGAGTATCTTTATATAAAGCGTGAGCAAACAAATATTGTCAAATATATATATATTTCTATCTTTATATCATCTATCTATCTATCATCTATTTATCTATGTATCATGTATTTAGCCTATCTATATAGGGTAGATTTTGGTACACATACAGCACTAACAGCACATTTATATCAGTGTGAAAATAGCATGTTCATGAATGACAGATGCTTCAGTGTATTTAATAATTCATACAGACTTTTGATGAACATAAATAGTTTTATTACTCAATCATTTCTCCACAAAATAAAATAAAATATCAAGACACAGGAAAACATGATACTAAATATAAATATTGGAGATAATTCCATAGTGCACTAATAAATAAAAATTTGTTAATCCATAATTTTATATTACAATATTAGAAATTCAATTAAAAAACACTTTTTAGATAAACATATAAATCGCTAATAATAAATTATGTAGGATATTCAGACCCAATGGTGGTGAATATTGTATAGAGTAACCTGATATTTAAGTTTTCCTGGGACAGTCACAAGATTTTACATCCTTATATAAAGAATACTGTACATGTTTTTTTAGTTATTTCAGTGAATGTAAAATTAGTGCTCAGGCTATAATATACTGTTGTATCCACCATAACGCTCCACTAACATGTCATACAAGGATCACAAAAACGTGTTACACAAGCATCTTTATGTTTCTTGTACTTAAATAATCTCTTTGTAATCAAGAAGATATATGGCTCAGGAGTGGTAATAGACAGTATAGATTAACATTTATGGATATATGGTCTACTTATCTCAACTTAATAGATCCACCAGAGAAAATAAATATAAAGAAATGCAGGGTAGAAAGGATGTATATCATTTTTTTTTCTTTTTAAATACAGCGTGTTAGTGCTACTCATAGCACTATTGTAGATGCCCCAGTTAAGACAAGTTTGTAATGTCTGGTCTTCTCTTTCTAGCGTTTGGATTATTTCAAAGGTGAATCTAGCAAAAAAAATCTCTCAATCAATCTTTCATAACATCTCTTCAATATACTCCTGAATCCACTCGACAAGTATATCCATTTCACTTATGGCTTTCCATAATACCCTTTTACCATGAATCTGCGGGAAGAACAATTAAACCAGTTAAATAATTTGTTTGATGACATTTTTTGCATGATTCCGCAATAGTAAAACCCCCACCTCCTCTCTGTGCTAATATTTTAATAATAATTCATGCTTAGATCTTGAAACTTAATCGTTTTGTTATTGGCCCTGTTAAAGTGGTAAGCAGCATTTCTAAGGAATACTTTTATTAGTGCTGCAGAAGAACATTGATAGATAATGAACAGACCATTAATGCAGACCAATTTTTTTTTAGATATTACACATTGCTTACCTGGAGTACCTGGCAAGTTTTTTTTTTCAGCTCTCTAAAACTTTTACTTTCAGTTTCTTTTTGGTCACAGTGACTTTTTTTCTGTGGAGGAAAACAATATGTAAGGAAATGTTGTCCTTATGTATACTTCTTAACAGCATCGCAAAAATATATTATGTAGTATCTACATATTCAGAAACATACAGGTCAGTTATTGTTTTGCGAATTGTGACCAAAAATGCATGAATTTTACACATAGAGATTTTAATGCAGTGTCCACAAATACATATTCATGACTATACACACATATAATACATATTCAGCAGCTGAGTTCTTCTGTGTGTTCTTTTTGTGGCATTGTGCTTATTTGCTAGTACAAACTGTGTGAAAGAAAAGAGCCATGAAGTGGGTACACTCAAACTGCAGAGGATAGCACAGACAGCATGCAGGCCAAACAACTCTATCCCTGTGCTGTTTAGAGTTCAGATTATATGGTTGCTTTTGATAATATATTATTCCACTTACACTGAAAATTCTCCCTGAGAAGCACACCTATCAGACCTTGATTATTGGCAGCTTCCCTGAATTCACCTGCTTATTTTCTGTACCTTTATTTTGCCTAACTATCCCTTTCCCCCTCAATAGATAGTACAGGTATGGGGTCTCTCATCCAAAGACCAGATATACAGAAAGCTCTGAATTTCAGGAACTCCCACAGAGTCCTTGTTAAACAAGTAATTCTATTTTTTAATAGTTTTAAATAACATTTTAATAATTTTAAATTATTTCCTTTTTGGTGTAATAATATACAGCCTAAATGGCCATCACGAAATGCATCAGGCTTTTTATGGACATGCGATACTTAATACAGTCATACATTTTTATTTTATTGTACCGCTATGTTGGAATATTTTGAGTGCCAACTCATTTTTTGCTGATATGGTTTCATAATAAAACAGTAGTGTGTACATAATCCTAACTACATTTAGATACCATAAATCCATTTTGGCAGTAAACATTTTTGCAGACTTTCGGTATTGTAATTCAAACTACAAAGAAAACTTTATCCAGGAAACCCAGGTTCCAAGAATACTTGATTATAGATCCTGTACATGCTAGACTAAACAGTAACTCATGATGTCCTATACAACATTCCCATCATCATAAACATGAATTTAAATCATTTAAAGGGATACTGTCATGGGAAGAAAAAAATTTCAAAACTTTCAAAACGCATCAGCCTAACAACAGAACAATGGGAAGGTAACCAGATAACAGCTCCCTAACACAAGATAACAGCTGCCTGGTAGATCTAAGAACAACACTCAATAGTAAAATCCAGGTCCCACCGAGACACATTCAGTTACATAGAGTAGGAGAAACAACAACCTGCCAGAAAGCAGTTCCATCCTAAAGTGCTGGCTGTTTCTGAAAACACATGACCAGGCAAAATGAACTGAGATGGCTACCTACACGCCAATTTTACTACTTAAAAAAAATACGCTTGCTGGTTCAGGAATTAAATTTTATATTGTAGAGTGAATTATTTGCAGTGTAAACAGTGTAATTTAGAAATAAAAAATACAGCATAAAAATCATGAAGAATCCCATTATGTATAAACCAATACAATTTTATATTCTACACTAAAAGTAGGTTGTGTTTTGAGTAAAAACACAGCCTCATTTACATTTTACAGTTAAATTAAATTGGGTTGAAAAAAGACAAAGTCCATCAAGTTCAACCCCTCCAAATGAGAACCCAGCATCCATACACACACCCCTCCCTACTTTTACATAAATTCTATATACCCATACCTATCTATATAACTATAGAGTTTAGTATCACAATAGCCTTTGATATTATGTCTGTCCAAGAAATCATCCAAGCCATTCTTAAAGGCATTAACTGAATCAGCCATCACAACATCACCCGGCAGTGCATTCCACAACCTCACTGTCCTCACTGTGAAGAATCCCCTACGTTGCTTCAAATGAAAGTTCTTTTCTTCTAGTCTAAAGGCGTGGCCTCTGGTACGGTGATCCACTTTATGGGTAAAAAGGTCCCCTGCTATTTGTCTATAATGTCCTCTAATGTACTTGTAAAGTGTAATCATGTCCCCTCGCAAGCGCCTTTTTTCCAGAGAAAACAACCCCAACCTTGACAGTCTACCCTCATAATTTAAGTCTTCCATCCCTCTAACCAATTTAGTTGCACGTCTCTGCACTCTCTCCAGCTCATTTATATCCCTCTTAAGGACTGGAGTCCAAAACTGCACTGCATACTCCAGATGAGGCCTCACCAGGGACCTATAAAGAGGCATAATTATGTTTTCATTCCTTGAGTTAATGCCCTTTTTTAATGCAAGACAGAACTTTATTTGCTTTAGTAGCCACAGAATGACACTGCCCAGAATTAGACAACTTGTTATCTACAAAGACCCCTAGATCCTTCTCATTTAAGGAAACTCACAACACACTGCCATTTAGTGTATAACTTGCATTTATATAATTTTTGCCAAAGTGCATAACCTTGCATTTATCAACATTGAACCTCATTTTCCAGTTTGCTGCCCACTTTTCCAACTTAGACAAATCACTCTGCAAAGTGGCAGCATCCTGCATGGAACCTATAGTTCTGCACAATTTAGTATCATCTGCAAAAATAGAAACAGTACTTTCAATGCCCACCTCCAAGTCATTAATAAACAAGTTGAAAAGCAAGGGACCTAGTACAGAGCCCTGCGGTACTCCACTAACAACACTGGTCCAATTAGAAAATGTTCCATTTACTACCACTCTTTGTAGTCTATCTTTTAGCCAGTTCTCTATCCAGGTACAAATACTATGTTCCAGGCCAACATTTCTTAATTTAACCAGTACACTTTTGTGTGGCACTGTATCAAATGCTTTAGCAAAGTCCAAGTAAATCACATCCACTGCCATCCCAGAATCGAGGTCCCTACTTACATATATTTATGTATGCAACTTACATGGTGCTTGGTTGAGTCAGTTATAATGAACAGCTCTACCATGAATGCAATGCCAGCATCAAGTGAAAGTAACAGTTAGAAAGCTGTCAAACCAGTGAGCTGCCTGTATATTATATACTACATCCGAGAATCTCTGCTCTCTCTCTCTCTCTCTTTCTCTTAAAGAATCACAGAGCATTCTAAGTTAATTGTACTCACACAGTGCAGAAGCAAGTCCTGGATAACCATCAATTTGTCGATAATTTTGAATTTCTTAGCCTTTTCCTTAACAAGAGTGTTTTCAAGAAAAGTATTGATGTAGAATGAAAGTAAGTTGTTCCTCAGATTACAATTTTTCTGAGCCTGTGTTAGGAGAATAAAAAAAAGTAATTCAGGTTGATCTTTTAGACAAGCTTAGCCACAATGTTTGTTACAAATTGTAGTGATTAAGCATTTTTCTTACCATAAAATCCTCTTTCAATTGTTTTGTCAAAAGTTGGATGTCTGTGATATTATCTTTCTGCAATACAAGGCAAATACATAAACAAAAGTTCAACATATGCCTCCAATAAGAAAAATTCTCTTAACAGTAACAGTTCATATTGGGAAAACAATATACTTACAGGAAAGAGTCGTTTGAAAGAGACTGTTTTGTTGTAGAGGTCTTCAGTGTTTTTTTCCAGTTGTGCTCTTTGGCAATGTTTTGGGTGAAATATCTTAGTTTCACATGTAAAAACATATAAACTGGTTAAATAAACCATTGACAAGAGGCTGTTACAGAATTTCATCCTTCTCAACTGTATCTGCCCGTCCCTGAATCAGAACCAAGAATGCAAAGGCAGTAGTGGTCTCTTCAGAAATCCTTAAAATGAGATTGCAGCTTGTTTAACCTTGTTTGATGGAATGTCAAGTTTGTTGCTGATTTATATAGATCGTCTTCTGAGTTTAAACAAAATTCCCCCATTATCATTGGTGACGTTTTGTAAAGACCTATACAGGTTTACTGGCAGAAAAGAAGCTAATCTTCTTAGAACTACGAACCCAACTTACCACAGCAAATATTCATATGTGGCTAGCAGGCTACAGGAGTTCTCTTGTGGCTGTGGTTCAGTTCGCGTGGTAAGCAAACCCTCAACTACATTTTCAAGTGTTTTCCTTAAAATATGAGTTTTTTCTCCTTTTAAACTTGCTGAAAAAACTCATTTGTGCTTTTTAAAGCATGACAATTCACATTGCTATCAAAGGCAATTGAGAAAACATTTTCGAGCACGTATGGGATATGGGATGATAGTGGAAGACTACTCTGTGCCCGTTTAAAACATATCGGGGGATAATAACTAACATTATGAATGATTTTTTTTCCCACAAATTACTATTTTAATAGTTTTTACATTTTAAAATTATACATACAGTACTTTTGTTATAAAAAGGAAAGGAAATAGAGTTTCACAGGAGAGTAGCTAATAGAACCAGAAGGCTCACAGGTTAAGCTGTATTTATACAAGGGGACTGTTGGGAAGTACTGCGCTATTATTAAAGGTAACAGTGTTATGTGTTAATAAAGTTGTGGAGGGTTGGCAAAAGGGGAAAAGGAAGTGAGGTAAGCAGCACAGTATGGTTAGAAACAGGAAAAGAAGCAGATACATGAGGAATAGTTAAGGGAAAAATTGCAATTGTTGGAAGTTGTGATCCTGTAAATAAAAAAGGCCATTGAGCCTTTCATACATTTTCTTGACTTTTACATACATGTACAGTCTGAGATGTAAGCCATTTATCTCAGGCTCCCAGGGAGTACCTCATTGATTAGTTTTTTCCAGATGTTATTGAAGATGGGGTTGAAGACTTCCAGTTTGTATGACCTTCTTGGCTCAGTAGAGGTGTTGAAGCAGAAAATAGCACAATATTTTGGGCCAAGCTTCTCCATGATGCTCAGCAATTTTTGGAGAAAGGATATTTGGAAAACCTATAGCCTTGAATAAGCAGGCAGTCCCAAAACACATGGAGGAAGGAACCCACCTCCCAACAGCACTTTGCAGTGATTAGAAGTTTGTGGGAACAAACTACATAATCTGTATGGAGTAAGATATACCTTATTAAGGAACTTTATATAGTGAATAAAGAACCCCCTATTGTAAAATATAAGGATATTATAAGTCACCGAGGAGTTTCATGACCAAATAAAAGCACGAGGCCGAAGGTTTATATACAGGTCATGGAACTCCGAGGTAACTTCTCATATCCTCATATTTAGCAACTGGGGGTACTTTATTTATTATAATACACCAGTTTCAGTGAGTCATGTGACAGAAATGACTTCAGAACTCACCGTTTATAACTGATGACATCAGAACTCACCGTTTATAAGGATATAATTTACAGGATATTCATGGCTTTTGTGTAGTATATAGTGAATAAAATACCCCTCTTGTAAATTATAAGGATATTATAAGTTACTGAGGAGTTTCATGAACATATAAAAACACAAGGCCGAAGGGGGGGTACTTTATTTATTATAATACACACGTTTCAGTGAGTCATGTGACAGAAATTACATCAGAACTCACCTTTTATAACTGATGACATCAGAACTCACCGTTTATAAGGATATAATTTATAAGATATTCATGGATTTTGTGTATTATATGTATATAGTACACAAAAGCCATGAATATCTTGTAAATGTTATCCTTATAAATGGTGAGTTCTGATGTCATCAGTTATAAATAGTGAGTAGTGATGTCATTTCTGTCACATGACTCACTGAAACTTGTGTATTACAATAAATAAAGTACCCCCTGTTGCAAAATATGAGGATATTAGAAGTACCTCGGAGTTCCATGACCTGTATAAAAACACTCAGCCTTCAGCCTCGTGTTTTTATATGGTCATGAAACTCCTTGGTAACTTATAATATCCTTATAATTTACAAGAGGGGGTACTTTATTCACTATATATAGGTATCCCTTAGTTGCTATTTTTGGAACTTGTTTAAGTGCATCTGCCTACATGTCATTGTGAAGTGCCAGTTCATCTCTGTACTACTTTGCCTTAACTGTAGATAGTGGGTCAGGGAAAGTATTTCAAATAGCGATGAGTGAATCTGTCCCAAATATTAGCAATATGCATTGAAGTCAGTGGGTGTTTTTTCACACAAATGCATTGGATACAGTAGGGGTTTTTATTGTGCCAAAATGCATTGGAGTAAATGGGTGTTTTTCACTGAATTTTTTACCCTGCAAATGCTTTTTTTAGGTCAATGAGCATTTTTTCTTTGCTCGATTTTTTCACAGTGGGTTTTTTTGCTCATCACTACTGAGTATTGTATATGCCCGTGATAATGGTTTGCTAAGGACTTTCCTGTGCAGGTGTACCTCAGGAGTGTTTTCCACTAATACTAGTACAGTAACTCCTAGGTACTAGAAAAACAACACCAGGTTGGGTGTCTAGAGGTAGTGCTGGATCTGTTGACAAAATGACAGATTTTATTTTGTTCACAAAAAGCCCAGAATAGCCCCAAAGCCTCCTAGAGTAACTCCTAGGAAAAAATATTTGCATTACTTAAAAATGTCATTTAGAATTGAATTTATTATAATGATATTATCGTTATACAGTATCTAAAACTATATTTAAAGCATTCTGCCAGACAAAAAATATAGTGTCTAGAGTCAGTGCAGATAACTCAGATTTTAAAATAATTTTCTGCTTAATCCTAAAGAGGGGGATGGGGTAATAAAGATACTTTGACATTTGATATATTTGGGCCCTTTTATCTGTGATCTATCAAAATAAATACATTTAAACTATCAGGGTGTAGGGAAATCTAAACCATTAAAATAATTAGTCTTACTGTACTTTAACTTACACTATGCACAGGGCTTAAGATGTATAAAAGCCCATTTACAGTAGTAACCTATGTCTCTGTCATTGTCCTGGAGCACCCCAGCTGACCAACCCCCTTGTGCCTGTGGGACTGTCTACCTGTGAACAAAGAAAGGCTACTAGTTAGCAGCATAGTTACTGGGTTCAATCTGTGTCCTACTGGGCCTGTCAAAAAACATACAACCCCTGCTATAGAAGCAAAGGAAATGCCAAGACCATACATGCAAACTCCCACTATAGAGTTTCTAAAATAATCTTTATTATGTAGGGGTGGTTCACCTTTGAGTGAACTTTTAGTATGATATAGAGAGTGATATTGTGAGGCAATTTGCAATTGGTTTTTGTTTTCTATAATTTGTGTTTTTTTAGATATTTAGCTTTTTACAATATTTAGCAACTCTCCAGTTTGCAATTTGTAGCTTTACAGAGCATTTGTTTTTTAGATGGGGTCAGCGACCCCCATTTCAAAGTTGGAAAGAATCAGAAGAAGAAGGCAAATAATTTAAAAAAACTATAAAAAATAAATAATGAAGACCAATTGAAAAGTTGCTTAGAATTGGCCATTTTATAGCATACTAAATGTTAACTTAAAGGTAAACCACCCCTTTAAGATAATAATGTCAGCAAATGTATATATGGACTGGCGATAGATGGAATTTGTATCCAGAACTTAATAGCACAAATGCACACATAACTGAGTCTCATACAATACAAGATCTATGCATAAAATGACACACCAATCAGTATGATTAGTGAAATTAACCTTCGCAAAATATGACCACCCATTTGTTTATCCTAACAGACCAATTAGACATAAGATCGATCTCCTCCCTGCAATGTCCTGCCACTACCAATAAGGGCTAGTCCACACGTGGAGATTTTGTCACCTGGCGACTAATCGCCTCGTCTTTTGCACGACTATCTCCCCGAACTGTTTTTCCCCATTGGCTACAATGCAAAGTCGCCTGCGCTAATGCACACGCGGCGATGCGTTTTCAATAGTTGCCCAAAGTTGCCTCACTGGGCTAGTCCACATGAGGAGATTCGTGGAGATTTTGTCGCCTGGCGACTAATCGCCTCGTCTTTTGCGCGACTATCTCCCCGAACTGCCTCGGCGTTTTTCCCCATAGGCTACAATGCAAAGTCGCCTGCGCTAATGCACATGCGACTGGGTGACTATTGCGTTTTCAATAGTCGCCCAAAGTTTGAGGCAACTTCGGGCAACTATAGGGACCTTTACTTCAGGACACTAACCTCGTATGGTGGAAACGCTATATAGATGATATTCTACTAATATGGACTAAAGGGGAAATAGAGCTAAAAAACTTTATAGAGAATATCAACAAAAACGACTTTAATTTGGATTTCACTCTAAATTACAGTGCGACACAAATTGAGTTTCTTGACCTCCAAATTTACATAGAGGAGAATGAAATACGCACCAAAACCTTCTTTAAAGAGGTAGACACTAACAACTATGTCCTAGCCTCCAGCAACCATAATCCTCAATGGATTAAAAATATCCCAAAGGGTCAGTTTAGGAGGATAAGGAAGAACTGTAGTTCCCTAAAAGACTATGACAGTCAATAAAAAATCCTTAAAGATAGATTTAAAGAAAGAGGGTATAAGGAAAAAGATATACAGGAGTCTTTGGAAAGGATAAGAGAGGAGGATAGGGATCGAATGCTGGAGTACAAGAGTACAAATAAGATAGAGGGTGAAAAGGACTCATATAATATGAGCTTTACGACACAATATAATTCCAAAGCCAAAGAGATCAGCAAAATAATAACAAAACATTGGAATATACTTAGCCTGGACAAGGAACTACAACCCATTCTCCCAGCAAAACCAAAGGTTATTTTTAAAAGAGCCCCGAATATAAAAGAAAAATTAGTGCGGACCTGCCAGAAAGCTACTATTAAAAATTAAGATGTAAAATATCCAGGCTTTTTTCCATGTTGCTTGTGTAAGGCCTGTAGATATGGTAAAAAAAACTAACAAGTTTGAAAGTAAAGTGACAGGAGAAACTTTCGAAATAAAGGACCTAATCAAATGTGAGAGCTCAGATGTGATCTACATTTTGGAATGCCCCTGTGGGCTCCAATATGTAGGAAAAACAAATAGGAAGTTAAAGGAAAGAATAGGGGAACATATTAACAACAACAATAAGAAATAATAACAATAAGAAAAGGCTTTTTGAAACATAATGTATCCAAACATTGCTGAAAAACATAATAAGAACCGAGTAGGTATTAAAGTGGACCTGTCACCCAGACACAAAAATCTGTATAATAAAAGTCCTTTTCAAATTAAACATGAAATCCAATTTCTATTTTTTATTAAAGCATTCATAGCTGCTGTAAGCTCATTTAAAAATCTCAGCTGTCAATCAAATATTGTCTGCCCCTCCTCTATGCCCGTGGCATAGAGGCGGGGCAGACAATTACTTTCACTTTCCATTCAGCACTTCTTAGATGTCACTGCTCTCTACATATTCCCCTGTTCTCTTTACCATTTAATTGTGTAACCAGGGCATGAGGATGGACATCGGGTCCCCCATTCTGGTGCACAAACAAGATTCGGAGATGATGCAAGGCTTGTCTTAATAACAGTGTCCACAAAATGGCTCCTGCCTGCTTGTTATAATTATGAATTCCCAGACTAAAGGAAACAAGATTCAAATAATTTATATAGTGTTATTAAAGTTCATTTTGCTTGACTAATGTGATAAAATAGGATTTTGAATCATTTTTTTGGGTGACGGGTCCCCTTTAAATGGTGGGGTATTGAAAAAATAAAAAAAGATTGGAGAGGAGGGAATTTGACCACCAAAACCTTACAAAGAGAGAGCTGGTGGATTTATAGGCTCAAAACATTAATCCCATCAAGCCTAAACATAGATTTTAATCTAAGGGCCTTTTTGGAATAAATTAAGTAATAAAACAATATCCCCTTTTTTTCCATAAAAGATAAAGATTTTTAAATGGGAAAGTTTTTCTATGTATTTATTATAAAAATGTTTTTATGTTTTTATGGATTTAAAAATCCTGCACTTAATAGAAATAGAAAGTTTTTAAATGAGTATACTATAATAAGCAAGGTTGCATTATTGTTAAATTGGATTGGTGCAGGATTGATTTTAATATATGTATTTTAGCCGCAATACGAAGATAAAAGATTTTGTAAAGTTTTGTCAGGACAAATAAAGTTAGATGAAGTTAGGTTGAGAGAACGTGAGGGATAAAGGAAGGACAGAGCAAACTGACGTCATCGCTTAAGGAAGAAGCCAGCAAAGGCGAAACGCGTAAGCGGGATACAGCTCATCTGTGCAGAAGCGCCCACTTTGAAGCAACACAAGACTCTCAGGGACGCCGAGGAGTCAGATTGGACATTTGGGACGCTAAAAGACTTACTATTTGCAGTGTACAAGCCAACGTTTGTGAGTGTGATTTTTATTTGTATTAAACTGTTTTTAGAGAAATCTGCACATGAACCTCTTTTATCTCTGAGCATAATCGGTGGAACCAGCGGAGGCTGGAGTCGGCATTTTTTGATCTTTGATCTTTCAAAACTCAAGTCTGGTGAGTTGTTTGTGCTACTGGCACGATCGGTCTCTGAATTGTGGTTAGAGTGTTCACACTCAGCACTTAAAAGTGCTGAGTAATTATTGTGTGCACACAGGGTGAAAAAATAACAGCAAGGGCTGCACGTATTGGCTACTCTTTAATGTAATATTTCACAAAACAATCCTTTCTCCTCCATTTTTTATTTTTTAATATTTTTTATTTTTTCCTTAAAATTTCTTTGAATTTAAGTTTGGCACGAAACATTGGATGACACAATTATAGTGTGAATTGTAAAGCACGGTGGTTTTAAATAGACACCAAGGGGGTCAGCAAAAAACGTTTAAAAATACTACACTATATGAAATTTATTTCTGTTATTCTCCCTCCCCAAATTTATTTGGAGGAATACAGCGACTTTACATTTGGAAGAATTTTCGAACAGGTGGAGGAGAACCTGAGTTGACGCTGGACTTTTGGGAGTGATCCTAGCTTCCTCGGAATCGAACTACCTGTATATTTGAAATTGACAATATGTCTAGCCCCATGTCAGATTTCAAATTGAATATAAAAAAATCTTTTTACTCTTTTGAGAATTCTGCTGGAGCAGCACTATTAACTGATTCATTTTGAAAAAATTTTTTCCCATGACAGTATCCCTTATTTTATACACGTTTAGACCGTAATATATCTGTCATTATAAATATGTGTGTGTATATATATATATATATATATATATAAAATTTCTTTTATTTTCAAACAAGATTACATCTTAATCCAAATGGCATAAAGCTCACAATAATCTCCACAATTAAAATCTTGTGAGTTTACACACAGTAATTACACCTTATCTATATATCTGTTTTAGCTGTACTAGCTGTTCCACGGGTCTGTTAATGGACATTTAAACCAAAGTCTGCCACCCAGCTCCCTCTACTATTTTCCATTATATAGTACTGATATTTTTCATTTTTCATAAAACACATACTAGGGTCAATTTACTTGGGGGGGGGGGTAACTAATCTACCAATTGGATAAACAATTATTAAAAGGAGCTTGGCTTACAATATGCAGAATAAGCAACAATTAATACTCAAGCTACATTCTTAAGCTACAATATGCTTCTCTCTGGTTATATCATTCTCTAGTCTAGAATATAGCATACATGTGAATCACATATGGCATAATGGCCAGGCTAGGGAACTAAATCTGAACTTTTTTTGTCACTTGCATTAATATTCTTTCTACGTATTGCTAGTGACAATTTGAATGTATTCTAAGTATTAACGGTGATGTCTAATTTCAAAACAGAGGCCTCCATCATAGGTAATTAACTCCTTACGTTCAGTTGAACTTTGTTTCAGAAAGAGGGAAAAAAAGGCCTTTAAAGCTTCCTTTTTTTAAAAAAAACAAAAAAAACGTAACCCGAGTGCTAAGAGTGATTTGGTTATAACAGTATTGGAGATATATTCATCTACAACTTTTTAAATTATTGCTCTGCTAATAGCAAAAAAACAGCTACCTCTTGCTCTTTGGGGCCAAGACAAATATACTATAACAGGATATGGACTAACATATACAGAAACCCATAACAATACAAAAGACAGGTGACCACACACTCCTTGCATTATATTACATTTTAAGGTTTAAATGACGGTTGACTATTGGCTCTCATTTACCATCACTGGGGCAAGGTACAAAGTACAAAAAGGATACAAGAAGCCCAGTTTTCAGTTTGCCCCACATGTTGGACCAAAAAAGATGCAACTATTTGCACATTTTTCACATTGAATTAAGATGTATTCTGCTTTCAACGTCCCTGCATATAGGGAGGGCACTACAAAGGTATCCCCAAAAATATCCCCTATTGTGTATGTTGTCTAGACAGGGAAGGCATTAACAGGGTTCCCTTGCACCTGCTCAAGGCAGTTGTTAGATGCTGGGCACGCCTGTGACATGTGGAGTGCTGAACTGCACCAGAACAAGACTCAATAACTGAGCTTGTGTGTGCCAGTCCTGTTCCACCTGTAGAATTACAGACACAATGGGGCCCATTTAGTAACAATCTAATGGCAATTTTTTCTATAAATCTCGAAAAAAAATTTGGTTTTCCTATATTTCTTAAAAGCTTTAAAAATTTGAAATTAAGCGCATCAGTCAGCATTTTTTTTTTCGTTTGCACCTTATATATATCAGGATGTTTTAATAAATTCAATGACATTTGGGGTTTTAGAGTTTGTGAGTTTAGTTGTAGTTTCCAAAACCATTAAAGCAACCTTTAATAAATAAGCCTCCAAGTGTATTGCTCAAACTGGAATGTGCATGTTGGGCAAGTGATGCGCAGAATAAAAAAAGATGAAATGAAAAACCTTGGTGCAGATTTATTAAAATGGCAGATTAGAACTCACCACAGAAAAACTCACACAAGTTCTAATCATTCCTATGGGATTTTTAGAATTGTATATACTGTATCAAATGGTGAACTCTAACTTTCATCCACTGATAAATGTTTCTAAAAATCCCATAGGAATGAATGAAATTTATGGGCGTTTTTCCTGTGGTGAGCTCTAATCTCACCCATTAATGTTTGTTTAGTTTGGAGAAGTGGCACGTGGTGCTTAAGGGGGTTGGAGATCACTTTTCTCTTCATAATAAATGTTTCCAGAGTATAAGGGGCCGATTCATTAACTTCGAGTGAAGGATTCGAAGGTAAAAAGCTTCGAATTTCGAAGTTTTTTTGGGCTACTTCGACCATCGAATGGGCTACTTCGACCTTCGACTACGACTATCGAAGGATTCGAAGTAAAAATCGTTCGACTATTCGACCATTCGATATTCGAAGTCGAAGGATTTTAGTTCCTAGTCGAATATCGAGGGTTAATTAACCCTCGATATTCGACCCTTGATGAATCGGCCCCTAAGAGTTTGCCAGAATATAGAAATAAATTAAAGGACACAAATAACTCTGAACTTTAAAGATCACATAAACAGACGATACTTAAAGGATAAGGATAGGGTTAATCACTAGGGGGGTGGGGTTCCATTTTTTTGGCAAGAAGTTAGAATTTCAGTAATGATACATGTAATTGTGTTTGTTTCTTGCTGAAATTATTTTTCTGACATTTAAAAAAAAACATTATAATTAGGGATGCATCAAATCCCTAGTTATAATAAATCCCCCTTTATAAGCAATTAGGAAAAATTTTTTGTGTGGGGCACATGCGGGTTACCAAAAAATGTAACCTTCCTACTGCTGCTGAATGAAGAAGAGCTGGAGAAGGCGATCGGGCAGAGGACACGCTGTCAGTGTATAGCCAGGAGGAGAAATCAAGCGCTGCAGATGGATGGTCGCCCTTTTGCCGTTTCTGAAGAGGACAGGAAGTGGAGTTTCTGTAAGTTATTTCTTAATAAAGGCTTTGCTATTTTAAATTTTAATTTGTGTTGGTGTTTTTTTTTCGTTGTATTAGAACGAATTTTTTTATAAAAATTTTTGACGTTACTGGTCCTTTAAGGTGCAATAGATGCTGTGCATTCCTTAGTCAAAACCCAAGGTATCACCCACGATTTATCAAACTGTATTTTGTATTACATTTAAACAGGCAAGTGCTGATGGTAAGTGGAATGGTTATAATGGCTCTGAATCATACTCCATGAAAATATTCAAAAGCATTGGCTGCCTTTCTAGAAAAAAAAACATACACAAGTGAAAAACAAACCAAAAGTACAAAACTCACAAAAATAATACATCGGAAAAGTCACATGAAAGCATATTAAAAATGGATATATCTTTGTCAGCTGTATAGTGACTTATTTCCCTGATAAATTCACATAAAGGGAATATTGTAAGATTTAATATTTGCTGGCATACAAGTTGCAGCATTTAATTGAAAGCAATGCACTTTGAAAATTTGGCAGTCAAAATGTGATTTTACAGAGAAAACTGTGCCTATATCAAAAAGGTGTACACAACTGATGCAAGAATGTCATCATGGGAATTTTACCAAGTGTGTCAGCAAAAACTGCCCCGTTACTGCTTTTCTCTTAAGACTGACCACATTCATATAAAAAGGATTGTAAAATTGTAGTTTCATTTTCTCTTGTGGGCTATTATGGTTACATCAGACAAGGTTAGCAATCCTGTTTTCTAGGCACAAGTACATAATTACAAGTAAACCTCATTCTAACCATGTTGTACAGCACTACGTTTCAAGCCTTTTTTTTATATAACTAGAAATTTAAACAGCAGTTTACCTTATATTTTTCATGAAGTTAAAATACATTATTAAAACCTATTCAAACCTAATAAAATATGCTCTATTGTTCTTTATGTATTAATAACCATAAAGTGATAATTTTGTCCAAATTTTAGTCACTGTTAGGCGTGCATTATTAGAAAAAGTATTTGTAGATACCTCACAATACAGTTTCATGGCTTGAATAATTTACACTAGAAATTATCAACTTATCTTATACCCCCCTCTATAATTTATAGTAATATATTCTAGTGTTTATTTATCATAGCATTGCAATTGCAATCAAAATAACTCATGATAATCCTAGAGGTGCAATAACCAAACACTTCCAACAATTTAGTATCATTACACTAATTCTGAGCCCTCTGTTCTGCATAGCATGGGAGCACAGTAAATGATTTAAGCCTACAATTGTGGCTAGATATAGAACCCCAGGGCTGCCTGAGATGGCTTGGATATAGTATGGGTAGGCCTTAAAGCAGTGTAACCCCTACATGTGCAATATGGCAAATCAAGGTTCTGTGTTTACTTCACTTACTTTTTGTTATTTTCGTCCATATAGAGAACAAGAATGTCACAATCCATCTTTAGCTTTGTTTTGTAAAAGGTTTAAGCTAAAGTTGGCGTAAAGAAGAGCTGACCTTATAAGCTCATTTTCTTGTTTATCATTTGTTCTCTAGTGCTATTATGATAGTTTGTTTTGTTACGTTTGCCCCTTTCGGGCAGTTTTACTTGCTTAGACACCATTTAGAGCACCAATTATTCAAATAAGTCACATCAGCTACAGACCCCCTAGCAATTGCCTTTTCAGTAGATCTACAAGGTTGTTCTACTTTTGTAATAAAATATAAAGTTGATGTATGTCGAAATGGTCAGCTTATTTACTGTAGTAAGTACTGTGCTCTCAGTTTTATCTAAGATCTGCAATAAGTCAATAGTTAGGAGTGTCCCAAATGTCATCAGTACATTTATTTTGCCATATTAAATCATTACATTCAGTAATCATCCCACTAAAGTAACCTGCCACATAACCTTTGCAAGCACCATCTTGTTTTTCAAAAATCCAGAAAGTGATACTCGGGTTAGTGATGTTCACTGTGAAGTGCTGACTTACAGCACATGTGGCATATTTAAGATTTCCCAAATAATATATGAGCATAAAGCATGCTGGACTTTCAAAGTGCAAAATTAAGAGTGTACTGTGTGAGGGAGGACAGATTTCATGCACTCTTTGACTGGGGAGGCTGCAATTGTGATGTTATGATTGGAACAAGTAACAAATGTAGGTGGTCAGGTGTTATGTAATGTATACAATCAGCTATACAATCAGTGTACATCACACAGTGTGTTATGTCCCCCAGTGTATTTCACCCCCTGACAACACCTATTCACTTCAATGAAACCACCATTACTGACACTTTTCAGCCCATTGGTTCAAGGGGCCTGAAATGCCTTTGAGGTTGAAAAATACCAGGCGTTTTCCTGTTCAAGTAAATGTGAGGTGGTAGGGGCAGTTTTGGGCAATTCTCCATGCTGGAGAAAATGGACTGTCCCTGAAAGTTGATTTTTCTATCAGAGTTGCACAACAAACACTTTGGTGAGGCATATTGTACTCATCTAACCAACATTAATACAACAATTTAGAAAAGTTTATAACATTAGAATAAGAAAAAAAAGCTTTCAGTATATATTAAAATGCCCGTAGCAATTTGAGACGGTTTGGGAGAACAGAAAACAGAACAGTTGACAAAGAGGGAGAAAATTATATTCATATTCATTTTGAAGCTCAGCAACATCAGACAAAATACAGAGTGTAAACTATTACAATTAAATTTTAATAAAAATATTTCATTACTTGCCTCAAAAACCATCTTTTCTTCTTTGTGCACGCTCCAGGACCTGGGAAGCCAGGGAACTCGTAGCTGCAGACCTTTAAGAGATTTGGGAAAGTCTGTCATCTGGAACACACAAATCAGCAAATAGTTTATACAAATGCACTGCATGTATGCAAGCACAAAAAAACTCACTGACTCAAATGTGCGCTTATTTATTTGAAAACCTGAATCTTAAAAATTTAGATAAAAAACATGAAAAAAACCTTAAATGCAGCAGAATTGCATTCTATTATTATTGTCAATGAGTCTACCATTTTTTAAAAACTTGTATTGATCTCCTAGGACAATTCCCATTGACTTTTTAATGAACTCACCAGCTTTTGAATGTCAAACTTAAACATTTGGGTTTCTAATATTTTTTGGTGTTACTGTTCCTTGAAATCCATAGCATGATTCAAGGGCTGTTATACCTATTGTTTCCCTGCATTTGTATAAGAATATATTGTTTCTCTCTTGCTTCTAGGTGTTACTGACTCATTTTGGAAGCAGAATCTTGCCTACGTTTCCACCATTCTGGCTGACCATAAACTTTAATATAATGTTCACCGGCCTGCCTCAAAATAGACCAGAAATGGAATAACTTCTGGCACAACATTAGCTAAAATAATACCGAGATTACTCATCACCTGTACCAAGAAAAACCATACGAGTAAAAGAAAAGCACAGGTATCCCACTGTATAGCAGAATGTATATTCCACAGTACAATACAAATAGCACATTGTAGTAAATAATGTTTCTTTAAAAGTGATGCTATTTATAATGTAACTAACATTTTGAAGTATAATTTACAAAAAAGGATAATTGTATAGAAAATATGCACATATTCCCATAATATAAATACCGTGAAGCTTGAAAGTGCGGCATTAATAGCAATTTGTTAATGAATGTGCTCATAATAATCAAACCAAAATCATCATCCAATTTAATAAAACAATAAACACATACCTTCAATACTACAGTCATCAGAGAATGCTGTTCTATGAAGGCCAGGTGAGCCAAAATTTCCTAAAAACAAAAGCAAACAAAGTGCTATTAAGTGTAGAAATTATCAATAAGATTCTTACATCTACTTTGAAATGAGCATCAAAACAAGAAGTTATTAACATAACCTTAAAACGTATTTTAGAACAGTTGTTTTTAACTTCTTTTTAACAGTCATAATGCAATGTTGGTCCATTGCTGCATAGCCTTAGTCTCTGGTTTCGCCATTATACCATAAAAACAAAATAACCCATGCTAACCCAACATCCTTCACTAAAGTTTACTCTTTAAAGAATATAGCCTATGAAAAGAAACATTCTATTCCAATAGTCAGAAAATTACTCATTATGTTGATCTCCACTCATTGGTAACGCCTCCAAATAACATGTGAATTTCACTACTAAGTGCCATTCAATTATTATATATAAAAACATATCATTAAGCTATTTAAATGTATTGTACCGAGATCTGCCATTTCCGGAGGACCTATCTGCAGCCTAAGGCAAAGAGTTTATATTCTGTAAGTACCTCTTAAATAATTTACCGTAATCAACTACAAACAACAATCTACAAGAAACAACATATGGGGAGAATGATTACTCATGTACAAAAAGCTGAAGGTAACACTGTATTTCCTAAATGCCCACAAGATCTAAACAATGACAGCATTATTTTACCATTCTGTTGAAACTCTGGATTCCTGAGTCAATATGGTGGATATGGGTTCCAATGTGGTGACGTGAACACATTTGGTCTCGGCTCAGGGGATATATCAACTGGAACAGTTGTTCTTGGAGGAGAAATATGGGCAATCGGCCATGGATCCTCCCTTATTGGTAGTAGATCTACTTTTCTAATACCAGCAACAGGTGGTGATGTGCTAAGTGGGCCAGTTAGTTCTTTATCCTTGAAGGACAAAAAAGAATAAGCATGAGAGTAATCCTTTAAGTACCAGCAAAAACAGACCCTTTAGCACTGATATAAAAGTGCCATTGTGCCAGAACAGTAGATTTCAGGTTCACTTTGATTTATGCCAATGCAAATCATCATCAAATGAGCATGTCATTTTAAAGGTTATATGTGAACACTGGCTAACAATTAATACTTTAAAACAAATACAAAATAGAACAATGACATTAATATTTATGAAACTGAGTTAATCATAACGTGCAACAATTATTTACATCCATTAGAGTCGATGGGCATCTTTTTTATAGCGAAACCTAACAGAAAATTTAGCTCACCACTAGTACTGAGCCCATTAGGCTCCTATCTGAAACATAAGCAAAAATGTCTTCATAATGTCTGCCTTCTCCCAAATAAATACATATGATTTTATTTTAGACTTAATTTATACCTTTGTAGTCATGGGGAATCAATTTATTTCATTTATCTTTGTTCCCATGTCAAACACGGTACAGTTATGAATGCTTCTTAATCTGTGGGCTGCTAAGATGCCCCTTTCCTGTTAAAATGAGTCACTCCAAAAAGAATTTGTCCTCAAATGCCACCAGCATTTGTTCTCAGTTATTTTGTTATATTATGTTAGTATACCTCACTTTATAAAAAGCATAGCTGAAGATTCTGTGGTTCCTATTGTTTCAATAATAATGATTATAACTATTGGCCCAATTGGCCATTTCATCACAAAGCTACAATACCCTAGGACAGGCCAGGTTTGTTATATAAAACTATTTTTAACTTCTAATGGGCATTTTTTATTAAGCAGCATTGTTCATTTAGAGCTGTCCACGTTTCCCAGCTTGGCATGTATATAAAAATATATACATATATCCTTCTCTGAAGGATTTGATGTTGTACTACGCAGTCTGCAATGGCAAAAGCAAACAAGCAATAATAAAAATTAATCAAAAATAAAGAAACAACACATTATATATATGTTATTCAAAATATTACACACATAAATGCAAGAAACAGTAGTTTCTAAGAATCTTTACTAGAATCATCTACTTAGGCTCTATGGCTGGTCTTTCTGTAGTGTTCAGCACCACAGAATTCTTATATTAGCAATCAGTGAAAGTTTGCAGTTAATGAACCCAGTATTATTGCAATGCGGCATTCCACTGCAGACTGAAAGGGAGATTGCGATCATGCTAATTTCCCAGTTATCATTGCTCAAAAATATTCTAATTCATTATAGGAAAACTATACCCCCAAAATGAATACTTAAGCACAGATAGTTTATATCAAATTGAATGACATATTTAAGAATCTTACCAAACTGGAATATATATTTACATAAATATTGCCCTTTTACATCTCTTGCCTTGAACCACCATTTCGTGACTCTATCTGTGCTGCCTCAGAGATCACCTGACCAGAAATACTACAACACTAACTGTAACAGGAAGAAGTGAGGAAGCAAAAGGCAGAACTCTGTCTGTTAATTGGCTCATGTGACCTTACATGTGGTTTGTATGTGTGCACAGTGAATCTTACGATCTCAGGGGGCGGCCCTTATTTTTTAAAATGGCAATTTTCTATTTATGATTACCCAATGGCACATACTACTAAAAAAGTATATTATTATGATAATGGTTCATTTACATGAAGCAGAGTTTTACACATGAGCTGTTTTACTCAGTATCTTTTAATAGAGACCTACATTGTTTGGGGGGTATAGTTTTCCTTTAAAGGCCCCCCTTGCACTTCTTTATAATTGCACTTGGCCTGCTCAGCCTGTTCAAAATAGAGGGCTGAACCCTACTGACGAACAGGGTCGGACTGGGGGGCCCGGGGCCCACCGGGACTGCTGTCCAGGGCCCCCGACCCTATTTTGACGCGAAGGCGCACAAAGCGCATGCACAAACAACATCGCTTTGAGAAAAAAACAATTTCAGGAGAGGTGGTCTGGCCCGGGGGGGGGCCCATTAGGGTAGGGGCACACCGGGTTTTTTCCCGGTGTCCTGACAGGCCAGTCTGATGCTGCTGACGAAAGGAAACCCTGGAGATACCTTCACCTCATCAATCACTGCAGTTGCACCTAAAAGTAATACTGACACTAAAAAACTACTTAAAATATGAATGTACATTAAAAGTTACCTATAGGTCATGCTGATGACGAACACAGGGAGTCAGATAGGTAAAAGCATTGGGCAAATACTTTATATCAAAATTATAAGAAGTATGTAAAGTCAAAGTCAATTTTATGGTAGATGTAAAAAAAGGTTTGATTTCTGGTGTCAGTATCTCTTTATGAACTTGATGCACATATCCTTTTGATCTCAGAAGTAAACATTTTCAGCACAATTGCTCTGATTCTGGTCAAAGTGCATCTGTATGAATTTTGATGCACTTGCCGCAATTACCCCCTGCTGACCACAATTGCATTGAAATTATGAGAAAAAACTTTGCATTATGAGTAAAAAACAAAATTGTGTCATAAAAAGGGGACCTATCACAAAAAAATGCTAATTTAATATAAGCTTCACCTCATGAAAAAAAAAATAATCAATTAAAAATATTTTCCCATTTCTAAAATATTCAAGTTACTCTTCATAGGAACAAGCCCGTATCAGTTATGTGCTGCACGCAGAATATTTTCCCAGAAAGCCCCCCCTCAAAGCCGCCCCATGTACCTTTGTGCAGCAGACTTCTCACACTACTAACGAATTTTCTGCATTGCTTCCGTGACGCTGGGCTGGAGGCGGACAGATCCTTCCATTGGCTGAAGTCCTGTTTTGATTCATAATTAGCCTATGGAGTACTGCGCGGGTCCATTTTTTGGGACCCGTACCCGCAACCTGCAATACGCAACCTGGACCTGCAACCCGCATTCTTACCCGCTTGGAACCGCTACCCGACCCTACCCGCAAGTACCTTATCCGCAACCCGGACCCGCCACCAGCTGACCATCAAGAATCAGGAAGTGCTGTTATTGTAAACCGGAAGTGACATCATCGGACATAGACTTGATCAGAAACAAGGAGTAAATATCGCTATTGAGAAGAACCGCAGCCCGACCCACAACCCGCAAACCCACCAACCCACGTCTTTACCCGCACCCGGAACTTCTACTCGCAACCCGTAGGGTACCGCAGGTTTTTGCAGGTAACCCGCGGGTACCCAACCAGCTGCAGGACTATGTGCCCAGTGTCACTGAAACTGCACCGAAGGTCTTTCAACAGTGCCGGAGGTTTGGGTCAGTGCAGGTTTGCGGGGCTTGGGGGGCGGCTTTGAGGGAAAATATTCCGGGTGCAGCACATACTTTATACTGACACATTCCTATGATTTTTATAGGAACGTGTCAGCATCGCTTTAATGCATGGTTTATATGGTAAATAATAAAGCATAATATATGTTAGTTGAACTGTATATGTTCTTAAAAAATATAAGCCAAATGCTGCAATTGACTAAATATATGTTTCGATTTATCCTTCGGAGCATACAATAGACTTTAATAATGACTAAAAGCCACAGGGCACTGTTTGCACAGCAATGTCACAGGCACATGTCACACAAATACTCATACTAATGATAAAAGCCTCTCTTTGTAGTTAGGTTATAGAGCCCCTTCATTTTTTTACAACTTCCACTCAGAACTTACTTAAAACCATGTTTAAAGGAAAGTGGGACTAAGGAAAAATCCATACTTCACTAAAACACCCAATTTTGTGGCTAGGAAAGCAGTTCCACTACGTATTGTGGTAAATAACATTGAGCTCACCTCTTCCTGCTGAGTCATACACCTGCCACTACTGAATGACAGAGAAGTAATAGCGGAGTAGCTTAGCTAATACTGAGACTGGGGAAAAAACAAAAGGTAGCAGATGGAAAGAGGGTAAATATCATGGAATGTACCTATGGGTTACAGATAATGTATGTAATGCATGTGCATATGTATATATTGTGGATAAATGGTTAAATACATCTGAAGCTGCCTATTTACGGTTAAAAATATATTTTACTGGTACTTCAGTGTCCAACAGTCTAAGTACTGGTATGTCTTTAGAGACCCTATGTATTCAGCAGCTCTCTTTGAAAGTTCAGGGAAAAAGCAAAACAATATTATGAGCTTAATAATGTTAAAATAGGGATTTTTAAATAAAAAGCATAGAAAAGACACCTTGAAACAATTTGTCGCACATTAGACTTAGGAAGAGAATTCCAAAAATTCACAGCTCTCACTTTAAAAAAACACTTTCCAAATATTAAGATGAAACCTCCTTTCTTCTAATCTAAATGGATCCCTTGTGTCTAGGCATGCACCGAATCCAGGATTTGGTTCGGGATTCGGCCAGGATTCGTCCTTTTTCACCAATATTTGGATTTGGCCGAATCCTTTTGCCTGGCCGAACCGAATCTAAATCCTAATTTGTGTATGCAAATTAGGGGCGGGGAGGGAAATTGCGTGACTTTTTGTCACAAAACAAGGAAGTGAAAAATGTTTTCCCCTTCCCACCCCTAATTTGCATATGCAAATTAGGATTCGGTTCGGTATTCTGCCGAATCTTTTACAAAGGATTTGGGGGTTCGGCCGAATCCAAAATAGTGGATTCAGCGTCCCTATTTGTGTCTGCTGGAATAATCTACTTGTGAATAAAGCATCTATGGTCCCCTTGAATATTTGTATAAAGCAACCATAACCTCCTCTTCTGAATCATAAATAAAAGTTGCAATATCCTTTATCAACTCACTTGCAGTTCTGGACTCTCTTTCTTTAATATCCTTTTTCAGGAAAGAACAAAAAAACTGCACTGCATATTCTAGATGAGGCCTTACCAATGCTTTGTTACCGGAAAGGATTACCCTCTCCTAAATCTATATCCCTTTTAGTACAGGGCAATTGTTGGCCCACTCCTGCTGCTGCCCGCCATTGTTTGCTAAAGCTAAGTTGGTCCTGTGACTCCTCAAATGTAAATACTAAGAAAAAGAACATTTGCTTTCTCAGACTCCACTGTATCTCCATTTTTATTGGAGCCACTCTCTGAACCCCCATCTTTACTATTAATAAAAGTGCTTTACAACACTTATTCTACAAAGTGTCCATCTCCTCTGATTTGTTATTCCTTAATGCTTTCTCTTTCATTTCTATAAACTTTCACATCATGCCACATAGGAACTTACATCATGCCACATAGGAAGCCCTTAATGCTTTTCTATTTCTTCCTTCAAGGAGAAGGAAAGTCACAAAGTTAGGCACCCCCGGTAATTGTATTCACATACCTGAAACGGTGGGCTGGTGCTCCTGTTAACAGAAAAATGCATCACCATGGTGTTGTTATCAGCCAGCACCACGAATGATGGCCATTTTCTGCTTCTTCTTTCTTCGCTACCATGGGGCCGACATACGAGCAATAGAGTGAAAAAGCTAGCTTTAACTCCATATGTGCGCCTGCACAAAGAAAGAAGCAGGAAGAGAAATGCTCCCTGGTGATTGCTGAGAAGAACCCCAGGCTAGTACAGGTTTCTGCTGATAGGAGCACTGGCTTAGGGTATCAGGTAAGTGAATACAATCACTGATGAGTGATTTCAGGACACATGGCCATGTCATGCAGAGTGCATGGGTAAAATGAGGTTCTGACGTAACTTACATGAGTGACCAAATCAAGTAAAGAACCTGGGCATCCCATCAAACGCTTTGCTGCAAAAACATTTTGTTTTTGCTTTCCATTATTACCTTTTAAGTCTGCCCATAAACTTACCTGCCCATTATTTAAGTAAAATAAATATCAGTCATATGCATTAAATGATTAAATAAGGCTACACGCTCATTATCAAACACGAGGTATCTCAGACCACGCTCCGCTTACGATAACATGGCATACTGGCCCCGCTTCCCAAGGTACTAGACAATGGTCTTTCAACCCAGTCTGGCTCAATATTATAAATAACGATGCATCAATCGCCAGCTCCATTACAGAATACTTTTCCTTAGATCATACCCCTGTTAATACCCCAACAGTTTGGGAGGCCTTTAAGGCCACTCTCAGATCTACTCTTCACACTGAGATTACGGCCGTTAAAAAAAAGCCTCACGCCATCTTGAGATGCAGTTAAGCTGAGAAGTTGATACCCTTACTGTTAGTGTGCAAGAAAACCCCTCTCCACCCACATTATTAGCGCTACGCCAAGTGGAACAGGCATATGCCGCGCATATGCATGAAAAAACCAAGAGGAAACTGCTCTTCTCTAAGGCCAACTTTTATGAGCAAGGTGAGCGGGCCGGAAAACTACTAGCATATATGGCCAAGGTACAAGCCAACCCCCCGTAATTACTGAGCTTTATAATTCGCAGGGAGTGTTACATAGCCAACCTAGGGAGGTACTAGGGATTTTGCAAGATTTTTATACCCACCTCTATACCTCTAAAACTACAGCTTCTCCTGAGGCAATGGCAGCATATTTTACTGATATTCGCCTACCTAGCCTAACTGTAGAGCAGGTCAGGACCCTGGATGCAGATATCTCAGTCCAAGAACTCTCTGAAGCTATTGATGCTTTCCCTAATGGTAAGGCATCTGTCCCAGACGGTCTACCGATCGAAATTTATAAACGATTCAAAAAACAAATTACCCCAAAATTGTGTGAGACCCTTAAGGATGTGGTGCAACGCCAGTCCCTACCTCCATCCATGTACAATGCCACAATCATGCTACTCACCAAGCCTGGTAAAGACCCCAAATATTGTAACGCATATCGCCCAATCTCACTACTTACTACGGATGTAAAAATTTTAGCAAAGGTCTTGGCCATGAGATTGGGTGAAGTAATTCATCTCCTGGTTCACGAAGATTAGACCGGGTTCATGCCAGGCAAATCCACGGCTTTAAATATCTGTAGACTCTACACTAACCATTCCCTCTCCCATGATAACCAGGGTAAGAGGACTGTGATTGCCCTGGACATAGCTTAGGCGTTTGACACAGTTGAGTGGCCGTATCTCCGGCAATTGCTAAAAGAATATGGTTTTGGCCCAAACTACATCAATATGGTCAAATTATTGTATAATGCTCCTACTGCCTCTATAAAGACAAGTAATACATCTACCCCTTCCTTCCGTCTCCACCGAGGTACCAGGCAGGGCTGTCCACTCTCCCCTCTACTGTTTGCATTAGCCATCGAGCCACTGGCCTATCTCGTCAGATCTCATAACAATATAACGGGGTTTGTGCTGGGTAATAGGGAGGATCACATTCAGTTGCATGCGAAAGATACCCTCTTATATCTGGGGGATAGAGGTGATTCTCTAACTAACGTCCTAAAGGTCTTTGCAGAATTTGGTGATGTCTCTGGACTGGTAATAAATAAATCTAAATCCACTGCCCTTATGCTAGACCCGCTTGCGGAGGAGGAAGACATGTCTACCTTTCCTTTTTAAAATAGTCTCGGAATTTACTTACCTAGGAGTCAAGGTTACAGCCCTCCCCCAGCAATACTTGAATCTTAACTAAGACTCGTTGAATGATTGGATGTCCCAAAAACTTAAGTCATGGGCTAACTTACCGGTTGGACCCACGGGGCGGGTGCATCTTATAAAAATGATTATCTTACCCAAGCTACTCTATGTGCTACAGCAAGCTCCTGTATGGATACCGAAATCTTATTTTCTTGAAGTACATGCCATATTTAGGCAACTGGTGTGTGCTCATTCCAGGCCACGTCTAAAGCTTGAAATGTTAATGTGTGCTAAAAACAAAGCTGGCTTGGCCCTTCCGGATATGTTTTTATATTATTTGGCAGCACAATTGTCCCACCTCACTACATGGGTGGAAGGTTCGCATCATAGAGTGCTGCATTCACTTTGGGCTCAGTTGACTGGCTTTCCTGATAACCCAAAAAGTTGGATCCTAGGGAAATCTGTCACTACATCTCAGGCATTATTACTCTCCCCCCCAAACACTCTTCTTAATTTTCCTGCCACTGACCCACTTACACCATTATGGAGCAACCGAGATTACCCCTTACTGTTAAAACTAGGTCCAATGAGTCTCTGGTCGGACCGTGGCGTGAATACGTTAGGTGATGTGTGGCATGATGGCTAACTAATCTCTTTTGCGCAATTAAAGGACCAATTCCAGGTCCCACATACCCAATGGCTGACCTTTCACAAGTTCAGCCGTGCTCTCAATGCCACACACAAGAGCCATGACTTATCACTGTCCACGCATCCCCTTTTACTATATATTAAGAGAGGTCATACAAAAGGTCTGGTCACTATGCTATATGCTAAGTTGCTACAAGAAGTGCACAAAAACAACCTAGATGGGCTACGATCAAAATGGGAGGTAGATGTGGGCACAATCCTGGATGAGGAATGGCAAGAAGCGCAGGAATCCCTTCAGTTAGTTTCCCCCAACCATAGATTACGGCTAATTCAACTGTATATTCTCCATTGGGCTTATTACACCCCTGTCAGACTTCACTATATTAATGCCAGCACCCCGGATGTTTGCACTAGGTGTGCTTTGGAAAGGGAAACTCTGCTACACATGCTGTGGAGCTGCACTAAGCTTTCCGCATACTGGAGTGAAGTATTAGACACCTTAGATGCGGTGCTCCAGGTGACAATTACCAGGTCACCAAAGGTGTGCGCAGCGGCGATTCTGACTAAGGAGCCACCTGAGGCGGCTCCTGCAATGCCGCCCCCCCCTCACCAGCTTACGTGTCGGGAGGGGAGGCAGACACGCTATTGTGGAGAGCGCAATTGCGCTCTCTCGCAATAGTACAGCCGAATTTCCGGTTCAAAAACCGGAAATTCAGCTCTTAAGGGTGCAGGAGCGGCTTTTTGCCGCCCCTGCAATCCTTTCAGGCGCTGCCGCCTGAGACGAGCGGCTCAGCTCGCCTCATTGGCGGCGCGCCCCTGGGTGTGCGTCCTGGCCATAATTCAAGATTTAAAGCTGAATCAATCATTTTTACTTCTTGAGGCCTTACTACTAGCTAAGAGATTAATCACTCAGAATTGGAGAGCGGTGGCTCCTCCTACCTTCTCTACCTGGAAAGCAATAATGCAGGATACCTGTAACACTGAATACTTAATGTACCTAAAAAGGGGAGTCCCCACCAAATTTCATAAAATTTGGGGACCCTGGACCGACATTTACCCCCAACATTCAAGACCACTTCCAGCAGTTTAGGCTGACAGGGTTCAGGGAAGGTGAAATGTGACGTAGTAATTGCTGCATGTTATACTTTCTGCATTATGTTTTGTCTAAGACATGTAACGTGATAAAATGTTCTTCCTTATTTTGACTTTATTTTGTAAACTTCTTATTTTATCTACTCAATAAACTACCTGAATTTAAAAAAAAAAAAAAAAATAGGGCTACACAAGAAAATTAAAGAGGAATAGATAATTGTCAAATAATTTAATGACTTATTCTGAAGTAGTAGTCATGTTTTTAAAGAAAAACATTGGAGCAGAGTAACAGTCTTAATGTAATTTTTTATGATATCTTTTATTGACTAATAACTGCACACAACATTTATCCTCATAATATATTCACTCCTTTAGTAACACTTTAGCGTTCTGAAAGGAATATTAGTTGTTTGGTATACAGAGTTAAAGACTAGATCATGGCAACATCCAAAAACCAAAAGGGACTTGTTTCAGTTCCTATGCTCTGTGACACTGATATATAACTTTGAGATAATGAATCTGGGTCTACATAATGAGCATTAAAACCACACAGGAATCATAATAAGAGTTTTTATTTTTATTCTGCAGCCACAAACCCTACAGACTGTTACTGCTACACCTTCTGTCTGCCTAATGTGACAGCATTTGGCTCTACGCACCCATATATTTTCATATAACAAATTCACATACACAAGTCAAACATTATTTGATGATATAGAAAGTTTTCTAACATCAAGGAGAAAAATGCTGTTTGTTTTATGGATGCTGCCATCTAGTGTCTCTGTTTAGAACACCAGCAAAAGGATTTTTTTTTCACTTCTCAAATGTAATGATTGCACTATGGTACAGGTACTAGTGTAGGGCCAGTGAATTACCTGTATACTACCAATGTAGTGCCATATAGAGCATATGTGGTACCAATAAGATGCTGGTGAAATAAAAATGTATTGCCATTATAATTATAGCATTGTGCTACTAATTCAATTCCCCTACAACTCCAGTGTTGTACAAATACTAGAGTAATATCACTGTGCTTCAGTATTATGCTAGCATAGTGCTATTATACATGAATGGTGTTAGATTAATAATGATTGAATAGTGATTCAGTGTTTAGTTATGGGTTATTTATAAGGTTTGGTTAATTGAAGTTCAATACTCTTTCTTATACTGTTATTTCTAAGGGATACTTGAAATTAGTTATTCATGTAATTGTGACCTGCATCTGCAATGCAAATTCTTTGGGTAGTCAGTATTTCTCTATGGAGCCTGGTGTGTTATTTGTTTTGTTTTACACATTTATTAGGTAAGGCTTACAAACACTGCCGTTTGCTCAAGTGCAGTTGTGCTAGCAACCAATAAGCAAGTAGCTTTGAACACTTTACTTAAAGTTAGCCAGTGGAAGCAAATATCTGGCTGCTATGGGTAACTGCATTGGCACAATTAAGCATTAAGTTATTTAAATTTAAGTTAAATTAGGCCCCCTGACTTGCAATATTTATTATTCACCCAATGTGGTAAAGAACTATATATACTCTGTATTAAAACTGGCATTAAAAGCAGCATATGTAGGACAGAACAGGTAAAGTGAAATGTCTCATCCCATTCTAAACAATACCTAAAGTTATAAACACTGCAATAAACATATTGGCCATTGGCAGAAAGGGAGTTTTTATAGTGTATATTTTAACAGTTGTGCAGTTCGAAAAAATAGTGAATAATTTTTTTTCAGTTAAGCATTTATTTTAAAATGATCAGTATGCAACATATAGCCCTTATAATACTGTATTATGTGTTATTTAACTGCATGTATTCCTGTCTTGCAGGCAACTCTGTTTGAATCAGGTTTGGGACAGAAGCAGATCTAGGTGCTAGTTATAAATTGTGCATCAGGGCTTCGCATTAAAGGGATACTTTCATGGGAAAACATGTTTTTTTCAAAACGCATCAGTTAATAGTGCTACTCCAGCAAAATTCTGCAAACGCAGAGCAAACGGATTTTTTATATTCAATTTTGAAATTTGACATGGGGCAAGACATATTCACAGTTTCCAAGCTGCCCTCTGTCATTTTGTGTTTTGCCATGACAGTATCCCTTTAACACTTGCATACTGGCAAATCCTTAAAAACTTTAGCCATGCCATTTTAATACATTTAGACATTATCAATATTAGAGTCAACCAACTGCAGCTAGGCATAAAAGTCAGATATGTAAATTACTGAGGAAACACATATGAAACCTAACCTAGAAACCTCTTGATTTTTAAAAGGAAAAACACACCCACCTAATAGGACAGAAATGATACAGATGCTCACCTAGAACGATACACACATCCAGCAAAACAAAAGTCCTTATTTAAATTGCTTGCGCAGGTGTTGTAAATTAATTCATCCAGACAGTTGAAGTAAATGAAATGTTAATGAAACAATGTCAATTTCCATAAATAGATGTTTTTACTCACCTGATCATGCGTTTGTTTCTTTGCCATCACCAATGCTCCATCTTTGTATAAATATCCAGATGGTAATAGAAAATTTGCAGTATACTCTGATTTAATCCTCCTGAAATTGAAGCACAAAAAAGAAACAACCATTTTATATGCAGAAATTACAATGGAAGAGCCCTACAACGTTATTACAAGTTACAAGTTATTTGGTGTGGTGTTTATGCAAATGGCCTGTAGATGTCACTGTGCTCATACTTACTGTATACTATGCATACTTCCTGGTAACTTAAAAGTGAAAGCTTACTGTTGTGTAATGCCTGCATGACTCTGCTAATAAAGTACTGTTATACTCTACTCATCCTCAGCTACCCAAAACATAACAAATGGCGACAAGGATGGCTCTTCTACCTCTGCAGCAGCCTGCACCTTTTCTTCCAAACCCTGGTGAGACTACCATACCTTTTACTGCTTGGATCCGTATGTTTGAAAATTACATTATTGCTGCAGACCAAGGGGAGATTTCTGCTGCTATAAAGCGTGCTTTACATATTCACTGCCTGGGAGCAGAGGGACAGTGTATATTCTATACATTACCATTACCTGATGATACTTATGAAACTGCTCTTTCTGCAATAAAGAACTTTTTTGTGCCAAGAGTAAATGTGGTTGCTGAAAGATATAAATTCCACCAACGTGGACAACGTAATGGCGAATCCACAGAACAGTTTGTAGCAGCTTTGAGAGAGCTGGTTGTTACCTGTGACTTTGGGAATCTCACAGATGAAATGCTAAGAGACCAAATAGTGGAAAAAACAAACTCACCTTGCATTAGAGAGAGACTGCTCCTAGAGCAGGATTTAACCCTTGCAAAGGCTATTACAGTTTCTAGCCAGATTGAAACAGCAGTGGCAAAGGCTAAAACTCTCAGTCAGGGAACTGCTGGGAATGTACAGACTGTGAATTCAGCACTGTGGCCTAATAATGCACAGTCACAGGCAAAATACAATGCTAAAGAAAAGGGATTCACCTACACTGCAAAACCGTGCAGCAAATACAAATAGAAAATACTGCTTTCGCTGTGGTTCAACACAACACACTACAAATCATGTTACATGTCCTGCAAAAGCTAAACGGTGCCGCAAATGCGCAAAAGTAGGACATTTTGCTAAGATCTGCCGTAGTTCTGCTAAAGATGTTCATGAAGTCCCTACTACAAATGTTACAGTATTAAGTGTGGATAAAGCCTGTACATTTATTCCAGACAAGTTTATATGCACTGTCAGTGTTAGTACTGCTTCTGCTGACAAGGGACACTCCATTAACCTGATGCTTGATAAAGGTTCAGTTGTTTCTATACTACCAAAGGATATTTTCTTGAAATACTTTGCAAAAGATCCGCTTGTTGCACCTGCCCTGAATTGGTCAGTTTCTTAAAGGATCCAATCCCTGTGCTTGGTTGCTTGCCAGTGACTGTACAATTTGAATCAAATACTGCAAAATGTGACTTTTACATTGTGAATAAGGGTACTGCTATACTTGGAATGGATCTCTTTGCTGCATTAAACCTACAATTAATTGATGGTCTCATTACTACAGCACCAGTGCCTGCCACACAGCCGGTGTCTAAAATTTCACCACAAAGCAACACTTCACTGGGTTGTGCAAAGAACTTTGTACACAAAGTTAAGTTGAGACCAGATGTAAAACCAGTACGCCAGAAATTGAGGTGATTGCCCTACTCTATAAGGGAGACTGTCTCACAGGAACTAAAGAAGCTGGTAGAGCAAGATGTGATTGAAAAATCAGAATCCTCTGAATGGGTTTCACCAAGTTGTAACAATGAAGAAAACTGGAGGTATTCGATTGTGTGTTGATCTCCGTGAACCTAATAAAGCAGTGTTATGGATAATCATCCCTTGCCACACATAGAGGAAATATTTTCAGAACTCCATGGAGCAAAATTCTTTTCTACTCTGGATCTTCAGAGTGCTTATCATCAAGTATTACTGTATGAGGAAAGTAGAGACCTCACTGCATTTATCACCCATGATGGTTTGTTTCAGTTCAAGCGTGTACCTTATGGACCGGCTTCAGCACCGAGTTGTTTTCAAAGACTGATGTCTTCTATACTCCATGGCATACCTGGTGTAGAATGCTACTTGGATGATATAATTGTCTACACTCCAACTATGGACCTTCATGACAAGTACCTAGAAAAGGTTCTGAAATGCATTGATTTTATAGGACTGAAACTGAACCTTTCCAAATGCTACTTCAGACAAACTCAGCTGTCATTTTTGGGTCATATAATCTCATAAGATGAATTACTGCCTGGCCTTGACCATGTCAACGCTGTTACACAAGCACCTCCTCCATCTGACTTCCAGACCTTACAAGCTTTCTTAGGTCTTACTTCATGGTATTCTAAGTTTATTCTAACTATGCTTCAGTTGTGGAGCCACTTAGAGCACTACTACGTGGAACTTTAAGTGTGGTGTGGTCAGAGTCTGCTCAACATAGCTTTGAAATAGTGAAACAGCTAATTGTCAACAGTCTAGCGCTATCTTTATTTGATCCTGCACTACCCACTATGGTTACTACAGATGCTTCAGACTATGGCGTTGGTGCAGTTCTCACACAGATCCATGCTGATCATACAGAGAAAACTGTTGCATTTGCATCCAGAACACTTACAGAGACAGAGCATAAGTATTCCACTGTTGAAAAAGAAGCTCTAGCATGTGTTTGGGCAACAGAAAAATGGAGAACCTACCTATGGGGTAGAGAATTTACCTTATGTACTGATCATAGCCCTTTAACTACACTGCTTATAACAAAGGGACTAGGAAGAGCTGGAATGCATATAGCTAGATGGTCAGCAAGGCTAATGAATTTCAACTACAAAATGCAATACAAACCAGGTTTGAAAAATGTTACTGCTGATTGTTTGACACCTTTACCTGCAGCTTCTGATACACTGGATGATGACACAGAAGTTGTAGCATTGACTGATTTACT
Source organism: Xenopus laevis (assembly GCF_017654675.1). Classification (NCBI taxonomy): domain Eukaryota; kingdom Metazoa; phylum Chordata; class Amphibia; order Anura; family Pipidae; genus Xenopus; species Xenopus laevis. The sequence continues at coordinate 89,225,238 of NC_054376.1, read as the reverse complement.
ATAATCTACAGTTACAACTGCTGATTTTAAGCAAGCTTGCCTCACATGTCCAATTCAAGTAAAATTACGGGACATCTTACAAAGCAAATTGCCAAAGGCTGAGAAGAAACTCAGTCCTGATCTTCAACCTTACTATAGGATTAGACACGAACTGTCCTTAGTAGATGGCTATGTTGTCCATGGAGCTCATCGTTTACTGGTACCAGAGACCTTGCAAGAAAAGAAAATACAACTTGCACATGAGAGTCATCAAGGAATTGTACGTACAAAACAACGAGAACTATACTGGTGGCCAGCAATGGATGCTGATGTGGTAACTGCCATTCATTCTTGTGTTTCTTGTCAGAATCATGACAAAACAGCTATCACAAATACACCACCACTTCAGCCAGTACCATTCCCTGATTCAGCATGGGAAAAACTTGCTATTGATATTGTTGGTCCTTTTACAGATGCTCCTATAGATTGCAGCTATAACCTTGATAGACTATTATAGTAAATGGCCTAAAATTGCATTTGTTTCTCATATAATATCAGCTACAGTAATAACATTTCTGTCTACCGTCTTCAGCAGAGAAGGTAATCCAAAGGAGTTAATATCAGACAACGGACCACAGTTTGTCTCATATGAGTTTGAATCCTTTCTGAGAGAGAGTAATATTGTGCATAGGAAATCTTTAGTGTATTACCCACAAGCCAATGGAGAAATTGATTGATTCAACAGAAGTCTGAAAGAAGCACTACAGACAGCCAATCTTACTGAGAAATCTTGGAAAGTTCCTACATAACTACAGAACAACGTGCCATGCAACAACCCAATCATCTCCTGCTAAATTATTACATGGCAACTAAGTTACATTTTGCAGACATCAAACTTCCACAAAATACTGTGCCTACAAAATCATCTACTGCTGACATTGTGAAACGTCACCAAGACTTATAGTGACAGAAAACGTGGTGCAAGAGAAGTACAATTTCAACCTGGATCTTTAGTCAGAATTAAGAAACCAGGAATACTGAAACAAGGACAATCTAAATTAACTACACCACTTGAAGCGAGACTCCAGCGAGGACCATACACATATGAACTGTCTGATGGACGCATATGGAATGCAAGTCGTCTTGCTCCTGTTAGATATGACTTTGGAGAAGCTCCATTTGATGAAGGACATTTTCCTACTCCTGATGTCAACTGCAATAGGCCTGAAGAAAGTGAACCTATAAGGAGTACTGAGAGAATCATAAAACTACCTGCATGGACCCAGGACTATGTGATGTGAATAATGTATATCATTGCTTTAAGATGCATTGTTGTTGTTTATTACATTTGCCCAAATGCTTTCCTATTATAGGAGGAATATGTGGTGTTTATGCAAATGGCCTGTAGATGTCACTGTGCTCATACTTATACTGTGCATACTTCCTGGTAGCTTAAAAGTGAAAGTGAAAGCTTACTGTTGTGTAATGCCTGCATGACTCTGCTAATAAAGCACTGTTATACTCTACTCATCCTCTGCTACCCAAAACATAACATTTGGCATGTCATACTATTGTCTCTAAACTAAAACCACTGATGTTAGTCAGCCAAGAAGCCCCCATTTTTGACGCCGGCGCCCGTTTTTGGCGCCGGCGTCTGTTTTTTCGGGAAAAAATATTTTGACGCCAGCAAATTTTTGCCGCGAATTTTCGCGGGCGTTTTGCGAATTTATTCGCTGGCGGCGAAACGCGAAAATTCGCCGCGAATTCGCGCCTGGCGAATAAATTCGCCCATCACTATTGCTGGCATTTTTTCTCTTTTTTGCCAAGAAGCAATACCTTTTAAGCTCTGTATCTTCTCTTCCCCTTCACTGAAAAGATTACTTACTCAAACATCTACACTAGAATGATTAATGCAAAAGCTTTTCTTTTTAAAGTCTCATATTAAGCCCTGCAATTTAGTTGGTGTGCTTACAAACTTTTGTTCTGAGTTAAACATCTATAGAACAGTAATGTAAAGGTATGTAATTGTGTAATGATATTTAAACTACCTGAGGCCTGACTATGAAAAGTTTATGGTCTTCATGAAAAAGACTGAGAAACCGAGCACTAGAGGTGGGTGAGGTTATTAATGACCAATGAGAATCCACTAGACAGTTGCCAACATATTGCTCTCGTACAGACAGAGCAGATTTTATATAGACCTTTGGCTATGATGGTTTGTCATATCATTACATTTAAATAGGTGATTATCACACCTTTTCTACAGAAATTAATTCTGTGACAGATGTCAAAGCTAGGTTTGCCAAATATATATGTATAAATAAAGTGGCAATATTCCTTACTTATTTTTCTTATGTATTTGTTTAATACATGTATAAAGCAAATGGGGTTTCATGAGCTCCAATACAGCATGGTCCATGGAGGACAATGCAATTGCAATGTAACTTTATTCTGGGCGGCTAAATACAGCTGCTGTAACATTAGTGAATGCTGTTCCAAAATTATATACAGTGCTTGCCTTGAAGGTTGGTTAAAGGAGAAGGAAAGCTACGGAGGCATATATTGCCAATAGATTAGCTGCAATAGTGCAAGCTAGAATGCTATATTTATTCTGTAGAATGTTTTACCATATCTGAGCAAAAAACTCTAGAAGCTCTCTGTTTGTTTAGGATAGCAGCTGCAGTTTTAGCTTGGTGTGAAATCACTTCCTGCCTGAGTCTGTACCTGCTCACTTATAGCTCTGGGCTCAGATTACAGCAGAGAAGGGGGGGGAAGCATGTTCACTCCTGGGGCAAGGAGATTTAAGATGAAGGTTGGAAGTCTGATACAGAAGCCCATGTGTAGACAATAGAAGAAAAGTGTTTCTTTTGACAGAGGACTCAAAGCAGCATTACTTTGAGGGTTTACTGGTATATTTAGGTGGACCTTTCTGATAAGGATTACTTGTTTTTAACTTTTTTTATATTTATCCTTCTCCTTTAATAATACTACAAGTGAATAGTCCAAATCACTAGTGGCTCCACAAAATGAAATCAGTCTCCACTACTCCTGGCATTAGTTGGCAGGTTCAATTAGCCCTACAGCCATTTCCACTTTCATTAAACTACAACTTCCAGAGTTAATTACAATATGTGGATGTAAGACGGTACAAAAAGTTGTAGTTCAACAATGAAGAAAATCTTGGGTCAATGGCTAGACCCAACTGTAATCAATGTTAGAAAGCAAGACTGACGTGCGCCCTGATGCAGAGACTTTCTAATATATCCATATACAGTCAAAGATTATTAAAAGATGGTAGAATGTTAACTGCAAAAGGGGGCTGGATGGATGGCTGATTCTATAGTCTGCAATTCCTGCTATTTACAGGTAGAAGAAAAATGCAGGGCATGTGGAAGGACTTTGCTACTTGTGATGGAAGGACTCCTTATAATACTGCCGCCCACCCCAGTAGAAGATAAATATTACACAAAATAATGTTTAAATAGAAAATGAGTTACAATTTTAATCTACGAAAAGGTTGAAAATGTTATTTTCATTCGATTTTTTATTTTACAGTTAGGCCCATAAATCTTTGGACAGAGACAACTTTTTTCTAATTTTAGTTCTGTACATTACCACAATGAATTTGAACTGCAGACTTTCAGCTTTAATTCAGTGGGTTGAACAAAAAGATTGCATCACACAATCACTTTGTTTCAGGGGCTCAAAAGCAATTGGACAAAATGAAAAACTGAAAATAAAAATGTTATTAAAAATGTTATTATTATGTTCATTTCTAATACTTGGTAGAAAACCCTTTGCTGGCAACGACAGCCTGAAATCTTGAACTCATAGACATCACCAGATTCTGTGTTTCCTCCTTTTTAATGCTCTGCCAGGCTTTTACTGCAGCGGCTTTCAGTTGCTGTTTGTTTGTGGGCCTTTCTGTCCGAAGTTTAGTCTTCAAAAAGTGAAATGCATGCTCAATTGGGTTCAGATCAGGTGACTGACTTGGCCATTCAAGAATATTCCACATTCTTTGCTTTTATAAACTCCTGGGTTGCTTTGGCTGTATGTTTTGGGTCATTGTCCATCTGTATTCTGAAACGCCTCCCAATTTGATTGCATTTAGCTGGATTTGAGCAGACAGTTTCTCTGAACACCTCAGAATTCATTCAGCTGCTTCTGTCCTGTGTCACATCATGGATAAACACTAGTGTCCCAGTGCCACTGGCAGCCATGCACTCCCAAGCCATCACACTGCCTCCCTAATGTTTTATAGAGATCTGTTATGCTTTGGATCATGAGCTGTTCCACGTCTTCTCCATACTTTTTTCTTGCCATCATTCTGGCAGAGGTTGATCTTGGTTTCATCTGTCCAAAGAATGTTTTTCCAGAACTATGCTGGCTTTTTTTAATGTTTTTTTTTAGCAAAGTCCAATCTAGCCTTTGTATTCTTGATGCTTATGAGTGGCTTGCACCTTGCAGTTCACCCTCTGTATTTACTTAATTCTCTTTGTGGTAGACTTGGATATCGATATGCCTACCTCCTGGAGAGTGTTCTTCACTTCATATTTCATTCTTTCAGTGGTAGGAACACATGATACATCTTTCAGGTTTACTAATATGGAGGCCTGGTTTCTAAGATGTGTCTTGCATGTGCTTTGCTCACTGTGTGGGGGGGGGGGGAGGTTAATGAGGCCTTGCTCTGCATCTTCCCTTTCATTGTTACTATGGTATCTAAGAACTGAGTGAAAGCATGAAGCATTGTATTCTCTAACAAGGCATTGCATACCTGCAGCTTTTGAAAGAATGTTTAAGTTGCTGAATAACTTTTTCTTTATGTTTCCTACTATGAATCCTTTGCTTTGATTCTGTTTTGGTTTTGTCACTCTTTGGAGGGCTGCACACTGCCTCATTTTTTTTATTTCTTTTTCTCCTGGGAACTTTACATCACAGAAGAGCTCTGCAAGTTTACCACTAAAGATGTGCTTTTATGAAATGAACTAATCATACAAACAATTTAAAAACTTACATTAATAAGGCCTATATCATTTGAAAATATTAACATCCACTACTTCTATCTGTTGGGCATAATAGGCCAACTGAAAACAATAGAAATCTGTTTGTAGTCACCTTTAATTAGTTGCTACTAATCTTCCTGTGGGGCACAGGATGACCTTTTTTCATGTAAGCATAATAAATATCAATTTTCTGCTATAAAACTATATGCCTACTTTGAAATGGTGCTTGCAAGAAACGGCTTTACCTTTTTCTTAAGGGAGTGTTCCTCTGGTTCATATTCAGGAACATGTTTTTCTTCCCAATCCTTTCTCAACAACGGACCTTTGGCAGATGGAGACCCTTTAAACTGCCTTTTGTTTTCAGTCTCTGTCTTGCGTGCATCTACATTAAATGGTGGGACTGATTTGTTCTTGTTGTTTATAATGTAAAATACACAGATGAAATAATTTTTTAAACCTAACACATAGTCAGCAGTGAGCAACTACTATGCACAATCATAATCAGTGTTATTACAAGAGGCATGTTAAAAACTGCACCACATTTTAAATACAATTATGGGACCTGTTATCCAGAATGTTTGAGACCAGGGTTTTTTTTAGATAAGGGATTTTTCTGTAATTTGGACCTCTATACTTTGTCTACTAAATGATCATTTAAACATTTAATAAACCCAATAGGATTGTTTTGTCTTCAATAAAGATTTATTATATCCTAATTGGAATCAAGCACAAGGTACTGTTTCATTATTACAGAGAAAGAAGAAAGAAAACCAATTTTAAAAATTAAGTTTTTTGATTAAAATTGAGTCTTTAGGAGATAGTCTTGCCGTATTCAGAGCATTCTGGCTAACGGGTTTCCATATATAAAAATGTCTCTGGGTATTTAGCTTTAAAGTCTACAGGCCTTTTCAGAAGTAAAAAGGAAAGAAAAAGCATAACCTTTTTCTCGGTAAAGTGAGTCTATACATTTTCCAATAAAAGTGAATGATGTTTCATATATATTATATTCATTTGTCAAAAAAACTGCATCCTTTTAAAAAAATAAAGACTTGGCAACTATAAAAACCTATAATATATATATAAATCACTTACAAAGCCATAGCATATAGTAGGAAGTGCGCTTGTAAATATGCTTCACATTGCAGAGAAGCACACACTGTTCTCTTTCTATTTTTATCACATAGTTCTCAGTGGTTATATATCACTTCTGTATTTGTCTGAGATTTCTGTGGCATCCTCTAAGCCAGTTTTTGTACTTCTTTTAAATATATGTCAGGCTATAATTTGCCATTGTTAAGTCTATGGAGGCTGTTAGTTGACTGAGGGCTGCATCTGGTTTATGGGTCTCCACTTGGATAGTCCTGCTTAAATCTATTAAAGGAGAACTAAAGCTTAACTAAAGAAGTAGGCTTGACATGTTGTACATTATGTTTTTGGTTTCTGTACCAGTCCAGGGCATCCACAGCCCTTTAGCAGGGACAATCTGTGCATAGAATATATATGGTATAATATACAGTACATAGAATATAAATGTCACAATATAAGTCATTAATACAGATAATTACTACATGACAGCACAGAAACCAGTGCAACTAACATCACAATTTAATAATCAGCCTTGTAGCATCAGCTTATATTACAGACATTTTCTGCTTGATAATTTGTGATGACCCCTAAGCTTAGCTTCTCAACAGCTGCTCAGAGCCCACTGAGCATGTGAGTGTCTCAGGCACTTTCCAAGGTGGTGACTCCCTGTGATAAATTTGTAGTCCTGGATCATTGCTGCTATTGACAAGCTGAACCATTGGCTGGTGCAATACATTCAGTAAATACAATATGGTATTTTTGCCATATTCATTCTTAGGGTTTAGTTCTCCTTTTAAAATGTATTTTTGCACTTTTGAGTATAACTAAGGGGCAGATTTGTCATAATTCAAGTTTGTGGGGGGAAAAAACAAGGAATGGGGTAACAAAAACGCAGACAAAACTTGTGCAATTTTTATTCTCAAATGCTAGCTTATTTAACTTGCCAAGTTTTTTCAGACTATTTGAAGTTTCAGAAAGTACTAGTTCAGGTTTATTTTTCGCATCTGCATTTTTTTTCTCCACATTTTCTTGAATCAAGAAAAAAACACAACTGGAAATGAGCCCCATAAAGTACATTATGCAGAAGCAAAAATAGCTCCAAATGTTTTACAGATGTGACAAAGTTACTAGTTCCTACGAAGGCTGCACAACATACAGTTGACTCACTTGTATTTCTTGTTTTGGACTCCCATAAGAGGGAAGGCAACAGACTCTTACAACTCCAAAAGAGGATTCAAATTTTACAAACTATTAACCCAAAAGGGATTCAATATGGAGTATGATCTGCATTCATTTATTTAGATAATTAATGAGTCTTTAACTACACAACCTACCATTTTCAATTTTGACCAAAATTCTCTATTCTGTGAATATGTTATAAGCGTTTTGCCTTATATTTGTGACATGAACAAAGTATAAGAAGGGATCCCATCTGTTATGTAACTAAATAAAGTAGCCATGCAAATACTTGATCAATATTGCTCAACCATTTGGCCTGTAATATCAGCATACCACCCTTCAATTCCACTGATACTGTCCAGGGAAAATGTTTTCTGGCAAAGGTAAAAAAATGGTAATGAGTTAACTGTTTATTTAGCATTTCAGCATTTCAGTGGTGCCATTTATTTTTATTTGGTTCCCCAAACCAAATCAGCCAGATTTGGCTGATTTTAAAATCATGTTAAATTGAGGGACGCATTGCAGCAGTCCTCACTCCAACCGTGTGCATCCCGGAGCTGTGGTCCAATCATTGGGCCCTAGGACCCATGATCGGATAAGCCTGATATTGCCCAATCAAGATGGGCATATTGGGGCAAGACTCACTCATTTGGTGACCTCTCCAAAAATGAGTGGATTTGCCCATGTATGGCCATCTTTATTCCATGTCACAAGAGAAACTTTTTTCAGATAAAGCTAAACTTACGGATTTAAGATGCTTGTTTAATTATTACCTGTTCTGCAGCAAGCATGGGAGAGTTTACTGTAGTCTTTCTTTCAAACTGCCTTCTGTACTCTGACATCTTAAGTGGATTCTCCTATAGGAACTGTGCTCAATCCAGCTTTCTTCTCCAGAAATCTGTGAACCTTTCAACATCACAATTTAAATTGTCACAAAAGACTACTTACACTGGAGGAATCAATTCACTATAAAAGAGATGTAATATTTTATCTACCTTCAAAAGATCATATTATATAATGTAAAGCATATATCAATGTTCTATAAAGACGTTACAGAATATACCATTACTTGCTATATGTCCTTTTTTTTACATTAAGATCAGAGCATATTATGTCTTGGATCCTGAAACTTTAAACAGAAGCCTTTTGGAAGCTGATGATGACTAAATTTAATATATTCAGCACAAAGACTGAACATCCTGCATAACTGTCTAATACCAAATATATTGTAGCCGATAATGGAAGTGGTTTCTGATCTAGATGTACACTGCTCCCATGTTCCTAACTAAGTATTTAATGGGGCTCTCATTAATACTAAAAATGCCAGCCAACATCAAATTTCCTTTCATCAATTTACTTCACTGGTTTCATTTATAAAATATGAAGTCCTTAAAGCCTAAACATATTAAATATAGTATCACTTGCCGGTATCCGGAGGCTTATTTATTAAGGGGCAGATTTATCAAAGGTCGAGGTGAATTTTCGAATGAAAAAAATTAGAATTTCGAGCTATTATTGTGTACTTCGACTAGGGAATAGTCCAAATTCGATTTGAATTTGAAAAAAATGCAAAAACTAGAATATCGAGATTTATCATGTACTGTCTCTTTAAAAATTCGACGTCGACCATTCACCAGCTAAAACCTGCCGAATTGCTGTTTGCCTATGGGGGACCTCCTAGAACCTATTTGGAGTCAATTGGTGGACTCTGAAAAATCAAAGTTTTTATTGGAAAAAACTTTGAATCGAATTTGATCGAATGCGCTATTAATTCGATTCAAACTATTTGAATTCAGCCAAATACGGACCTATTTGACCCAAAAGACTTAATTTCGGTTGGTCTTTTTGAATTTCAACGTTTTTTCAATTTGAAATTCGAACCCTTGATAAATATGTCCCTAAGGGTCAAATTTTAATGGTTTTAGTGGTTTTTGAAACCACGACTAAACTCACAAACTCTAAAACTACAAATGTCGCGAGATTAACTAATAAATCAGTATTAGAAAAGTACAAGCAAAAAAACGCTGAGCGATGTGCTAAAAAATATGAATAATAAAATTATTATTATTAAAATTAAAATTATATTGTTTTTGGACAATTTGAAGAGAAGAGACGAGAAATTGCATACACCAGATGCACCATATATTGTATCCACAACAGTGGATACAATAAGGCCATAATTGCACCGAGCCATATACTGTACCTATTTCTAATTATCACTTCAAAAGTGAACTTTTTGGTTTGGATAGAATTGAAATGTAATGTAAACTAAAGCCCAACTGGAAAATAGTCCAGACTGAGACATCAAGCTTACTATACCATGATCACAGAGGTATATTGTCCCAATGACATTGAAACTGTAGTCATTTGCACGAATGTCTTGACTAAAAGAGGTCAGACAGGCACAAGAGTAGCCTGAATTGCTCAGACGGGATGTTCACTAGAACAGGTGCATCCAGCATCAGACATGGACAAGAAGGACAATTAGCCTCCCCCTACATATAATGAATGGCTACATGTATGTACCAGGTTCGTACACTAGATGGTACACTATATTCAGACTAAAGAAGGAAGTACTGTAACAAGAATTAAATATTGCTCTCTTTGTGATTTTGTTTTTTTAAGCAAATTCAGCCATCAACCCCACTAAGTTTCATCCAAATTCTAATTTGAGGCATTTTCTCTCTATTTGGAAGGAAGACTTCTATTTCAATGATTGCAACAAATTGCTCCTCCAAGATTTTCAAGGTCCTTGATCTTGAACAGACCCTTACAAGCTTGTGCAATATTTTTAAAATAATACTAATCACTAATGGCGGCCACACATGGTTAGTTATCCAACAAGCTGGACTACATCTACACCCATCTACACGCAATATATGTTTGTTTTTTTTTAAATGTTTACTGCATCAATGTGTGTTACAACTGTGATAAGTGTAATGCAGATACTGTATGTTGATGCAGTGAAGGGGGCATCAACGATGCATGGTTAAACACTGTACTAATACTTATATTATAATACTTATTCATAAATTTCCGTTTGCTTCCACTAATAATTTCATTATATATTCTATTGATGTTGTAGTTATGACTTAGGTTAATGAGCTAGATCCAAAGACAAATCAGATCTAATGCTATGTATATTACAAGCAATACCAAATCTTAAATTTGAAAGAAGAGCCCAACCTTTCATATCCTGATACAGAAACTAAATCAACTTGTACATCATCTTTCAGTATATAAAATCTGTATGTTTACATACTATTTAGTAATCAGGTTCAAAACACCCCAGTTCAGCTAGCTGTGTTCTACTACATTAAACTGAAGCAGTTACCACCTACTTTAATCTGGTATCAAAAGATCCCTTGTTTAGTCAACAGTTGCATAATACTGAGTGGGTAGAATGAATAGAATGGCCGTGCTTGTATTAAAATCGGATTTCTTTTTCCATTAGTTATTCAAGACTGAGTTTACCAGCCTTGCCAACCTTTAAATGTAAATGCTTGATTATGAATGCTTAATGTGCAGCGGCATAGGCTTCTTCACTTTGATCTGTCGCTCTCTACTATTTAAATATTAATAGTATGATCCACTCCTGCTGATTGCTCATGCATTAGCAGTTTATTATTATGATAGTTAGGGGTTCACATTTATTTTACAGTTTTAGAAACTGTATATCTAGATGCTGTCACTGATTCAGTTAAAGGAATTATATAACAATAAGCAACAATAAGCTTAGGGCTGCATTTAAAGTTGTATCATGTACTTCAATCACCACTGATACACAGCTGTGTATCTGGCAGCTGTCACAATGATATCTGCAAGCAGTAACAATGAGCTGCTGGGTGACAAGTATATCGGTCCTTGCTGCATTGGAACTTGTCCTTTTTCTTTAATTGCAGATTTTACACCTTTTGCTCATGGAACCCAATGCAAGTTAGCCACAACATTGCTTCAAACTAAAGCAAAGCAGTATTTTCTTATGGTTAGGAATGATGGTATGTTATTTAATTCCATTCAATTTGATTCAAATTATAAGCCTATTTTCTATATTTTATTGTGTTAAAAAATGACTGGAAACCTTTTATAACTTGGATGCTTATGCATTTGAACCCTTTTCCTCAACCCTCTGGCCATTGTGCTGGGGTTGAAGTCAGTTAAAAAAGTATTTATTATTTTGCTTCCTCTGTACATCTGTTTCCTCTGCCGCGGCTCAGGTGGGGAAGCCCACCGTGTGCATCCTCTTCCCTTGTGTGCCGGCTTCCCTACTACGCGCGCCATGCGCACCTGGTTTTACGCGCAACGGCGCGGAATTCAAAATATTTAAAGGGATATCAGTATTAAACTCATTGCCCGTTATAGGTTCTATTTGAGGTGCTTAAAACTTCAGGACTCCACTTGATCTTCTGTGTATTGATCCTTGCCTGCCTGAGACTACTCTAATCTCTCCTATCCTGAACCTTGCCTGCTGTGACTACTCTGATTTCTCCAATCCTGACCAATTGCCTGTCCACTGACTATTCTTCACTCTTCAATCCGATTCCGGCCTGTCTGACTATTCTAATCTGCTTGAGCTGGCCCAGCCTGCCTGTTCCACGCTGTGTTGTCTGGCCTGCCCTCCTGAGGTGTTCTTCCATTCCAGTATCCTGGTGAGATGTTCGTGCCCCTTTGTTCGTCCAGAACCGTTAGCTTTGCTCCTCTCTCAAATAAGACCTGGCGGCATCCAATTAGCCGAGGGCTCCTCCCGAGGTGAAAGGCAGCGGTTATGGGCCGAAGTGAGAGCTGAGACCAGGGAGCTTAGCTTGGGTTCTGGATTTAGGGTGCCGATTCGTGACATAGACGTTATGTCTATGTTATGTATGATGGACAAATCATTAAGGTGTAAAATGTGGTTTGTTTGTTTTTTTAATTAGTAGATGGAACTCTTGATAAAGTTGAAAGTGGTGTAATTCAAAAGGGATATATACTCCATATCATACCTGGGGGTTATTTATCAACGTCTGAATTTATCTCAATATTTTCTGAAAAAAAATCCGACCAAATCCGCATAGGTTTTTTGGGCTTATTGATTGATACACTTTCCCGAACATTTTGTTTGCGGGGAAAAAATCTGAAAAAAACGTGAAAACCCCAATTTTCAAGATTTTTCAGATTTTTTCAGATTTTTCCCCCGAAAACTCAGAATTTAGTCCGAAAACTTCGGGGTATTGCGAAAAACCCGGCACACATCAAAAAATCATTGGGGCTTCTCCCATTGATTTATATGCAACCTCAACCGGTCTGAGATGCCGGATTTTCCGATTCTGACTTTTGTAACCTATTAAAACCGAATAAAGCCAGTGGGACACTTCAGAAATTGAAGATGTTGCAGAAACAGTGGTATGAAAGCTGTATAAAAAGCAGAGAAACTTCACATTTTTAAACAGTTTTTCAAGCCAACACTACTTTTACACTTACATTTATTACTGAGTTACACAGCTCAGTAGCATGATGTTAATTAAGAAGTAGTGCATTCTGATTTTTTAAAACATACTTTCATCTATTTGTGGTATAACTTGTTTTTTCTTCTTTCAAATTCCAAACAACATCATCTTATCTGAGACATAAATACATTTCTAGCATTATTAAGCTGTAGCCCTTTGGGAAAAGTGGTCATTAATGACAAATTATACAGCAATTAATAACCTGTAAACTAATTTTCAGTACGTTTTCAAGATATTTTATTTGCAATATTATATGTGCCAGAAAAAAAGTTGTAAAACCCGTTCTCTCTGATTATTTTTACCCAGAATTGATTTAGATCAATAAGATACCTTTAAGGTGCATCAATTTCTGAAAAAGTGCTTAGTGCTTCACACATAGTGCAATAATGTGTAATCAATTCAGTCTGAACACGTCAATCAATTATTTCTTCAAATTAACTGTTCTTGCTAAGGCAATAAGTTAATTATGAATTCATTTTAAAACCATCAGCTCTTAGTAAAAATTAATTCAAGTGCTAGTGCCTAATAAATATCCAAATTGTAAAAAAGGTGAGTTCATCAAATTGCTCTGGGCACTTCTCTGTCCATGCTATCCATATTATTCACAATGTCACAAATAATTTATATCTGTATAAAGAATATATAATATAACCAGCATTAAAATTACCGAAAGATGGCATGATGGCTGATCTGTTCATGTTTAGTTATATGTGTTATATATTTGACTTAAAACAAAAGATATAGTACTAATACAGATATTTTTGATACTAAGGTGTGGCGATTGTAATAGTAACCTCGTTTGATGTACAAAACTGTCTAACCACTGCTTCTCACTTTGGTATTGAACAAATAAAACTGAAGTTTTAAAAAGATTGCCTGTGGATCCTATTCTTTATTGAGGCCATTTGATGTTATAGTTTCCAGAAGGCGGATCCCGCAGAACAGACATCTTCCAAAATAGCCAACTGTAATAATTCATTTTACTGTGATGGATCAGCACTTCTTCTCTCTCTCAGTCCACTCCTTGTCTGAATCAGAACTTAGCACTGTTATATTTTTTCTTAGTTATATTTAACTTGTCTGAATGTACTTTAGGAATGCACATTTGGGTCTTGACCTGCAGGTTTAGAATCCCTGCCATACAGGATTGACCATTGTACTGATTCTTTTGGCCTAAGCACCACATATTTCAACACATTTGAGAAGTAAGAAAAAAAATATGCCAATCTGTGATGATCTAAACAAATATTTTTATTAAATTGTGTTAAATTATTTAGGATTCCACACCCAGCACCGATCCTGTGGTAATTGCCACCTGAGGCGGCTCCAGTAATGCCGCCCCCCCCAGCCCGATTACATTTTCAGGTGGGGAGGCAGCAACACTAGTGTGGATAGCGCAATTACGCTCTCTCGCCCTAGTAAAGCCGAATTTCCAGTTTAAAAAACGAAAATTCGGCTCTTAAAGGCACCAGGAGTGGCTTTTTGCCGCCCCTGGAAACCTAGCTGACACTACCGCCTGAGGCAAGCGCCTCAGCTCGCCTCATTGGCGGATCGCAACTGTCCACAGCAGATTCTAAATATATTTACATGTGTTTGTATCATGTTAACACAGTTGAGAGAGTAGTCCTCACCAGATAGAGTTTATAATTAATGTCCATGAGCACTGCTACTATGCACTAGAAGCATAAACACAGGTTGTAGAGTTCTCTGTAAAGCTAGCCATAGATGCAAAGATATAGTCTAGATATAGTTTAAAGTCTGTGGACTTTGTGAATAATTGTACCAACCATTTTCGTATCATGCCAATCAGTTGTGTAGTCAATCGGACAGGTCAGAAAACAATGATATCTTTGCATGTGTTACCTATCTGCCGATATCCATGGGTGAAAAAAACTATTTCTTGGACATAACTTTCATATGATTACTACACAACATTGACTGATTTGCTATTTTTCCTACTTTAATTCTACAATTTAAATCTGAATGTTTAATTTCACATCATGGCATTAAAACAAATGACCCAGCTTAAAGGAACAGTTCAGTGTAAAAATAAAAATTGGATAAATAGATAGGCTGTGCAAAATAAAAAATGTTTCTAATATAGATAGCTAGGCAAAAATGTATAAAGGCTGGAGTGACTGGATGTCAAACATAACAGAACCCAACTTCCAGCTTTTTGGCTCTCTAACTCTGAGTTAGTCAGTGACTTGAAGGGGGGCCACATGGGACATAACTGTCCTGTGAGTTTGCAATTGATCCTTACCATGCAGGTTAGATTAAAACTCAAACGGTTATGACCTATGTGGCCCACCACAAGTCACTGATTAGTTACTGCCTGTTAACCAATCAGTGGAAACCAAGAGAGCTGCTAAGCAGGAATTGGTGTTATCTTATGTTAGACATCCAGTCACTCCAGCCTTTATACATTACATTTTTGGCTAATTAACAGCCTATTTACCTAGTTTTTATTTTTATACTGAACAATTCCTTTAATCCAGACTGTTCTGGATTGCACTCTCCTTCACTATCTTTTCCAGGCTGAAGCAATATCGAAAATGGAAATTACTATTTATCCTACCATTTTTTGTTATTTTTACTTTTGACACAGCATGCTGCTTCTTGTTACTCTTCAACTATTCCCTTACTTTCTCTAGTTTCAGCAAAGTTACAGTCCTCTCAATATTCCTCTGCAGCATTGCCCAGATACAATCTCATGCAGCCTCTAATCCCTTATCTACACCCTCATGCTATCACACGAGAGTACTGAAAACTGTCACTATCTGGGCTCATCTTTCCTTTCTTCATTGCATTTTACACTCTGCTTCCACAATCCCACTACTCAGACCTAAAACCAACTAGCCACAAAACAAGTTTTCCCCAGAGTTATAAGAGGTGATACAGCTTATAATGTGATGTGATATTTAGGGTCAGTCCACATGAGCAGATTTGTGGAGATTAGTCGCCCCAGCGACAAATTGTCTCTTCTTCGGGGCGACAATCTCCCCAAACTGCCTTCCCCCTGCCCTCCGCCGGCTAAAATGATAATCGCCTGTGGCAATGCACACATGGCACTTCATTTTCCGAAGTCCCCCTTAGTTTCCTCGTGAGACAACTTCGGGCGACTTCAGAAAACGAAGAGCCGCATGTGCATTGCCCTGTCTGTCTGTCCCCAGACTGAAATGAATACAGTTTTTTTTGTAATGTCTTTATTAAAAATGTTCAGCTAAAACAATAATGTATCTGGACTTACAACAGGACAGGGAAAAAAATAAATAATACCAAATAAAAATACAATTAGAAGAATTTACACTGGGTACCAGTATCTATGTTGTAGGAATAATAATTTTCAAAGGACCACAGCAACCACATTTTTAAGTGTTCTTGTTGTAGCCTGTCACACCCAGTATCCCAAACCCAGAACAAAAACCAAGGTTCCGGTAACTGCTCACACTTCTGCCTATAACAGCCGCCTTTCATGTTGGGAGGAGCCCTTTGCTACTCGGGGCAATTAAAGTGAGAGAACCAAGGCCAGGGTTCAGGGCAGGCAACAGAACCAGAATGTGTGTCAGGAAGGTCAGGGAAAGAGAAAGCGTAGTCGTGGGACAGGCCGGTGACTATCATCAGTATAGTCAAGGACACAGGCCAGGGTCAAACAATTCAGTAAAGGCAGTACAAAGTGAGGATCTGGAAGAATAGTCAGTAACAGACAACGGTCAATACAGGCAGTAAATCAGAAGAGGTCAGGGACAGACAAAGGTCAAGAACAGGAAAACCAGACAATAAGCACACACAGGAACTGACAGTATCTTTTTAAATAAAAAAAGATACACGTGTGTGCAGAAGGCGAACACACCACTTCAAGGAAACATGTTGAAGGGATGAATTTTATGCTTTCTCTGTTAGTACCATGAAACAGATCCTTTGATACCTGTGTTTGGGCAAATTTTAGAAATTGCTGCCAAAATGGTATTTGATATGTTCTGTTAAATACGTTTTCCAACACCTTTTTCCCCATCTGTCATGTATTTCAGCACAGCATTATAATCTTAGGACAGTAGAAGTTTATATAAAAGGGAAAGGTTCCCTTTGAGCTTACCAACTTTTCAACAGCATGTTTACAACAGAGTGTGCAGTTGCCATTGGAAATTAGGGTCTAAAGACTTGGTAGAATGTGTTATGTCAGTATACAAAGAAGACTCATTACAACTGCAACATGTTGCAGCTCTTAGAATGAGTTGACTCCAGTAGGTGAAAGTGGACCATTAATACTCTTAAAGTGATAAGCTTTCTAACAACTGCAGGAAAAATTACTAAGAAATTAATACATTTGAATATGGCAAAGTGTTTTATTTTATCAGCCTTGCTACACTCAATATTTTTAGTATTTGTTTAGTTTAGTACTCCAATAAAAGGCTGCAATGAAAATCCTAACCCTCCTCTACACCCTCCAATACACACACACAAATGATGCATGCATGAGAACTTGCATATTTTTAGTTTATAGCTTGATGTGAAAAGGTTCTATCAGCAACATGACAGATGTACCCCTTTCCCCATCCTGACAGGAAACAGAAACAAACCATGTGATCTAATAAACAATGATAGGCTTACCGTGTCTAAAGTCCAGTTAAATGGTTTAAGTAACAGTTTCTTTTCACACTGATAGCAGAGCAATAACTGCTGGAATCTACTTGCAGCATCTGCTGAGCTTAGTCATTTTTCTTTTCCTATTCAACTTATCTTACTATTATTTGACATTATACACTTTACTTCTATAAGTATATGTTATCCATTTGGCAAAATAAATATTGCCTATGGAAGACAAAGCATAAAATGGAATTAAATTGCTTGTTTCCATGGGAACACGAAGAGCGGTAAGCAGATCTAAATCTGTGCAAAATTAAATGTATACATTCTGTTTATAAATGTATTTAGTAAATGCAAATGTCTCAAAACACTTTCTCTCAGGGTTGAATTTCCAGTTGCCAAACTTTACCTTTTACATAGTAACCAAACCAAAGTTAGGTTGAAAAAAGTCCATCAAGTTCAACCTTTTAACTTTTTCTAACCTGCCTAACTGCCAGTTGATCCAGAGGAAGGCAAAAAACCCCATCTGAAGACTCTCCAATTTGCCTCAGAGGGGGAAAAAATTCCTTCCTGACTCCAAAATGGCAATCGGACTAGTCAGACTTGTACTATGAGCTATCTTCCATATCCCTGTATTCCCTCACTTGCTAAAAAACCACCCAACCCCTTTTTAAAGCCATCTAATGTTCCACATCTTCACAGCTCTCACTATAAGAAACCCCTTCCGAATATTTAGGCGGAACCTCTTTTCTTTAATAAGAACCTCTTTTTCTGGATACCCTTTTTTTTCTTCATCTTTCTCCCCTTAGCATGAGCTTTTCTTAGCAATTTATTAATTAAACCTCTGTACCTAAACAGGGTATCTTGAATGGTTTAAAAGAAGTTGATTCAAGTTTTATTTTTCACACATTTTCTTCCACAGGCAAAAACAGGCCTTTTTAGGTTGTATCCAAGAGACAAAAATGAGTGCACAGAGATGAACAATAACAAAACTCTTGGAAATAAATGTACTGAACACTTCCTTTATCTAAGGTTGGCTTGACTGTGTCAGGCAAAATAACAATGGAAAAACTGAGACTCTATGAAGATTCAGAGCATTAAACATCAAGGGGATAGGATTCAGCTGCAAAGCATCTAAATGTTTGCTATTGATTAAATATTCAGATTAATTTGCCATCGAGGACGAAATAAATGACAAATATATTTTCTATATATCCACTTCAGCAAATTGTGCTTTGTTAACATGCCATTTTACAAACAGGATTTATGGTATACTCCAAAGCTAAATAAGGAATCTATAAAACAAGCCACCATACCATGTTAAGGTAAGCTGCATGTGATTGCCCTAACCTCTCTGCTTAGTTACATTTCTTGTGGATTATATTTCCTGGCCAAAACATTGGTTTCACTGGCATATGTACCCTTCTCAACAACCACTTTAATAAGCATAACACCATCAATAATGCCTAACCAGGTTTGGTTCTCTGCTTTGCTACTCAGAAGCCATGTTCCAATATCTTGCACTGATGAGATCTAACAAGATCAAAACAGACTGCAAGCTTGGATATATGACTCTATTAGGCTGTACAGGCCCGGATTTATGGCAAGGCCGCATAGGCCCGGGCCTAGGGCGGCAAAAAATAGGGGCGGCATGCCGCCCAGCCGCATTATGGGGACGTGTGCATCCCCATTCAATTACATCAGCTGCGTCTGCGTTTTTTCACCGGCGCGCTGGGAAGGGGATGTGTAGGCGGGCGCTAGGACCGCGCGGCCGTCTGGTCGGACCGCGCGGCCTAGGGTCGGCCCAGAAAGAAATCCGGCGCTGAGGCTGTATCTGTGCTATAAAACCAGCGGTTCTGGATGCTTAGTTGCCCAAAGGGACATAAAGGAGTGGTTTGCATGTCTCCACCCATAATGTCTCATGTGAGACTTAAACTATTTGTGGTATTAAAGGAACAGTTCAGTGTAAAAATTAAAACTAGGTAAATAGGCTGTGCAAAATAAAAAATGTTTCTAATGTAGTTAGTAAGCCATTAATGTAATGTATAAAGGCTGGAGTGACTGGATTTTTAACAGAACAGAACAGAATACTACTTCTTGCTTTTCAGCTCTCTAACTCTGAGCTAGTAAGCTACTTGAAGGGGGCCACATGGGACATAACTATTCAGGGAGTTTGCAACTGATCCTTAGCATGCAGCTCAGATTTAAAAGCAAACAGTTATGTGGTCTACCCCTCAAGTATCTTATTGGTTACTGCCTGGTAACCAATCAGTGAAAACCAAGAGAGCTGCAAAGCAGGAAGTAGTGTTCTGGCTCATCCCATATCTGGCCAGTCCTATGCTGCCTATATGGGATGACTTTGATGTAGTTGGGCAGCTTAAATATATTGCAATATATGGACAAACAATCCCTGTTTTGTTTAAAGGGTAAGGCATCTTTCAGTAGCAGTATGCACAAAATGTCTCTGTCTTAAATATATTGATAATGGGTTGAGTGCAGAGGACTCTTGTATTTGTCTAAACTTTTCTTTTAAGCCCTTTCTTTTAGTTAAAAACACAATGTTATGTAACTCTGTATCAATCTATAAATGTTACTATGGCTACATAGTTCCTCAGCACAGTATTAAGCTAAAAACAATGCTGCAAAATGTTACAAACAACATCCAAAAATTGAGTAGAGATGTCAGGATGTCGTACTAATAAATTTATCAAGTATCAAAATCAAGTATCAAAATTTCTGCTTAGTTTTTAGCTTGGTGGAACCTGCGGTGATTAACATCCTTGAATTCCCAGGTATAAGCCTAAGCCTAGCCTCTGCAAAGTAAAAAACTCTTACCAGTATATCTTTCTGGATATATATATATATATATATATATATATATATATATATATATATATATATATATATATATATATATAGTCCGCTAGTAGTGAGTGCACACTGGGAACCATTCAATAGGTTTATTTAAAACTTCATTTTATTTAAGTTAATTAAAAAACAGGCCGACGTTTTAGTCCCCTTCTAGGACCTTTATCAAGACCATGATTGTTTAACATTAACTTCTTAAGTAGACAAACGAAAAGACACTCACCCAATCGTGTAAACCAGTAAAGTTCATGTGAACACAAGGAAAAGCCCACTCACCAGCATGTAAAATATTAACCATATAGGTGTTGAAACACTGTGAAAAAACACAACAGTATAAAAACATTTTAAAACCTTATAGTATATAATACAAAAATTACAAAATAAGGTACCAGACTGGAGGGACACCTAGATACTTAATTAAAGAAACCAGTTTAGAGAGGCAGAGCACGGATAATACAGAATACAATGTATCACTATTTAAAGGAAGGAAAGAAACATCTTGCTACATGGCAGAGGTGGTTACGTACTGTTACAAAAAGAGGTTATCACCTTGTAATGCTAAACTTACTATCTCACCTCTGTTGCAAAAAACATGTTAAAGGACAATTTTCATTAAGACCTAAAGGGGCCAGAGTATTTAACTTTTTTATCCAAAAGACTTCACGTTGAAGAAGAATGTTTAAGCGATCACCACCCATCCGGAGTGGTGGAATATGATCAATCGCAATATATTTAAAAGTCGGAAGCCTATGGCCATGTTCCAAAACATGTTTCGCTACTGGTTTTGTAGTCTTTCCATCCCTAAAAGCTGTGCTTATTACAGATCGATGTCCATCTATTCTTAATCTAAGGGCCAAATCTGTTTTCCCTACGTAAGACAAACCGCACGGGCAGGTTATCAAATATATGATATGTGTGCTGCTGCAAGTGATATGGTGCCGAATAGCAAACCGCTTACCGGTTTGTGGCTGTAAAAACGATTGACCTGGAGACATAAAGTGGCAAGAGGTGCAGGTAGGGCACTTAAAGCACCCTGGTTTATCACCTGTCAACAAGGTATGTTTTTTAGTACTGTAACATGACACCGGATCATTTTTAACTAGTAAATCCCGTAGGTTAGTACTCCTTTTATAGCAAACCAATGGGGGATTGGGAATGGTTTTAGCCAATTCCTTATCAGCCTGGATGATATTCCATTGTTTTTTTACAAACTTACCAATATTTAACGTGCCATAGTTAAATTTAGGGCTAAACACCATTTTAGATGGTATTACTTTTTTTGTAGGCACTTGGAAGCGATTCCTTGCTGCAGCCAAGGCTTCCTCCAGCATGAAGTCAGTATAGCCTCTAGCTTTAAATCGATCCCACATCTCAGCCAACTGCAATTCACGAATACTATTCACAGAGTTATTTCTTAGCACCCTGCAAAATTGAGATATTGGCAGAGATTGTTTCATTGAATTGGGATGACCACTGGAAAAATGTAAAAGGACATTCTTATCCGTAGGTTTACGGTATAATGAATAATCCACTTTGGTACTGTTTATAGTGAGTATAACATCCAAGAAGTTAGTAGCAGTGTCGGACTGGCCCGACGGGATACCGGGAAAAAACCCGGTGGGCCCCGACCCCTAATGGGCCCCCGCCGGGCCAGTTCCCCGTCCTGATCATACTTCAAAGAAAAAAAGGTTTTTCTATGTGCCGCGCAGCGCCATTTGCGCATGCGCACGGCACCTTTCAGTGAGAAGCGGCGCCTACACGCAGGTACGCCGAGCAGCGCCTTCGCGCAAGCGTGTTCAGTGCATCACAGTAGGGAGGCAGGGGGGTCGAGGGGGCCCTGGATTTTAGTCCCGGTGGGCCCCGGGCCCCCCAGACGACCCTGGTTAGTAGTATGGGAATGTATATCATATGTGAAACACACTGGGCTATCCAGCCTATTCAATTCGGCAACCATCTCAATAAATTGTGCCTCAGTGCCACCTCATACAATTAACAAATCGTCAATATAGCGACGAAAAAAGAGGAGCTTGTCCCCTTATTTTGGCAAAATGAATTGTTGCTCATGTCGGTGCATAAACAGATTGGCATAGACAGGTGCCATTGCCGCACCCATGCATACATATATACATATACATACATACATCTAATAGCTGTATTTTACTTTTTTGTGAAACAGTGGATATCTCTTTAACAACTTTGTTTTTATGGCTCACTTACCAATTCCCTTACAATTAATGATATTTTACAAAAAAAACAACAAAAGGGTTATTATGGCAAATGACTAACAAACACATTTCTCAACAGCTTTTCTTTGTTTATGTTTCAAACCTATTATTTACAGTATATTTCACATTAACTTACCACACCCAAATATTAAGTGGCTTTCCCAGTTCCTCAGTTAGAATAACAGTAGTTAAACAGAGGCTTCTTTTTCATGTTTTACTTGTACTTGTCACTTAATATTTGAAAAATAAAATCTAATACAGTTCAGCAACTGAAAAATAAAATAAAATAAATACATATGCCAAGGAGCCTGTAATTTGTACCATATATAACAGTAGTTAAAGGGACACTAAGCCTGCTGCACATATCCCAGCATTCTTCAACATATTATCAATAGATTAGCCACAATATCGGAAGCTATAACACTATATTTATTCTGCAGAATGCTTTACCATTCCTGAGTAAATAGCTCTAGAAGCTCTCTCTGTTTGTTTAGGATATATTAGCTTGGTGTGACATCACCTCCTGCCTGAGACTCTCCCTGCTCACTCCTAGCTCTGGGCTCAGATTACAGCAGGGAGGGGAGGAGGGAGGGGGGAAGAGGGAGAGAGGAGCAAACTGAGCATGCTCAAGCCTTAGCCCTGGAGGTTTAAACTGAAAACAGGAAGTCTGATACAGAAGCCCATGTATACACAATAGAAGGAAAGAAATGTGGTGTTTCTTTTGAGGACTCAGAGCAGCATTACTTTGAGGGTTTACTGGTGTATTTATATAGGCCTTTCTGATTATGACCTGAGGTTGTGAGGCTGCTATGATAATTTCTACAGCTAATGCTAACATGAGGTGAATTTCAGCCAGTGGTTTTGAGATGTCCAAAAAACACACCTTTCTGCTTCTCTTTGAGATAAGATAGATAAAAGGTGAGTATAAATGTGAAAATTTCATTTAAGTGTGCCTGAAAGCACACCTAAATGAGGCATTAAAGGAGAAGGAAAGCTATGGAGGCATTTTATTGCCAATAGATTAGCTGCAATGGTGCAAACTAGAATGTTATATTTATTCTGTAGAATGTTTTACCATACCTGAGTAAAAAGCTCTAAAAGCTCTCTAGCTCTCTCTGGATAGCAGCTGCCATATTAGCTTGGTGTGACATCACTTCCTACCTGAGTCTCTCCCTGTTCACTTATAGCTCTGGGCTTATCTTACAGCAGAGAAGGGAGGGGAGCAAACTGAGCATGCTCATGCCCGGGGCAAGGAGGTTTAGGCTGAAGGCAGGAAGTTTGATATAGAAGTCCATGTGTACACAATAGAAGGAAAGAAATGCAGTGTTTCTTTTGGCAGAGGACTCAGAGCAGCACTACTTTGAGGGTTTACTGGTATATTTAGGTGTACCTTTCTGATAAGGATTACTTAGTTTTAACCTTTCCTTTGTGAGAATATATTTTTCTATTTTTAAAGCCATAAAATTATCTCCTTTTCTGCTAATACAAGTCCCAATTTGGTGATATGCTAATGAAAAGATCAAAGGTTGAAGAAAATTGATTTGGAAAGAAAGAAATATGCGAGCAATGGAGCTAAATCATTCTGATAGCTGTTTTATATTAAAACATTATAAGACGAAAATATACAGCTATATATTACCATAGGTAAGCTTTGCACCTTAGAGCAGCCCATAACAACTAATTAGCAGTAAGCTTTAACATTGCAATCACAGTTAGAATAATGGCAAATATAGTTTGTTGTGAAAATGGGCACATTTTTGCACAATACATATCCCCCTAGAGGGTTAATCTAATGACAAATACAAGCTTTACCCTAAAGTCTGCTAGCTAGGAAACCAAATCATATGTTTTCTTTTAGACTGAACAGCAGTATTTATTAGCAACAATTTGGTTGCTATAGGTCATAAGCAGGATCGGACAGGTCCAGCAGGACACCGGGAGAAAACCCAGTGGGACCTGGCTCTTGTGGGCCCCACCAGTTCAGACCTGCTCTCTGCCCGAAGTTGCCACTGCTGCCCCCCCCCCGACCTCCCTCTCCTGCCCCAGTGGGCGAAAGAAGAAAGATACGAGGGGGGAGGGGCTGGCCGGCTGGAGGCAGATTGTGGCAGGGGCCCAGAGGGGGCTGTACGACAGGGACGGGCGCCAGATGGGGGCCCCTGAGAGAAAAGTCCTGGTGGACCCAAGAACCCTGGTCACAAGAACCTAAGCAAAGTTTGCACAACTCTTATCTTACCCAGTTTAACTAAGACACATTAGAACGGACCTTTCCTTCACAACCACTGAGGTCCAGCCCTTGTGCTGTGGCATTAATTACCAATATATAAATATATAATACGCATAGTTAGAGTAAAAAAATTATGACTTATACAATTTCATGCAGTCCTGGAGTCAGGAAAATGTGTACAGCTTCTTAAGACTGGTAAACAGAATACAGAAAATGCCAACGTTTTTTTTTTTAAGATTTGAAAAGCAGACACTTGTCTTTCGGTATCTTGATTTGTTATGGTATGTAGTGATACAGAGACACAGTTCTGAAGCACTTCCATATAACTTATCCCGTTCATAAAGCCTTGTTGAAAAAAGGTTGAAAAAAGACATACGTCCATTAAGTTCAACCTTTTCGTTTTTTTTGTTTTTTTTTTAATAATCTGCCTAACTGCTAGTTGATCCAGAGGAAGGCAAAAAAAACATCTGAAGCCTCTCCAATTTGCCTCCAAAGAGGGAAAAAATCCTTCCTGACTCCAAAATGGCAATCGGAGTAGTCCCTGGATCAACTTGTACTATGAGCTATCTCCTATAACCCTGTATTCCCTCACTTGCTAAAAAGCAATCCAACCCCTTCTTAAAGCTATCTAATGTATCAGCCTGTACAACTGATTCAGGGAGAGAATTCCACATCTTCACAGCTCTTACTGTAAAAAAACCCTTTCCGTATATTTAGGCGGAACCTCTTTTCTTCTAATCGGAATGGGCGACCTTGTGTCAGCTGGAAAGACCTACTGGTAAAAAAAGCATTAGATAGATTATTACAGGTATATGATCCTCTTATATATTTATACATAGTTTTATATCTCCCCTTAAGCACCTCTTCTCCAGCGTGAACATTCCCAATTTGGCCAGTCTTTCCTCATAGCTAAGATTTTCCAAACCTTTTACTAGCTTAGTTGTCCTTCTCTGTACCCTCTCTAATACAATAATATCCTGTTTGAGTGATGGAGACCATGTGGCTTGGTATTTGGTGGAACTATCGCAAAAATTTAAATTTAATATAAGCTTCAGCATACTGAAATAAGAAACTTTCTAAATACAATACATTAAAAATTCTGTACTATTTGTGAAATAATCATGTTTATCTTCACTATTTCTCTCTTATCATCTGTTTCCCTTCATTCTGTCTTTATGCAGGAGTTGGGTGTCAGATAATCATTGACAGTTAGACCCAATATATCTTATGGGGGGCTCCTTTTGCCTAGAAGATGTATTAGAGCTCACTCTATTAAAATCACCAGAAATCCTGTCTCTCTGCATGCAGAATTTGTGCAAAAAGCAGTTATTTTGTTTGTACTGGAATCAGTTATATTTTGATAGAGATCTACATTTTTCACTAGCGTCGTTTTCCTTTAAATGAGACAGATTAATGCCCCATGCAGCCAAAGTAATACATATAATTAAGGTTTCAACAAAACATTTTCAACAAATGTAAATGCCCTCTGGAAGTGAAACCGTTAAATCAAGAGCTAGGAGCTAGAAAAAGAAAATAAGGTAGAACTAAGAATTTACTATACACAATAGATCAAACAACTGCTTAATCATCTCTCATATGCAGATTATGTGCCTGACGCGGTTTGATTTTAATATGTATAGGGACTAGCCAGCTGTTGGAAAGTTGCACTAAAGAGAGCTTTATCATTAAAAGCAGTTAACATATGCAGCCGTCTTTTTTATAATTCTCTTCCCTAGGGAGCTGAAGGATGTTTCGTTAGAATGACATTTCCTTCTAAAGGCAGTTTTACCTATGCTCTGGCCAAAATAATGCATTAGCTTTAAGCCATCTTTTCCCAACTCTTCTAAATGTCAAATCTGCCCTTTTCGAATGTATCCTATCATGTAGAACTTGGTGCAGTGTTAATTGCTTAGGTATAGACCATAAATCATCCTGGAACATTGCATTATTTATGTGACATTACCAAAAGGAGAAAGTCAGCAACAGTTAAACTTTGTTTACAGAAGAAATCAATATACAAAAGAACCATATTAACCAAGGTGCCAAACATACAAATACAGCATTGATAAGACATGTTGTTAATGCCGCACAGTCATGGGATCCATTCTCAGTAACAGGTTATCCAGAACACTTCAAAATACGACAATGTAATTAAACAATTCTTCATTTTTACTGAGTTGCTACTTCTCTGTAATAATAAAACAATAGGGATCATTTACTTTGATCCCAGATACAATTACACAAGCACTAAGGTGTTCAAAAGCCAAGCCAACGCCCACAAATATGTGTTACACTGGAAATTGAACTGCACAAACAACTACAGGCAAGTCCCATCTGTAATTATAACACAAAAATATCTTCATGGATCATTTTTCCTTAGGTAGAATGTGTGCACCACACAAAACAGGTTGGACAAAACTGGCCCAATCTTTGGGTCCTGCAGGTTTCAGGCTGACAAAGTTTTGGGTTGACTGTTATCGGAATGACACCCATATGATCTCATACCATAAATAGAATTGTGTTCACAAACATGATTTGCACATCTCCTTTGCACATGAACTGCATAGTTGCCGTGTGTTTTTGCAGCAGAGTGATACAGAAGTATGCTGCTTTAGAAAAATATAATAGCACTAACTCCCAAGCTATTGAATCTTTTAGAGATTCTCCAGAGCTCCAGGGAAGGTTGAGTCTGAATTAATGTAATGTCATATGTAAGTGCCTGCCTAATATCAATACTTTATGTAATGTAAACATGGAGTTTAAAAAGGCTAACAAAAAATGATGTGTACTGTATATCATGCCAAGCCCTGAGTTAGTAAGAACAGGATCAGAGTAGTTTTTAACAGCTGCCATTCCTGATGTTTCCATAACACATTTAAACTTTCACTTTCATAAAGTTGTCTAGTACACAATGAAGATAAGAAGTGAAATTTAAAGAGTGAGGCTAAGCTTCGGGAAATGTACTGTCTGTGTTAATAATGTCCACTGTCAATTTTGTCAAGTCTTGCAAATAGCAGATTTACTTCTGCCAAGACTTACCAACGGAGCAGAGCAAGGTTGGTATGTGGCTGCTCCAGACAGACTTGATGCTGGTCCCAGACACACAAACTGGGTGTGGTGTGCAGAAGAGTGCCTAAAGTCACACCTGTCAACCATCTGCACTGGAGATACAAAGTGGTACTACCTGCCTTAAAACAATGGTGGCAACAAATATGAACATCTTAATTTTCATGTCCTTTGTTATTAGATGCAATGCAAAGCTTGACATCATTTTTAAGAAGGTCATATTAAACCAGACTGTCAACAAAACCCTTGAGAATGTGCCAGTGATTATATTTACTTATTGTATTACTTATTTCCTTTAATCATCTTTGAGCCAACCTATAGTAGTTCGCATTACAGTAGTTCCCATTACAAACAGAAATTGCTATGCTCCTTTTAATTTAAGCCTAGTGGCAATATGCTGATACCGTTTGCCTTGAGCCTGAAATATTTAGAAGCAAGGGAACCCTTAGCATGTTGCACCCACACACTACACACACTGAGGGCCGTGTATAAATAAAACAGATATTTTTAAATTTAATTTTGAAATGTGATATAGGGCAAGACATATTGTCAGTTTCCCAGCTGCCCCCAGTCATGTGACTTGTGCTGAAATAAACTTCAGTCACTCCATTACTGCTGTGCTGCAATTTGGAGTGATATCACCCCCCCCCCCCCAGAAGCTTAACAACAGAACAATGGAAAGGTATCCAGATAGCAGCTACCTAACACAAGATAGCAGTTGCCTGGTAGAACAGCACTCAATAGAAAATCCAGGTCCCACTGCGACACATTCAGTTACATTGAGTAGGAGAAACAACAGCCTGCCAGAAAGCAGTTCCATCCTAAAGTGCTGACTCTTTCTGAAAGCACATGACCAGGAAACATGACCTGAGATGGCTGCCTACACCAATATTACAACTAAAAAAAATAAACTTGCTGGTTCAGGAATGAAATTGTCTATTGTAGAGTAAATTATTTGCAGTGTAAACAGTGTAATTTAGAAATAAAAACTACATCATAAAATCATGACAGAATCCCTTTAATAAGAAATCACCTCCTGCAAATTTTCTGTTACTCAGAACTAAATGGTGCAACTTGTCATTAAGACCTTCATGGAATTTTGTTGTTAGCTTATCTTCTGAATCAAGGAACAGTGTCTATTGCTGCCACAAGTCTGAGTTTTGCACCCAAACCAATCCACTGAGATCCAGTATTACTAAAGTTATTCTTACATTGAAATGTTATAATGTTATATAAGTCATGAAATGAAATATTACTTGCTATATATATATATATATATATATATATATTATATATATATATATATATATATATATATATATATATATATATATATATATGTGTGTGTGTGTGCTGTACACAGAACATTTATAAAAAGATTGTTGTAAAGCTGCAAATATAAATGAGGGAACGTAATATGTTTTGTTAGCACAAAAAAAGTTTGTAAAGACTATTGTAAATGTTAGCGACCATGTGTGTGTCCTTTTTGACAGATTACAGACCCGACCGACTTCCTAGCAAAGTTTGCAACCAAGTGGCTTTTGCGAACATTCGCAGTGTATGTGATAACATTTTGCAAAGTGTATTTTGCGATGAAGTATTCAATGAAACTCCAGAGCTGGTGTTAACGCTAAACATTGCTTAGTGATGCTATAATCGCCAGTGAATCATTTTACATTGTGAGCAGTGATAAACGTTTGCAAAAAAAGCCATTTTAAATAACACTTGAGGTTTTTAATTACATTCCCCCTAAAGTGTCAAACAGCAATAAAAGTCATAGCAAATGCATAGCACTGCTGTGAACATTCTCATCTGATTTATTAATTCATACTCGTCTTCTGTTTCTGATTTTTTAACAGCGTTCCCCTTAAAATCACAAGTGCAGAACCCATATGAGCAGCACCTCTTACTTGGATGCACGGGGGCCGTTTTAGCTTTCATTCCTGACATACCAAACCCATTTTTTGCAAATTATTGTGTTCCCTTACAAAAAGTCGTTTTTTAATGTTGTGTTGAAAATCATGACATGTCGGAATTACAGAGCCAAACAAGCACCCACTGTTAGTGCTGCTTCTGCTTTGTCATTTCCTATCTAGGTTTTAGGATCTGAGTCAGCACGTACTTGTAATGGAAAGATAATATATTGCTTCCTGACAGCTCCCTGGTCTTCTGAATTAGAAAGCACAAATAGGGGTTACCTAATTTGTATTCTGCCACGGTAACAGAGATCCCATCAATAAGACAGACAACTGTTGGTTTTAGAAAAACATGGTTTCATGGAGAATTTTAAGAATTAAGAAGAAATTACAAATATAATTTTGATCAGTATTATGGAGTTTTATAGAAATATTGTAGAATATTGTTGAATTTTGTTTTAGAGTAGAGGTTAAAATTTCAGTCCATACCTTAACAAGACCATTTTTCTGTTCCTGGTTATAAATAGTTTCATATTTACTTAATATTTTTAGTATAAAAACTTGTAAAAATTATTCAGACTAATTTACATAGAAGAAGACAAGGTGCAAAATTAAAAAATAGGCAGTCTGCCATTTTACACCCAGCATTTTGCACCCTGCTTTTAACTTTATTTGAATTGCCACATTCATTTTTTTTCTATCAAAAAGACCAGCTGAGACTCCCATGAAACCAGTGCTGCCTGCCTGCCACTCCCACTCTGTTCCATAACTTGAATGCTATTCAGATGCACAGGTTAGAGAATGGCTCTATCCTACCTGCAAGTAGATAGCACAGTGATCCAGTGCCAGATTAGGGGCCCACCAGGGCTGCCACCTCAGGTGCCCCCACACCACCTTGCCCCCCCTGCCCCAGATGTGAGATCACTGTCAGGCCTCCAAGGAATACGCAATGCTGTAAGCCCCCACCACCACCTTGCGTACCTTTTAATCTCTGATATTGCTGCGATCAGTAGGAGAGGTCTGAGGGGTGGGGCCAACAGCTTTTTCCCTGTGTTTAGCTGAACTTTTTGGTGCATCTAATAGGCATCATATGGGCATTTTACCTGGCATTTTACTGTAACTGGCATTCAGTCTGAGCCCCCTTTGCCACTGTTCAAAGCACCAATATCTAGCAAAAAGGGAAATTTTTGCTCACCACTTTTAAACCATTAGGTGGGGTGCAATGATGGTGTGACGACAAAATATATACATACAAAGACTAGAGATCCTCTGCGTTTACCCATTATCAATATGTTGAGATATTTATGCATAAAGCTACTTAAAATGCCCTTTATTGATAATGAGTGCAGAAGATGTCTTGTCTTTGTATGGACTAACCATAACTAGTGAACATAAGGTGAATCAGTGCCACATTGAAAAGTATTTCTAAATGTACTGTATCTTTGAAGATGCCATTTATTGTTGTGATAAACCATTTGAAAAGCACTAAAACCTTCCTTTAAATGTGTGCACCTAATGTTTGCAACATACTGCTAACTCTTCATTCTTTTTTCATTTTTTTTTTCTACTTAGTTGTATCAGTGATGATTGCAAGTACACATATTAGCAAAATGTAAACTTAGCTGCAGATTTATAGAATAAAATACTACAGAATTCTGATTTTAATTTAATCACATTTATTAACACTTCAAACTACACTTCAAATTAACTCAGTGCTTGTCTAGAGGAATATTCCACTTTTCCAATTTTTCTCCACTATAAGGAATCTGTAGTTTCGCGTAAAACAATTTAAAAACAGGAGAAATTCCTTTTTTTAAGAGCAACTTTTAATGATGAGGACAACATTATGAAAGAGGCCACTTTTAATTGTTGTTTGTAAATCACAATGCTTTTGAATATATGGATTTTTCTTAATATTTTCAACAGTACATTATTTTAATTATGTTTTAAAGAAGTCCACAATGCAAAACCCATTAGCAACACTGGATTCTAACAAGGCACAAGGATTCTATAACAACAGAAGCAAAATATAAAAATCCAAATAAATCATGACCCAAAGAAAACAGTGTCTCTAAGCTGGATGTTCTTGTGTCAGTTTAATAGTATATTTTTGAAACAAGATATGATATTGATTCTGCTGTCTTCAGTTTTTATCAGTGTTTTGAAGAAGAAGCCCAAAAATTGGACAAATTGTTCAATATAATGTATCAGCCTCATACAGAAAGCATATGCTGTAGTGCAAGTAAAGCTCTCCCTAAATGACTGAAATTCATGTCCCCAAAAGTGCTCCCATGGTTTAAAATGGAAATGCCAAATAACTTAGCGCAAATGCTTCGATCGAGCGATCGAATAAAAATCGTTCGATCAAAAGATAAAATTGTTCGAATCGAACGATTCAAACGATTTTAGCGATCATTCAAAGGATTTGACCCATTCGAAGGTAGACGTAACCAAAAAAATACTTCAAAATTCGAATTTTTTTTTCATTCTAATTCTTCACTCGAACTTAGTAAATCTGCCCCTAGTTGTTCAAACTTCACATCTTTATAAATTTTGAAAGTTCAGCTTAAGGTTCAGTAATAGTATGTTCCCAGGTAGTAATGGCATCAATGTACATGATGCTTAAGATAAATGGTAATTAATTCCAAGTTATCTCATAGGAAAAGTGTTCTGATCCTTATGCCTATGGCACACGTTGCATTTTCTCTGCTGCTATGCAGAAAATGGCAAAATACTCTTGGTTTGTGTACTGACAAGAGCATTCAAGGCCTGACAATCTGCACTGATACAGAGCTGAGGGGTCCAAGGCAGTGTTTATGCACCAGTGGAGAAACCCTAATGTGTGTCATACGACTAAGGGATATAGCCATGGCTATTAAAATACCCCATAATACATAGTCACTAGAGTCCAACCCCAGGGACCTTGGGCTTTTTGTCCACTGGCAGTTTGGCATCAACTGAAAAAAACAATAGCTATAGTACAGTCTTGATCACATTCACAATCTACCTGTCCTTGCCCATTATGTACAAACATACCCACAGCCTGCCATCGCCTGCCACAAGGTCAGACGCTCCCTGGATTGACTCCCCTTTGCCCCCAGATGGTGTCTTTAAAAATTAAGAAATGTAAATGGTAAAAGTGCCTGGATTTTTTTAAAACAATATTCAATTCCTTAACATACGATCCATGAGGTGATCCTGTGTTTTCAATTCATTAGTTTGCTTACTGTATATTATAGGAACTGCTCAAACACAGCATGTAAATAAAAGTGTAAATGGTGAAGCTTTTTTGTTCAGATCCTATGGATATTATATGCAGTTAGTGGTGAAAGTGTTTAATTTCGCTGAAAAAACACATCCAGTCCCCATCCCGGTAATTGTTGTTTGTAAATCACAATGCTTTTGAAAATATATGGATGTGAAAATTTAGACACCCTTACACATTATTGGCAGGCACATCCCTAATAATATGGACACCTTAAGTGGGTCCTTATGTAACCCCTGTAGTTCTCACAGTGTACACTAGATGGCACTGTGCAGTAGTATAAAGGTCTTGGGAACCATGCGGTCTGGGTCCATTACTTTAGCCCAACCAAGCAGGCTGGTAGGGAATGGGTATTGTGATCCTAGGAGCATTGGCCCTAGTAAATAGATTAGCATACTCTGTCATAGATCACTCTAGCAGTGATAGATAGCTAAGGTAGTTGAGCAGCTCAAAGCTCAGAAGAGGGGACGTTAGAGGGATTAAGATCCCGGGTACTAATAGCCCAGAAGTAGGGACAAAGTGTTGAGACTAGGGATGATAGGAATTCCCTTAGATGGCCAACTAAAGAGATTCTGAAAGATGCTTGTACCTTTCACATTACTGCTACCTATTTGATTGTTCTATGCTCCATTGTGGATATGTTGAATAAATACAGTTCATTGGTTAAGCATTAAAGAACTACTGGCGCCCATTTATTATGAGATTGTATCTGCCTACAGTTGCACTACACCCTGCCTTCACCCCGTTGCGAGGGCTTACCCCTGAGAGAGAGAGCCTCATTTGTGGTATTACCCCACACTGAAAGTAGCTAAAACTGACCACAGTAAAGTCAGTTTACTATAGCGCTAGAAAAATATGGATTTTTCTTAATCTGTTTAACAGTACATTATTTTAATTATGTTTTAAAGAAGTCCACAATGCAAAACCCATTAGCAACACTGGATTCTAACAAGGTACAAGGATTCTATAACAACAGAAGCAAAATATAAAAATCCAAATAAATCATGGCCCAAAGGAAAACAAGCTGGATGTTCTTGTGTCAGTTTAATAGTACATTTTTGAAACAAAATATGATATTGATTCTGCTGTCTTCAGTATTTATCAGTGTTTTGAAGGAGAAGCCCACAAATTGGACAAATTGTTCAATATAATGTATCAGCCTCATACAGAAAGCATATACTGAAGTACAAGTAAAACTCTCCCTAAATGACCGAAATTCATTTCCCCAAAAGTGCTCCCATGGTTTAAAATGGAAATGCCAAATAATTTATAATTCTATTTCTTATTATGTACGTTTTAATAGGGATGTGTACTCCGTCACATTAGTTGTTCAAACTTCACATCTTTATAAATTTTGAAAGTTCAGCTTAAGGTTCAGTAACAGTATGTCCCCAGGCAGTAATGGCATCAATGTACATGATACTGCAAGATAAATGGTAATTAATTCCAAGTTATCTCATAGGAAATGTGTTCTGATTCTTAGGCCTATGGCACACGTTGCATTTCTCTGCTGCTATGCAGAAAATGGCAAAATACTCTTGGTTTGTGTACTGACAAGAGCATTCAAGGCCTGACAATCTGCACTGATACAGAGCTGAGGGGTCCAAGGCAGTGTTTATGCACCAGTGGAGAAACCCTAATGTGTGTCATAAGACTAAGGGCTATAGCCATGGCTATAATACATAGTCAGTAGAGTCCAACCCCAGGGACCTTGGGCTTTTTGTCTTAAAAACAATATTCAATTCCTTAGCATACAATCCATGAGGTGTTCCTGTGTTATAAATTCATTTGTTTGTTTACTATACATTATAGGAACTGCGCAAACACAGCATGTAAGTAAAAGTGTAAATGGTGAAGCTTTTTTGTTCAGATCTGATGGATAGCATATGCAGTTAGTGGTGAAAGTGTTTAATTTCGCTGAGAAAACACATCCAGTCCCCGTCCCGGTAACACGAGATTACAGATAATAGTTTCCAAACACAGTCGTTGTGTAACTATCTATCTATCTACTATCTTAATACCTACATGAATCTGAAAATATTCCAGCCATAATTGCAGCATTTACTTAAAGGAAAATTGCCAGATCTGCCGTTGCCCCTTTATATTATGATCTTGTACAACAAATGCAAGACAATCTACCCAGCAAAATTATGCTAGCAGGTTCATTGTTGAGTGCACACACATTTCCAACACTTGATGCTGAGTAAGTAGCAGAGAAATGTGGATTGAGAAATGTTTCTTGCTATAACAGATCTTAATGGGGAGTCCACAGACTTAACAAAAAAACAAGAATCTTTCTTTAGGCATCTCCTATTTATTCTGTAGCCCTTCAGACCACTACTCTTATTTTTCTACTGGCCCCTACTCCCTAGTGCTTTCAGTTGGCTGCTACTACATTATGTTCCTTGTGCTGTTATCCCTTTCTCTGTGTTACCTTTAATATGGCTCCTGTGCAACTTCAGGTACACTCTCAATTGTGCACAACGTCAGACCAGAGGGTCCGGGGCTTCTGCCTCAGGGTCCCCACACACCTCAGTCTCCCGCCCCAACTACAGGGAGGACAGTAAAATTTAAAGATATGGAAGCTACAGATCCAGAGTAGTTCTGGGTGTTTGTCCCCTGAATTCAGCATCGGAGCCCGAAAGAAATGTTTCCAAGATAATTAATATAAAGATACATTGAAGTAAGGCATTAAAGTACTGTCCAATATTTATCGCTACGATGCTTCTGTAACTTTTAAATGACACTGTTTTTGTAATTTTTAAATGACATTTTTGCAATGTGTTTCACAATTGAATATGATATGACACATAGGGGGGCAAATTTACTAAGCAGCGAAAATTCCCTAGCGATGGCTTCGCAGGCAGCGCAACACTTCGCCAGGCAAAAATTCGCTCAGACAACTCTAATTCACTAACATGCAAAGTTGCGTCCAGGGCGCTGAATGCTGGCGAAGTTGCGCTAGCGTTAAATCGGCAAGCAGAGCGAAGTTGCACTAGCGTTGGCTAATCTGCATACAGCGGGAAGATAAAGTTGAATGGACGTATATGTTGCAGCAATTACATTACACAAGCCCAGGGAACCTTAATAAAAGAAAATAGAGTTGTTATAATGCCCTACACATGAGCCCAGTGTATAGTTTATGTGCCATATGTTAAGAAATGTAGGGGGGAAGCCGGTTACCCAAAAAAAATGTACTCTCTTTTGCAGCCTATCACCCTGAAAAAAGGAAAAGACGCCAGCGTCCTATCTACTCTATTGCACTTCAACTGGTCTGAGATGGCGAAGGCAAGTCTGGTGCAAGAGGTAACGTTCAGTAAAATCTGCATCTTAGTGAATTTGCGTAGTTACGTCCCTTTGCCAGAGCGCAAGCACTCGACTGAATGTGAATGAGTGCCAGCATTTGTCTCTTTCACTAGCGAAGTTACGTCTGCGCCCGTTATTAAATTGGCGAAGAATTTTCGCCAGGGTTAGTCACTTCACCCTTTAGTAAATGTGCCCAATAGTATCTCTTATGGTTCATTGTATAAGCATAAGCATAAGGCACACGTTTCACTGTGTACTCTGCTTGCGCTCCTCTTCTGAAAAGGCAACATGGCGACGATCCATCTGGTGGCACTTGATTTCTCCTCCCTGCCTTCTATAGGAGATAGCCAGGGAGGAGAAATCAAGCGCCACCAGATGGATCGTCGTCATGTCGCCTTTTCAGAAGAGGAGCGCAAGCAGATTATCGCTAAGATATTTCTTAATAAAGTCTTTGTGAATATATATTTAAATGTGTGCTGGTGGGTTTTTTTTTTTTTTCGTTAAGGGCAAACAAATTTTTTATAGAAAAAATTTCATGTTACTGCTCCTGTGTTTCTTTTCCATGGAAAAGAATGAAATCAAGGTGTCAGCAGGTAATGATATTAAAAGTAGCCTAAATGAGAATTTTCTATTCAAATGTTTTTTTCTACAGTTTTAACTGTTATACTCACTAGAGATGTCGCAAACTGTTCGCCGGCGAACTTGTTCGCGCGAACATCGGGTGTTCGCGCTCGCCGGAAGTTCGCGAACGTCGCGCGACGTTCGCCATTTTGGGTTCGCCATTGTTGGCGCTTTTTTTTGCCCTCTCACCCCAGACCAGCAGGTACATGGCAGCCAATCAGGAAGCTCTCCCCTGGACCACTCCCCTTCCCTATAAAAACCGAAGCCCTGCAGCGTTTTTTCACTCTGCCTGTGTGTGCTGAAGAGATAGTGTAGGGAGAGAGCTGCTGCCTGTTAGTGATTTCAGGGACAGTTGAAAGTTTGCTGGCTAGTAATCGTTTTGATACTGCTCTGTTATTGGAGGGACAGAAGTCTGCAGGGGTTTGAGGGACATTTAAGCTTAGGTAGCTTTGCTGGCTAGTAATCTACCTTCTACTGCAGTGCTCTGTATGTAGCTGCAGTGGGCAGCTGTCCTGCTTCTGATCTCATCTGCTGACTGCTGCAATAACAGTAGTCCTTGTAAGGACTGCTTTTATTTATTTTTTTGTTGTTTTACTACTACTACTACTACTACTACTACTATAAGAGCCCAGTGCTATTAGTCTAGCAGTGTTGGGGAGTGGGACTGGTGTGCTAATCTGCTGCTCCTAGTAGTTCAGCAGCACCAACTTTAATTTTTTTTTTTTAATATTCATTTTTTTTTATTTTACTTTTTTTTATTTTACTACCGCTGTAGTAGTGTATAAGTTGACCTTTTAGGCATTATTTGCCCTGTAGGCATTATTTGCACACTGTTTTCTTCAACCCGCCATCGAGCTGTGTGACCTTGTTCCCATTCTGTCTAAATATCCATAATATTACCGTCTCCAGAAAAAACACCGGAGTCACTTTTTTCAAGCAGCCATAATATATTTTACGTAATCCGTATCCACCGCTGTAGTAGTGTATACGTTGGCCTTGTAGGCATTATTTGCACACTGTTTTCTTCAACCCGCCATCGAGCTGTGTGACCTTGTTCCCATTCTGTCTAAATATCCATAATATTACCGTCTCCAGAAAAAACACCGGAGTCACTTTTTTCAAGCAGCATTCATATATTTTACGTAATCCGTATCCACCGCTGTAGTAGTGTATACGTTGGCCTTGTAGGCATTATTTGCACACTGTTTTCTTCAACCCGCCATCGAGCTGTGTGACCTTGTTCCCATTCTGTCTAAATATCCATAATATTACCGTCTCCAGAAAAAACACCGGAGTCACTTTTTTCAAGCAGCATTCATATATTTTACGTAATCCGTATCCACCGCTGTAGTAGTGTATACGTTGGCCTTGTAGGCATTATTTGCACACTGTTTTCTTCAACCCGCCATCGAGCTGTGTGAGCTTGTTCACATTTTGTCTAAATATTGATAATATTATCGTCTCTAGAAAAACCACTTGAGTTACTTTTTTTCAAGCAGCATTCATATATTTTACGTAATCCGTATCCACCGCTGTAGTAGTGTATACGTTGACCTTGTAGGCATTATTTGCACACTGTTTTCTTCAACCCGCCATCGAGCTGTGTGACCTTGTTCCCATTCTGTCTAAATATCCATAATATTACCGTCTCCAGAAAAAACACCGGAGTCACTTTTTTCAAGCAGCATTCATATATTTTACGTAATCCGTATCCACCGCTGTAGTAGTGTATACGTTGGCCTTGTAGGCATTATTTGCACACTGTTTTCTTCAACCCGCCATCGAGCTGTGTGACCTTGTTCCCATTCTGTCTAAATATCCATAATATTACCGTCTCCAGAAAAAACACCGGAGTCACTTTTTTCAAGCAGCATTCATATATTTTACGTAATCCGTATCCACCGCTGTAGTAGTGTATACGTTGGCCTTGTAGGCATTATTTGCACACTGTTTTCTTCAACCCGCCATCGAGCTGTGTGACCTTGTTCCCATTCTGTCTAAATATCCATAATATTACCGTCTCCAGAAAAAACACCGGAGTCACTTTTTTCAAGCAGCATTCATATATTTTACGTAATCCGTATCCACCGCTGTAGTAGTGTATACGTTGACCTTGTAGGCATTATTTGCACACTGTTTTCTTCAACCCGCCATCGAGCTGTGTGAGCTTGTTCACATTTTGTCTAAATATTGATAATATTATCGTCTCTAGAAAAACCACTTGAGTTACTTTTTTTCAAGCAGCATTCAGATATTTTACGTAATCCGTATCCACCGCTGTAGTAGTGTATACGTTGACCTTGTAGGCATTATTTGCACACTGTTTTCTTCAACCCGCCATCGAGCTGTGTGACCTTGTTCACATTTTGTCTAAATATTGATAATATTATCGTCTCTAGAAAAACCACTTGAGTTACTTTTTTTCAAGCAGCATTCATATATTTTACGTAATCCGTATCCACCGCTGTAGTAGTGTATACGTTGACTTTGTAGGCATTATTTGCACAGTGTTTTCTTCAACCCGCCATCTAGCTGTGTGTATTATCGTTTCCAGAAAAACCAACTGAGTTTTTGTTGTTGTTGTTGTTTTTTTAAAAATAATGCCAGGCAAAGGCAGGCCGCCACGCAGAGGCCGTGCTAGGGGCCGTGCTGCTATGCAATCCTGTGGCCCTAGCAAATTGCCCAGTTTTAAAAAGCCAATGACCCTGAACTCCCAAAATGCTGAAGAGGTAGTTGACTGGCTTACACAGCACACCCCATCCTCTACCGTTTCTAACTTTACCACAACATCCTCCTCATCCTCCACTGCTATGGCCACCCCACGTAACACTTCCTCCACCACCGGTGCCCCTTCTTCACTGGGGTCAGAGGAGTTATTTTCCAATGAGTTTCTTGAACTGAGTAATGCGCAACCATTATTGCCAGAAGAAGATGAAGGAGATGAGGACCTTACACCAGATTTAATTCTGGCAGAGAACACGATAGAGATGGACATAATGAGTGATGAGGAGGAGGTCCCCGCTGCTGCTTCCTTCTGTGATGTGTCAGAAGAAATTGATGCATCTGAGGAGAATGATGATGAGGAGATTGATGTTTTGTGGGTGCCTAGTAGAAGAGAGCAAGAGGAGGGTAGTTCAGATGGAGAGACGGAGAGTCAGAGAGGCAGTAGGAGAATAAGACTTAGAAGAAGCAGGGAGGACAGCCCGCAGGGATCAGCAGGGCAACAACATGTATCGGCACCTGTGTTCAGCCGGCCAACGCACCCGCCATTGCCGCCAATACCGCCAACTCCGCCAACTTCTACTGTTACCGCCAGATCGCACACTTCCAAAAAGTCAGCAGTGTGGGATTTTTTTAATGTGTGTGCCTCTGACAAAAGCATTGTAATTTGCAATGAGTGCAGTCAGAAACTGAGCCTTGGTAAGCCCAACAGCCACATAGGTACAACTTCTATGCGAAGGCACATGAGCGGCAAGCACAAAGCACTTTGGGAGCAACACCTCAAAGGCAACAGGCAAACTAAAAGCCACACTCCTTCTGGTCCAGCATCTTACTGCTCTACCTCTGCTCTCCTTGACCCGTCTGAACCACCCTCCACTCCGCCTTCCACCTTGACCACCTGTTCCCATTCCCAGTCATCTGCCACCAGCCAAGTTTCTGTGAAGGCCATGTTTGAGCGTAAGAAGCCAATGTCTGACTGTCACCCCCTTGCCCGGCGTCTGACAGCTGGCTTGTCTGCACTCTTAGCCCGCCAGCTTTTACCATACCAGCTGGTGGACTCTGAGGCCTTCCGCAAATTTGTAGCAATTGGGACACCGCAGTGGAAGGTACCCAGCCGCAATTTTTTTTCTAAAAAGGGAATACCACACCTGTACCAACATGTGCAGAGCCAAGTTACCGCATCTCTGTCACTTAGTGTTGGGCCAAAGGTCCATATGACTACTGACGCATGGTCCTCCAAGCATGGTCAGGGCAGGTATGTCACCTACACTGCCCACTGGGTGAACTTGGTAATGGCTGGGAAGCAGGGAATGGGTAGCTCAACAACAACAGTGGAGTTGGTGTCACCGCCACGGATTGCACGCGGTTCTGCCACCACCTCTACTCCTCCATCGCTCTCTACCTCGTCTTCTTCTTCTTCTTACTCTGCTGCTGGGTCCTCCTTCTCCTCCTCCACACCTGTGCACCCCCAGCTCCCCCTAGGCTATTCGACGTGCCAGGTACGCCGTTGTCACGCTGTCTTGGGGATGACGTGCCTGGAAAGCAAAAACCATACCGGATCTGTACTCCTGTCATCTCTGCAGTCACAGGCCGATCGGTGGCTGACCCCACACCAACTGCAGATCGGAAAAGTGGTGTGTGACAATGGAAGCAATCTGTTGGCAGCGTTGAGACTAGGCAATTTAACACATGTGCCCTGCATGGCACATGTGTTAAATTTAATAGTCCAACGTTTTGTCTCCAAGTACCCAGGATTCCAGGACGTTCTCACCCAGTCCAGAAAGGTGTCGGCCCATTTCAGACGTTCCTACACAGCCATGGCACGCCTTGCTGACATTCAGCAGCGCTACAACATGCCAGTCAGGCGTTTGATTTCTGACAGCCAGACTCGCTGGAATTCAACGCTCCTTATGTTGGAACGTCTGCTGCAACAACAAAGGGCCGTCAACGAGTACCTTTTTGAACTGGGTGGTAAGACTGGATCTGCACAGCTGGGGATTTTTTTCCCCCGTTACTGGGTGCTTATGCGCGATGCCTGCAGGCTCATGCGACCTTTTGAAGAGGTGACAAATATGGTCAGTCGCACCGAAGGCACCATCAGCGACCTAATACCCTTCGCTTTCTTCCTGGAGCGTGCCGTGCGACGAGTGACAGATGAGGCTGTAGACCAGCGTGACGAGGAGCTGGAAGCGCACGATTTCTGGTCGGAATCACCAGAACGAACCCAGGCACCTGCTGCAACGCAGGGAGAGGTGCCAGAAGTGGAGTCAGAGGAGGAAGGTGGCTTTGTGGAGGAGGAGGAGGAGGACCAACAGGAGCAGGCTTCCCAGGGGGCTAGTGGTGACCTTTTGGGGACCCCTGGTCTTGTACGTGGCTGGGGGGAGGAGACCGTGGATGATGCAGTCCTTGATAATGAGGAAGCGGAGATGGATAGCTCTGCATCCAACCTTGTGAGAATGGGGTCTTTCATGCTGTCATGCCTGTTGAAGGACCCCCGTATCAAGAGGCTTAAGGAGAAGGACCTGTACTGGGTCGCAACGCTACTAGACCCTCGGTACAAGCATAAAGTGTCAGAAATGTTACCAACATACCACAAGTCCGAAAAGATGCGGCATTTACAAACCAGCCTGCAAAACATGTTGTACAATGCTTTTAAGGGTGATGTCACTTCAGGAACTCATCAACATTCCAGGGGCAGAGGTGCCAGTAATCCTGCCACGAGCACACCTGCAAGGACAAAGCCCTTTGGCCAGTCTGTAACGTCAGACATGCAAATGTTTTTCTGTCCAAGGCAGCGCCACAACCCTTCTGGATCCACCCTCAAAGAACGCCTCGACCGGCAGGTAGCGGACTACCTGGCATTAACTGCAGATATCGACACTCTGAGGAGCGATGAACCCCTGGACTACTGGGTGCGCAGGCTTGATCTGTGGCCAGAGCTGTCACAATTTGCCATGAACCTATTGTCTTGCCCAGCCTCAAGTGTGCTCTCAGAAAGGACCTTCAGTGCAGCAGGAGGGATTGTAACTGAGAAGAGAACTCGCCTAGGTCACAAAAGTGTCGATTACCTGACCTTTATTAAAATGAATGAGGGGTGGATCTCGGAGGGTTACTGCACGCCGGAAGACTTGTTCTGACTTCTATGCAGCTGTCCTTCTCTTCAAGCCTCATGACTCCACACACAGCTGTCCTTTAGCGTCCTCCTCCTCCCTCCGCCACCGTTACAAACTAGGGTGCAAACCCTACTGGTTTAATTTTTTCTGGCCTCTGTGCTTCAGTGGCTGCAACCAAAAAAACTGGGCAAACAATGTCTACA
The DNA here is from genome assembly GCF_017654675.1 of Xenopus laevis. Classification (NCBI taxonomy): domain Eukaryota; kingdom Metazoa; phylum Chordata; class Amphibia; order Anura; family Pipidae; genus Xenopus; species Xenopus laevis. Next base: position 89,182,393 of record NC_054376.1, on the reverse strand, counting down.
AGGTCAACGTATGGCAAAAAATGACTATTTTCAGCATTTATATGGCATATTTTTTCTGGCAACTGTGCTTCAGTGGCTGCATCCAAAAAAATGCATATTTTCTGCATTTATATGGCATAATTTTTCTGGCCTCTGTGCTTCAGTGGCTGCAACCAAAAAAATTTATGTTTTCAGCATTTATATGGCATAATTTTTCTGGCAACTGTGCTTCAGTGGCTGCGACCAAAAAAATTTATATTTTCAGCATTTATATGGCATATTTTTTCTGGCCTCTGTGCTTCAGTGGCTGCGGCCAAAAAAACTGGGCAAACAATGCCTACAAGGTCAACGACGTTGACCTTGTAGGCATTGTTTGCCCAGTTTTTTTGGCCGCAGCCACTGAAGCACAGAGGCCAGAAAAATATGCCATATAAATGCTGAAAATAGTCATTTTTTGCCATACGTTGACTCAACGTATATGGCAAAAAATGACTATTTTCAGCATTTATATGGCATATTTTTTCTGGCAACTGTGCTTCAGTGGCTGCGACCAAAAAAATGCATATTTTCTGCATTTATATGGCATAATTTTTCTGGCCTCTGTGCTTCAGTGGCTGCAACCAAAAAAATTTATATTTTCAGCATTTATATGGCATAATTTTTCTGTCAACTGTGCTTCAGTGGCTGCGACCAAAAAAATGCATGTTTTCTGCATTTATATGGCATAATTTTTCTGGCCTCTGTGCTTCAGTGGCTGCAACCAAAAAAGTTTATATTTTCAGCATTTATATGGCATAATTTTTCTGTCAACTGTGCTTCAGTGGCTGCGACCAAAAAAATGCATATTTTCTGCATTTATATGGCATAATTTTTCTGGCCTCTGTGCTTCAGTGGCTGCAACCAAAAAAATTTATATTTTCAGCATTTATATGGCATAATTTTTCTGGCAACTGTGCTTCAGTGGCTGCGTCCAAAAAAACTGGGCAAACAATGTCTACAAGGTCAACGTATGGCGAAAAATGACTATTTTCAGCATTTATATGGCATATTTTTTCTGGCAACTGTGCTTCAGTGGCTGCGTCCAAAAAAACTGGGCAAACAATGCCTACAAGGTCAACGTATGGCAGTTGTTTAAAGAGAACAGTAGATTACTAGCCAGCAAAGCTACCTAAGCTAAAATGTCCCTCAAATCCCTGCAGACTTCTGTCCCTCCAATACAGAGCAGTATCAAGCAGATTACTAGCCAGCAAACTTACTATCATCTGTCCCTGAAATCACTAACAGCTCTCCCCCTACACTATCTCTTCCAAGCACACACAGGCAGATTTTTCAGATACATTTTTGCCCTTGATCCCCCTCTGGCATGCCACTGTCCAGGTCGTTGCACCCTTTAAACAACTTTAAAATCATTTTTCTGGCCAGAAATGTCTTTTCTAGATGTTAAAGTTCGCCTTCCCATTGAAGTCTATGGGGTTCGCGAACCGTTCGCGAACCGCTCGCGTTTTTGCGCAAGTTCGCGAATATGTTCGCGAACTTTTTTTCCGACGTTCGCTACATCCCTAATACTCACTTACTTTAATTACCTTTTCATATATAATCCCTGCTGGTGTGGATATAAAGACAAAGGTAATAACCTCACTGACAGAAAGTATTGCTTTGTTATTAATATAGTGATTAAGCTTTGAAGTGTTTATACCATGGCCTAATTACATCATAGTTTTGCCATGGATTCATCAAGCATTTATAGCCATACAGGGACTATGCATTGAAGTTGTTTATATTATGACTTAATTGTTTGGTGGCACAATAGGACCGTATTATTCTGAACTTTGATACCATGGACATAATACAATTACTAATGTATGCCAAGCCTGACTTTAGGAATGCAAAGCTCACTATGGAAGTTAGTTTGACTTTTCCTTCAGAGGTGGGACTTTATTGGGATTACGTAATAAAAGGTACCAAACTCCCAGTCTGCATGATATATTGTGTGTGCGTCTCCTTTACAACATTTGCTACAGTTTCATCGGAATATTTCTAGATTGGTGGTGCTGGCAATCAAGAATCCATGCATATAACTAAAAATAATTCCTCCTAAAATAAAGAACATATTTAACGTGCTATACTTAACATACTAATGATCACAACCAGTTAAGCCTAATTATTTAGGTGTGAGTATAACAAAGGTTGTTGCTCTATATTTGAGCTGTATGTGGACAAAAGAATTAAAAGATGACAGCTCATTTTCTCTCACTTTTAGCATTGTTTTCCTCTTACCTTTAACCTCCCTTCCTCTCCAGCACTGGAAAAAATAAAATAATAAAATACATAATGAATGATAAAAGATTAATGGCTACTGCTGTTGTAGGTAATAGCAAAAAACATTGTGAATAGGAAGCAAAAATACAATATAGTACTGTAGCACTACCCTTTAACATACAATAATGCTAATGATCATCCTTCTAACATGGACTAAAAATATACAACTGTTCCTAAACAGTTTATTTTAGCTGATGTGTAGAGTTTTCTTATATGAGCCAAGACACCTTAAATGAGAAGGAAAGCTACTGAAGCAGTTTATTGCCAATATATTAGCCACGATAGTGCAAGTTATAACACTATATTATATATATGAGTAAACAGCTCTAGAAGCGCTCTGTTTGTTTAGGATAGCAGCTGCCATATTAGCTTGGTGTAACATAATTTCCTGCCTGAGTCTCTCTTTGCTCATTCAGAGCTCTGGGCTCAGATTACAGCAGGGAGGGGAAATGGGGAGGGGGAGAGTGGAGCAAACTGAGCATGCTCAAGCCCTAGCCCTGGAGGTTTAAGATGAAAACAGGAAGTCTGATACAGAAGCCCATGTGTACACAATAGAAGGAAATAAATGCTGTGTTTCTTTTGACAGAGGACTCAGAGCAGCATTACTTTGAGGGTTTAATGGTGTATTTATATAAACCTTTCTGATAAAGCTTACTTAATTTTTGCCTTTCCTTCTCCTTTTGGATTAATGTGTAAACTCACTAGGGCATTACTATACTAGTGTTGTATCATTTTCAGTTAGTTATAATATTGCATTTTACAGTTTAGAAATGTTCCATGGCCAGTAGGGTGATATCTGTGGGTTAATATATTCTGAAAGAATTAGAACCCGGGCAACTGTTTTTGCACTCACCATAACTGTAGAAAATGATCAAATCTGTTTACTCTTTACACAAAGCCGTTAATGTGTTTTTACCAGCCTCCACACCATGCAGCAATCTATTTATGCACTTCCTCATTACTGTTTTATCTTTAGGCAGCTCTAGTTTTATTGATATCTGATCCTGCTGCTCCTGACAACACAGGAACAACATGAAGCCCATCAATAAATCAGGTAGTGTAAATCAGACTGACATTTGAAATAACCCTGAGCAACAGAAAATGAAATAGCTTTAACGTAAACAAAAATAGATACAAACATTTTTAGGAACATCCCATGAACACTATATGAAACCAACCACAAATGCCATAAAACATTTGCCTTCATCAGAGTTGCTAACCACAATTTCTGTTACTGTAATGCAGCTGGCAATTCTTTGCCACAAAATGTAGAGAGATATAAAAAATGCAAAATGCACTCATGAATACAAGGCAAAGTTATTGTTTATACATTCAACTTAGTTATTTCTACTGCTATATTCAAGAACACAGTTGAATATGTGGTTTAATAAACCAAAGTTATTTTCTTGTTTTCCTGTCCACCAACATTTATTCATATGTTGCCCTGTGTTTCTGTCATGTTTTTACCAAAGGGGTTACTTTAGGAGGAACACATAAAGCACTTGCACTAAGACAAAATACAATTGTAATTCACTTTTATCCGTTTTGCCAACAATTTTTTACATAAAGCTTTATGTTTACAATACACAAGCACGTTGCATTTAGCTAGTGTGCAAAAGAAGATGGTTCTTGGAATAAAATAGTCACCAGTGGAATATCCTCACTTGGCATGTTGGGACAGCTTGTCTTTATATTAAAACAATATTATTAATCTCAACACATTACTTGTAATTTAATAATTGAGGAGGTGTATAATAATAAAATGTTTTCCATTTTGGATGGATTTGCAGTGTCCACATGGCTACTAAGAGTTAGAGAGCTGAAAAGCAGTAAGTTGTGTTCTGTCCGGTTAGACATCCACTCACTCCAGCCTTCATATGTTACATTTTTGGCTAACTAACTATATTAGAAACATTTTTTATTTTGCACAGCCTATCTATTTTCCCCATTTTTATTTTTACAGTGAACTGTGTCTTTAATGCTATTGTTGATGCCTCGCATCACTGTAGCAAACATATTGCCACTTCCACAATGAAAAACATGCACAATCTATAAAAGTGGATAATCCTTTGAGTTTTTATTGGTAAATCACAGGCATCCTAATTACACTTGGATCCTGAGAAAAAAACACATTTGTAAATGAGAAGCATTACTGGGTAAAAATCTTTATCCAGTGAGGCATAATTTATCTGCCGGTAAACATGTAGGAAATTGCCACTTACCTCTGTAAGAAGTCGCACATGTGTGCTGTGTGCGTGGAAAAAAAATGCAACTGTCATGTGATTTTAAGGATTCAGTTCATCTAAACATATAGATTCAGCCAAATCTGAATCCTGGATTCCATGTATCCCTATTATTGTAGAGACTGAAGATATATTATTTACTATAATATCTTTTTACTATAATATTTTAGTCTGGTGCCACCCTAGGCACCTAGCCCTATGGACGCTCCTTTAGTCAGGGCAATTGCACATACGTGTAAGATGTCACATCCGTGTAAGTAACATCACTAAATAAATCAGTAGATGTATTTGCAAACCAGAACACTGATTTACTGCAAGCATGTTCTTGCATTAACCAAGCACAATACCTTAAAGCAATCAGACATTTGGCTCCACTGTCTGTACAAATTATTTTTAGATTCCATCCTAGTGTAAGTAATTTATGCAGTCCTATGTAAGGAACTATAGGGTTATATACAGCCAAAGGGCATGAATTAAGCACATGTGTAACATATGAATAGAAATCATCTCCATCACAAAATACACAGTAATGGCAGAATAGCTGTCACAGGATAAAGGATAGGAAAACATGTTATAATGATCAATGGGACAAAATTTCCTACCATGCCTTTTCCGGGTCCCTCTTCGTCTAAAAATGTTTAAGGCCGCTTGGTGTCACCAATTAGACTGCTGACCATGCTGGTCTGTAATATTGTAGTTATGCACTGATTGCTCACAACAGAAATGAGCAGAATTCTGATGATATTTTGAATTTGCAATGAAAAGGTTTCTGCTTTGCCAACAGTCCAACTTAAAATTGCCAAATAAATTATCCTGTTTGCAAGCAAATCATTTAAAATAATACTATATATATATATATATATATATATATATATATATATATATATATATATATATATTTATTTATATATATATATATATATATATATATATATATATATAGCGGTCTGTGGAGAAGTCAGCACTCACGTAACTTGGTGCCAATGTGCCTGGGTGCAGTGTCCAAAATTTTTTGAATTTCTATCCAACAAAGAAGGTCCGCACTCTCAGGTCTTAAATAAAAATCAAATATGGTTTATTAACTAAAGGAGTCCTTTAGTTAATAAACCATATTTGATTTTTATTTAAGAACTGAGAGTGCGGACCTTCTTTGTTGGATAGTTATATATATATATATATATATATATATATATATATATATATATATATATATATATATATATATATATATATATATATATATATATACAACCTTTAACTGTTTTGTTTTGTTCCCTACCCCTACTTCTCATCCTGTTTTTATCCTGTATATACTTTCTGTATCAGGCAGCAGAACACCTCCTTGTCATTATTTTAGAATATATAATTGGAAATGTTGTATACACACTAGTTCAAACTGCAAAATTGGCACAATCTGTCATGGGTTGTGTCTGGGCTATGCATAAACAGTATTCCAAAAGAGTCAAGATATGTGCACGTGTACCATTCAGTCCAGGGTTCCCTTGTGCCCTTGCTAGCAATGAGGGTACTTTTTTGCGTAATTTGTGGCATAATTTGCATTTTTAACATTAGTGAATATTTTCACAAATTTGAGAATTTGCTATCCATTAAAAAACCCTGCCTTTTCTGCACCAGAAAAAAATGAAGGTAAACAGCATTGGCATGGCAATGGAATTATTAGAATTTCTCCATGTGTTTTGTTTAATTGTACTTAAAAAAAAACAAGAAAAAATGTCTTTAAACATGTTCTTATTTGAAACAGTACAAAAAGCTGTGTCATGATTATCAGCCTGTGTATAAATGCAGGCCGAGAATCAGCTCCGATCCGCTGGCCTCTGTTTACTCATACATGGAGTGTATTTTCATTGGTAAAGTGCATGGGTATGCATTTTTGCAATTATATTTTCTCCATGTATCTGCCCCTTGGCCATCACAGCGCCTCTCAGTGCAGACACAGGAGTGAGCTAAGGCCAGGGCATTTGCTGATTCTTAGCTTCATGTGGCACTGGCCTATAATGTATCACATCCAAAAAAGTAGACTTTTGCAGCAGTAAAACATCAGTTTGGGTAACTGTTTTAGAGGAAAATAAAGCACTTTGCAATGTATTACATGTATACATTTGTAAGGTAAAACATAAATACGGTTTATCTTAACTGCAAATTCAATGCTACATAGACTACAGGTAATTGTTGATCATCTAGCTCTTTACCTATCCTTTATTATTAGTAGTATGTGTTACATTAAAGTTCATCAGATATTGTAATGTTTGGTGTTTGTGATTGGGTCCTGCTAGAAACAGCTTCTCTCTGGCTTTCTGGTCTGCCGAATGTTACCTAACACATTAATGTACTGTTGTACACATAGGGGCAAATATACTAACCTCCGAAAAATTCGGCAGCGACGGCTTCGCTCACAGCGCAACACTTCAGCAGGTGTAGATTCGCCAGGACAACGCTAATTCACTAAAATCCGAAGTTGGATCCAGGGGACCAAAAGCTGGCGAAGTTGCGCTAGTGTTACTGCGCCAAGCAAAGCAAAGTTACGCTAGCGTTGCCTAATTTGCATATGGCGGGAAGTTCAATGGACATATATGTTGCAGCAAATACATTACACTACACAAGCCCGTGAAACCTTAATGAAAGAAAATAGAGTTGTTATATTCCCCCTGCACATGTGCCCAGTGTATAGTTTATGTGCCATATGTTAGGAAATGTAGGGGGGAAGCCAGTTACCCCCCAAAAAAATTACAGCCTATCACACTGAAAAAAAGGAATAGACGCTTGTGTTTTTTGGGACTTAGAAAAATTTTCAACTATTTTTTGAGGAGCTCCTATCCACTCTATTGCACTTCGCCTGGTCTGAGGTGGCAAAAGCAAGTCTGGCGCAAGAGGTAACATTCAGTAAAATCTGCATCTTAGTGAATTTGCATAGTTACGTCCATTCGCCAGAGTGGCAAAAAAAGATTCAGTTTAAGCTCCACTATAAAAACATTGCAATTTGTTCACAATAAAATCCCTGTTGATATAATTCTCCAAGAAAAGACCAACAAAGTATGCCTTTGTAGTTTAAGGACTTTCATTTCAAAGCCAAATGCTTCTGTTTAAATAACGTATCCAATTTTCTTTGCGGATGTGTTTAAATATGTTCTCTGCTGTTTGCCATTTACCACTTCTACAGGGGTCAATTAATTAGAGCCTGTTGTATGACTGAACAGTGGGCATAAATATAAAATGCCTCCTTCTTTATGCCCATGCAGTGATGCAAGCTTTTTTGCACTTTGTCCACAAGGGGTTAGGAAGTGAGCACTAAGGGGGGAGCTTTTGTAAATGTTAGTGCTTTTGCACTTGTGCCCCAATGGGTTATAAATGAAGTCTTCTCCCTCCATATAGTAAAGCACAGTATTGTACACAAAAAAAATTATCCTTGTCCTTGGCTTTTCATTTATGTCCATGTCCAGTTCTCAAACAATCATAACTAGAAGATTCACTGGCACAACAAATTCAGAGGAGATTTAGAATATACAATTTTGCAAGCTGAAGCCCTTTATTCTGTTACCCTTGTTTAGTAATGAATTGTACATTCCTCCAAAGAATAGAATGATGAAACATAATACTGACAATGCAATCCCCTTCTCAGGGCCCAGCCTATGTTGGGGCAAATAGTATGAATATTTCCTTTGTCTACACCCAGACCTCACAAAAGATATAGGAGTAAAATGGGTGAAAATATTTTAAAAAAATGTTCCAACACCCAATTCATATGTATATGCTTCTATTAATTTTTTAAGAAAATTTTTCAAATGGTCTACTGCCCTCCATATTTTATATATATAAACAACAATATTATCAATTTTCTAATGTTGTGAATAATAAATTAGACACAAGAAGTTTGTTCTATGTGATATTTTTATTTCAAAGCAATGAAACATCAAATGAGTTTCTTTTAAATGATGTTGATTTATGTTACATAGTTAAAAAGAAACAAAATATGCTATCTGCATAATTATTCAATCCACACAAACTAATATTTTGTTGAGATCATGCAACAATAATAGGTTCAATATTGGAAATACACTTTGCTGAAATATGCAGCGTATTTTCAATATGTCGGCCAAACTCTTGCGAGATGAAATGTACATATACGTATGTATTTGCGGCATTGTCTGCTGGTGACAAAATTATGCTGCGTATTGACAATTAGTCCGGCTACATTTTGCATGTAAATTGCTTTTTACAAAACTTTAATAAAATTCTTCAGTGGGGAACAGGAAAAAACAGAAATGCATGTTGGGAAAAGAAAACTACAGGCTGAAAAATGTGCATGTGGTTTCATTAGTGTATTTACACTCGACTGAGTGTTTTTAAAATGCCACATAAGAATGCATTGTGTGACTATGTGGTGTGCTGGTGCTCAATTCTCTGTTAGCTCCACCTGGGCTCAATCCAAATGAAAATTATTGAACAGAAGAGCACACATACCAGGTTAGACTGCTAACAATACTTAGTTGATATGTTTCAGGCTATATTCTTTTATATTTTTTTTAAGGTGCATTCTTATTGTTTCATTTTAAAACATAAAACGACATATCTATAATAAACCATAGATTAGAAAGGAGTTTGGTTCCAGGTCAAAATATACAGCTGTGAATGACAGTATCACTGATGTACAATGTAGAGAGTAAAGTTCTGTGAATAGTATCAGACCAGGTGTATTAAGTTTATTATAGTTTGCGGTGCATACATTTATTCAGGTATCAAGTGGGATTAAGTTCCTTCCCTAGAATTTTAGAATGATGCATCAATAGTCCTGCATGAACATAGCAAATATATCCATTTTACATCTATTACCTTGAGACACTAATTTATGCTATTATGTGTGCTCCCTCAGAGATCACCTAACAGGAAGAAGTGTATGAGTAAAAGACACTAGTGCCTTATACAAGCCAGAGGGATGAAATTAAGTACTTAAAATGTCAATGTTTCAGAAAGGGATACACACTAGACTAGAAAAATATATTTTCATAATATAATTTCATAAAAAGATTTTATTTAAATGAAACAGTGTTTTACATATGGGTTGAACACTTTTATGTCCAGAGGTATAGTTTCCCTTTAATTAATTAAATCTGCTGTTCTGCAGCTTTTCCAAAGGATCCTGGAACTTGTATTGTGTCAGGGATATATGTGATGTAAGATGTAAACTGAGAGCCTGACACTTGTAGGAAAGCATAATGTTACATGCAAACAACTCCCACTGTATAATTTTCACCACCCTTAATGAAAATTATACATAATATTAAAAGTCACCCCAGAAAAGTTCTGTCTCATGTAGAGGCGTGTGGTCTTCTGTCTTGTATATACACAAATCTCCTTCTTAACATATTTTCTCCTTTTAATATATGCTCCAAATTATTTTGTTTTAAACACAATTATCAAAGGCTGGTGCTGCAATTCAATATTTGCTTGATTAAGAAAGGAATCTTGTTTGTTTCTTCTTTTTTCTCTGTTGTAGTATGTGTATTGTCTCCTGCATGCAGATATGAAATATTCATTAGTTTCCACACACTATTATTTAGGGATGCACCAAATCCACTATTTTGGATTCGGCCAAACCACCAAATCCTTCTCGAAAGATTTGGCCGAATACCGAACCAAATCCTAATTTGCATATGCAAATTAGGGGTGGGAAGCGGAAAACATTTTTTACTTGCTCGTTTTGTGACACAGTTACGCAATATCCCTACCACCTCTAATTTGCATATGCAAATTATGATTTGGATTCGGTTTGGCCGGGCAGACGGATACGGCAGAATCCGAATCCTGCTGAAAAAAGCCTAAATCCTGTCTGAATCCAGGACCGAATCCTCGATTCGGTGCATCCCTACTATTATTATTTTATTTACATGAAGATTCATGCGGAGTATCACTTCAGTTTCCATTTTTCTACTGAGTGGCACTTAACACCATAGCCATGTATTTTAACACAGTTACTTCAATACGGTAGAGCAATCTATAAAGATGCTTACAAATTCGCCTCCTGTACCCTGCACCACTGCGTTGTTTCTCGCTCTATTCATTCCGTTACCCGGAGGGCATTTTTTCCAGGTTACGTTCTTCCTGGTTGCATTGCGCATGTGCCTGTGGTCCCTCCCGTCTGACCATTACATTGTGTTTAAACAATTAAATATAATATTAATAGATGACGAATGGCAAATAATGCTTGCTTGAACTTGCTAAACTTCCTGGTTGGATAAGGTAGTGAAATAGTTAAGCTCTTCCGTCCTCACTCACTGCAGTCAGTAGAAGGAATTTTTGCTAGGAGATGGAGAGTTAATGTTTGGAAGTGTCAAGTCACTATAGCAACCGCCAATGCCATCTGTTGATTGGCGTATCGACTGGAGAGGGGTAAATGATGATGCGACTGCTAGTTTTAGCCAAACGCCAATTCCTCTCTACTGCGCTTGCGCAAGAGTATATGCTTGTAAGTGCGCATGTGCAGATTGCCAAGCGCCAAAGATCTTTCTGAAGGGAGACTGAACGAGCAGGAAAGAAGCAGAAGGATGAAATCAACAAAGCAGCTTAGCTGTTTGCTAGTTATGGACTGGAGTAAGAGGTATGTAAAGAATTTAGTGAGGCATTTTAATGATTAGATTTTTGTTGTGGGGGTTGACATGTCCTTTAATAGTTAGGACTTTTGCAGGCAATCCCCAAAAGGATAAGTCTTAATATTGATCGTGCACCTTCAAGACAATCAGATTACATTAGCCATTGTATATGCCCCTAACGAAAATCAATCCACCTTTTATAAGAGCTTCTTTAAACTTCTTGAGGAGGGGAGCAGGGGCCCAGTAATATTGGGCGGCGATTTCAATGAGGTAGTTAATCCTTCCATTGATAGATACCCCCATATCCCAAACCACAAAACTGGTTGCGGTTAGCCAGTATAGTCAATAAACCGACTCAATTCAAGTGGAGACTAGAAGACTCATTATTATCTCATCCCACTACCATGGACATGCTTTCTAAAGAACTTGACAATTACTACAACACAAATCGCACTCCTGGAATAAGTAATTCCACTCATGGGCAGCACAAAGCCTACATACAAGAAATTCTCATACAGCTGAAATCCAAACTAAAAAAAGAAAGAGAATCAAAAATAAAACAACAAATGGAATTACTGCAACAATTAGAATCCCAACATAAATCTATCCCACCAACAATCCCCTTAGGAGACAAATTGAGAATCTTAGAACTGAAATAAACCTGCAGCTAACAGAAAACAAAATCCAGAAATGACAATGGATAAAACAAAAACACTTTCAGAAATCTAATAAGGCAGATACCATGCTAGCTAGACACCTAAATAATAAATATCTACAGCGGTCCTTTCCTTAAATTAGAACGACTTCAGCTTCTCTCACAGCAAATCCGACAAAGATTGTGCAGGAATTTGCCCAGTTCTACCAATCATTCTACTCTCAGTAAACCGATCCCTCCCAGGAGGTCCTGGACAGGTTCCCGACAGTCTAAAATTACCATACCTCTCACCTCAACAGATAACTATGATGTCTGACCCAATAGATACTGAGCAGATTAAACAGGCAATAAAACACCTTAAACTGAATAAGTCCCTTGGACCAGATGGTCTGACAAGCAAATATTATAAATTGTTAGCTCCCAAATTAGTACCACAGCTCCACGCCATGTTCAATGACATCTTGCACAGCAACATCAAATGCAACCCAGAATCCTTATCAGCACAAATCAAAGTTTTACCTAAACCAAGCAAAGACACAGCTGATTGTAGACATTCTCACCAATTTCTATCTTAAATATCGACATAAAATTGCTGGCGGAAATTCTGCCAACCAGGTTGAACAAATTTCACACCTTAATACATAAGGACCAGTCAGGGTTCATCCCAGGCAGACAGGTCTCTGACAATATTCGCAGAGCACTTAGCTTAATCAATATAGCCAAATCCCAAAAAATCCCCTCCATGCTGCTATCTATAGATTTAGAGAAGGCTTTCGAAACCATTTCCTGTAAATTTTTATATGCAGAACTCGATAAGTATGGTTTTCCTGCTCCATTCCTTAACGTTATAGCCGCCCTATATGATTCCCCGAAAGCATGGGTCCAACACTCTGGCTTTACCTCAACGTGGTTTTCTATAGGCCCGGGCACTCGGTAGGGGTGCCCTTTGTCACCCCTGCTGGCCATAGAGCCACTTGCCATTGATATATATAAGAATCGGCATCTTAAACTGGTGAGGTCATGTAGAAGTCAATGGGAGCTGTTATAGGCAGAACTCAAGCCATTTGAGATTTTTGATTTCCAGGTTGTAAACTCACAAATTCTAGTTTTTTAAGCCAATAAACTCAAAAAATTTGAGGTATTCAAGTCTTTTCCCAATTATATTCAATCAAGTTTTTTACATTCAAATTTTTTTTAAATCGTGAGTTTCGAAGTAGAAAAAAACCTCAAAAATTTGATTTTTGATAAAAAAGCTCCCTACTGAAAACACAGTAAGGGTCATTTACAAGCACAAGTGCACTGAGCAAAGTACAATTTCGAGTGCCACATTTTCCATAATGTAGTTGTTTTCCCACAATTCCAGTGTTGCTGTGGTGGCAAGGGGCTGTTGTGTTTGAAACAATTGTGGCTGATGCATCAAAAATACTGCAATTGTGCTTACACTTAAGTGTAAAGCAAATGCACTGAAAGCTTTCCAGGTGTGGTTGGCGTCATTTTCGCTAGAGAAAAGAGAGAGTTTTGGCTAAAGAGTTATGCGTAAGCCTGAATCTTTAGATGCATGTGTGTCCAATGTTCCTCTATTTCAATAAGTGCAACTGCAATGCACTGAATAGGAGGCAAGAAGAACTGAGCAGCACTGAGTGCAACTATGTGGAGTTGCAATGAGCTCATTTTGACACAAGTAACTTTAATGTATTGGATTCTGACACAATTAAATTCGGGAAATTTGCATGAATGCAACTGTGTTTGCAGTCATTAATGACCCCTGGTTTCTTTCTGTTTTCTGCTGTTGTTCATCATGTCTAACACACCCATCCGTATTTCTCCAACAATATATTCCACTGTGTTTTCAGTCTAATATCCACTGTTTTTTTTTCTTTCTAAGCTGTTATGCATCAGATTGAATTGTTAATAGAAGCAGAGGAAACACAGTGGGAATGAAGAGCTTTGATCGGCAAATGACACTGGATGAACATGATATGTTAAAAAGTAGGAAATGGAGCCTTTAGGAGAATATAAAAGGAAGATTAAACCGTGCATTGACTAAATATTGATTGACAGATACAATTAATCATACTCAGATGGTTTTTTTTCTGTCTTTGAGTGGATGTGTAAATAAGGTTCTAGCTTCTCATTAGTAATCTGACAAGTCATTTAGGTATTTTCACAAAAAATATATTAGCAGATCATCAATAATTAAATAATTGGCCATATTTCAGCAATATTTAAAAGGGTTATTTTGATATCTTGTTTACCAGTTTTATTGCCCTGGAAGTTTTTCCATTTTCCCAGTTCACCCTGCAGTAAAGAGCCGTTAAGACAACAAGGCTTTTTCAACAATGGCGTGAGTATGGCGAGTAGAATATTGTTGATTGCTATTACCATAAACCACAGATAATTAAAGAATTAAGTAATGTGTGCCTGCAACAGTACTAATAAACCATGACAATATTTATGTAATGAAGCATCGTACTCCCATTTAGTCTAAAAGAGGCTGGTGGGTGGTAATGGAGATACAAGGAATAGCTGATGAACTAAAACAATGCAGCCTATGCATTATAGAGAATAAAAAACCTAGTGTAATACAAATCCTCCAAATCAATATTCTCCGCAATATAAGAGTGGCTTGTTAAACCAATATGAATCGTATGCTTCAAATGCACTTTGTATTAGCCCTGGGGCACTCCTGATAAGGCTGTTTGTTATTTCTTGCATCAACACACAAATTATTTTACACAGCCATAGTTTATGTCATGACACCCACTAGTTTCTAGACATTATAAGTGATACTTTCTATAAGGGGAAGAGAATATAATAGGTTAGCAGTGGTTAGAATGTGTTAGAGAGTATTAGAGTGCAATATTGGTTATGAGGCTACAATTTGGTTTATTAAATTCATTTGGCAACAACAATTGCCAGAAAGAGAACATGAGAAATAAAATTTTCTACATGAATTATTATTATTTTGCCTGCTAGCAGAATGCTGCAGTGAAACGCACAGATGCACCCTGCAGCAGTGATAGAGGTTAACTAATCTAGCTATGTCTATTCTTTCCTGCAGAGATATTGAAATCTAAATGCTTTCCTGTTTTTATTCTCCCACAAAATTACCCTAGATAAGCTAGCTCCAGATTTCTTCCACTCCATCAGAAGCATGTAATTACACTGCTTATTCTTTTTTTTAATGTTGTTTCTTTTTACCAGATTAGGCTGGCTGAGCTGCAAGCCCTGTTAATGTTTGGAAAATTCATCCTTGTAAAAGCCTCAATGCTTGACTGTACAATATTGCCTGCAGTCACAGTTATAAGCTACAAGAAATGTACCCTTTGTTTGCATATAGGGAGCTACTCAGCTCAAACAACATTTTAGCTTTGGAAACACATTTATCCATACAGTATGTCTACACTTACTCCAAAATGTTGGTGTTACTATACTGAGAAAGTCTTAAAGCAACAGATTAATTTTGTGTTATGTCATTGATCACTGTCTCAATATTCAAATTGCTGCCTTTCTATCAAATATTTCAGACCTGAAGTCAAGTCAAGTAAGAATTTATTGCAAATTGTGCAACTGTACATGAAAATTCCTGTGCAGCTTAGTGGGTCACCTTTAGAACATTGTTTAAGTAATAAATAATGAGTAAAAATTTCTACTACATAATATCCTAGCAAATTAAGTTAAAAAATATAGCAATACGAACTAGAGACCTTTATGGTAATGTAATATAGGTTGCTTACGGAAAGAATTTTTGCAATGCAAATAAATGTACATATCGAAAACAATTTTGCCTTTGTGAAAATGTAACAAACATTTTGTGAACTCTTTGCCCCTCACGTGACATAAGAATAGCAATTGCGAATGCTATAGTTTGTGTCTAGTGACAGTGTGTATGTGATAAAACTTTTTAAAGAAAAAGCTGTTACGTTTGCTGCAAAAGTTTACACCACCTTCTAGAACGTCTTAAAAACTTGCAATGAGCAATTAAGATTTGCAATGCAATAAGCCTAATTTGATTACAATTCCCCCTTAGTGAATAAGGTGGTGTGTAGTACTATTTTGCCAAAAATGGATAATGAAGCAGCTACGGGTGAAGAGACCAGCAGATTATCAAATAATCCAAGCTGAATGGATTGTTTGATTTTGCGTCAGGAAGCATAAGCAATTAGAATAAATGCTTTTGCGAAAAGCAATTAAAACAGTATCTTGCTTCTAACTCTAATGTGTTCAGGCCTTTTGTGCCTGAGAATGTATTTGGTCTTGTGCACTATGAATAAACCATAACTTAAATTGGAAGGCTCAGTTGTTATGACTTGTTATCCAGCTGTATCAAAAGGGGGCAGTAGACTTGTTTTAGTGATTTGCTCATTCATCTTATCCAATCCTTCAAAATAATGCTTTTCCTACTGTGTGATACCACCATGCTAAACAATTATGTTGCTAGTAAGTACTTATACTTACTTAGATCTAAAGAAATAGTCAGTCCCTCATTTGTGATCCAACAGCCCAAAAATTTTCTAAGAACAGAGACACACGCTCAGATTCGGGGAGATTAAGGGCAGAGACACACACTCAGACTCGGGGATATTTAGTTGCCCGGCAATAAATCGTCTCTTCTTCTAGGCGACTAATCTCTCCCAACTGCCTCCTGTCAGCTAGAATATAAATCGCCGGAAGGATAGCACACGGATCGCTTCGTTTTCCGAAGTCACTCAAAGCTTCCTCGTGAGGCAACTTGGAAAATGAAGCGAACCGATTGACATCCCGCCGATTGTTTACATTCTATCCTGCGGAAGGCAGGTCGGGAAGATTAGTTGCCATGAAGAAGAGGAGATTTGTTGCTGGGCGACTAAGGCTTGTTCAGTTGGTGTTAAAAAATGTTGATGTAGATCTCAGCTAATTCATCAGCAGAACGAAGTTTGTAGGACTTCGATTAGACTCCATCAGTCCCCCCATCTTTGTAATGAATATGCTCTGTAGCTTTCAACTGTGCTTAGAAGTTGCTGAGCTGAGATCGTCTTAAAAGAGGGAATTCATTTCTAAGATTACAATAATTTGTGATGCTTTTGCTGGGATAGGTGCTAGATGTTGGCAAAGAATCAAGTGTATAAGTGTAAACTCAATATAAACTTTTAACATCCTTGTTAGCTTTTTCAAGAGGACTAAAGGCAGCATGGCTTTCTTTATGTATTTCAATGGTTTACAGTGGATTTTGTCATCGACTGTATGTGTGGGAAACACAGATGGAAATACAAAAGTGCACCAGGTAATGTAAGATTACTATATCAGGTGTTGGTGAATATCATCAGTTTTGTGTTTATACATTCTTCAGATTCAACACAGTTCGGAAAATTTTTTAACTGTTTGAGCGCAAATGTTTTTTTGCATTGGGCCAAATTCAATTCAGTGAGAAAAAGGTTTGTCACATGCGCTCAAACAACCCAAGCAGACCCAGGTGTTTTACAAATATGGCAGCCCCCTCATAGAGGAATATGGGGGTAAGAAAGGTAATTTAAAAGCATCAGGCAAATACTTTAATGGCAAAATTAGAAATAGCATTCAAAGATAATGTTATGATAGAAATAAAAAAAGTTATTTTGTGGTGTCAGTATCTACAGTATTTAAATCCTCCATCTAGATACTTATTACAGTGTTTTTTTCATAGTTTTGTCTACCAGTATTACACACATGCACCAGTCTTCTATAGAGTTTCAGTAATGTAAATTAAACTTTTTTTTCTGTAGAGTGATGAATCTAGTTTAACTGGTTCTTTGTTCAGCTCTGTCCATTCCTATGTTTTATTTGGGTCATGTACACTCCCAGAGCAAATTTTTCCTTTGTGAAACATGTTAGTGTCCACACTGGAAAGAAAACTCTTGTTTCATTACCTACACGTGTTTGTATAGGCTCATGTCCAATAATACTATGGCAGGATTTTTCTCTTTCATCTCTGCATTATTATGGAATTACCTCTAATACTGTACAAGTGTTAGACCCACCAAATAGAAAATTGGGGGAACTTTATTCCTAACAGTTAAATCTGTTTTTCTGTTCTTAAAAAGTAACCAAACAAAGTTCTTATTTTAGAAAACTTTAAATATATTGATTTACCCTTTGGTTTGTTTACCTAATGACTTTGTATCTGTTACTGACTCTGCTGCTAGTTTCTGTCTTGTGTGAGAGTTAATTGTTCCAAACATTTTTCACCCCTAACCAAACCTAAAGCTGGCCATAGACGCAAAGATCCGATCATACGAATCGAGGATTCGTACAATATTCGGACCGTGTGTGGAGAGTCCCGACATTTTTGTCCGGTGGAGATCGGTCGTTTGGTCGATCGGACAGGTTAATAAATTTCTGTCGGCTGTGGGTAATATCTCTGCATGTATTGTCGATCGTACGATTTTCAGAGGGAGACTGTCACTAGCTTTAACTATCGTACGATTGCTGTCAGGGGCAGAACAGAACTGTTCTTACAACTTTATATTTAATCTGAATGGTAAGAATTTGATCTTTATGGTTAGTGGCAGGTTGGGAATTGGGAAAGTCCGATCGTACATTGATTCGTATGATCGGTTCTTTGCGTCTGTGGCCAGCTTTAGAAGTCATAATCCCTTTCTTAACCAACTTTTCTTGTATACAGATTTCAGTAATTTCACTGGAAGGATAATTTTGTAACATATCTGAATGAGAATAGCACACTGGTACATTCTTATTTTTTTACACAAAATGGCTCCTTTAAAGATAGTCTTAATTTTAAGCACAATGTGAAACCAACACCATATATTATAAACAATTGTCTACAAAATTAGGGTTTTTTCGTTTATCCTTTATATCTCCTTTAATGTAAGAGCCAAAAGATGGATGGCATTCAGTGACATGTCTCAGTGGGACCACGTGAAGGATCTTTGGGGGGTGGCACAAATTTTCTAAGATTTAGTTTTAGTAATCTGCAATTAGTTTATTTGAACACTACTTTTTTAAGTAGCCTGAAATTGCAGTGCTATGTTGGCCGCATTAATGTGCATTTTAGTAGCTTGGCTCCTGGGCCATTGAACAGGTGTGTCCAATTTGACCCTATGCAAAATCAAGATCCACTCATTTGGTAACTTCATTGCACAAGTGCTGTGCTGATATTTATAAAGCATTCTCATGATGCAGCCACCATGACTAATGACCATCTTTTATAAAATATCAAAGTCCAGTGTTGTTTTCTTGCTGTGCTCTAACGTTCAACATTCTTACATTGCCAACCACTCCATTACCTTTGGCTTGAAATTCTATCATCTCAAAGCAATTATAGCTTTCACGGTGTTTGCTAAAGGCAACATTTTCCCTATTGCCAGCTTCCAACTTTGCTATTGTCATGATTCCAGTGCTCAGTAAGTCAGAAAACTCTTTTGTAAAGGATTTTATTCATTACTTCAGGCATATCACTAATATTCTGAAGAAGTTTCAATCATCTCTTCTATCATGTGCTTTTAGAAGCTGAATAATAGTCTTATAGTAAAACAATTTTAATTAGCTTATATGTCATGGAAGTGCAGGTTAGTACAATACTGCATACCTCTCAACATTGGAAATAAAAGGAGAGACAAAAAAATTTGGCGCTCATAGCACGGTGACATTTTGACCACGCCCATTTTATGGCCACACCCCCTAATTGTTCATGTTCGTTTTACAAAGTTTGGCAGGTTATGAAAGTTTGAACATATTTCTGTATTTTTTTTTCCAGTTATTACAGTTTTGCTAATGAAGATGAATTGCCCTTTAAGCTGTGGTCTAACTTTTCCCTTATCTAAATTGTTACAATTACTTATTTGCTTATCTCAAAATTGTTACAAAGTATCTTAGCTGCAACTGGTAGCTGTTCTGGGTTCTCTGCCAAAAGCCAATTAAGTTAGAAACTTTGTTTCATTTTCTGGCTGTTCAGTACAGAGAAAGTCGGGACTTTTCTGTACAAACACAGGACTGCGGCTTGAGCTGTCAAAAGCAGGACTGCCCTGCTGAAAACGGGACAGTTGGGAGGTATGATTACTGTTGAAGATTATTCTCAAAAATTATGCAATAGTATTTGGATCCCAAAAGTAGGATTTATGAAAACAAAGCAGGGAGCTGAAACTAACAGCTAGGGTATGGCATATTCAGCTCTTTATAGGAACAGTTCAGTGTAAAAATAAAAGCTGGGTAAATAGATAGGCTGTGCAATAAAGCACTTTGTCACTTATATATAGTATATGCAGTTATAGAGTATAGTATTTACACTGTTCAGTCTACAAGGAAGCTACCAGTTGAGAAGCACAATGCCACTGTAGCCTTCCAGTGTCACTGGCTGTAGACTGTGGAAAAAGGTTCTGTTTAGTTAAAGGAGATCTAAGGCTAGATATTATGAATAACATGCATAAGGCTTACTTACATCTTTCAAATAGCCTGCTATTAACCCTAATAAATCAATCATAATAAACCATTCATAAACTGTATTGCAATGTTAATATGTGTGCTAATCTAAAATATTCTTATTGCTTGGTTTGCCTTTCATCTTTAATATGCCAGTGTCTATAAAATCTTCATGATTGTGAATTCGCACTCCAAATTTCTAGTACAAATCTGACCTACTGACTATTCTCCTATATTATATGTAGATTTATAAAAGCCAATAGAACATAGCTGATTTATGACTAGTTTAATTGCATAATGAATTGATTTCTTATCCATATAGAGCATGCATCTAACTTCCACCTTATCACTTTCAGTCCAAAGACCTATGTGATTTTAACCCCTAAGCTTGATATTGTTTTACACATTATTAACATTACTTTATTTCATCAGACAGGAATTGGCTACTGCAGAAGATGACATTAGATGAGTCATGAGAGTTTATACAGTGCCACCAATTTATATTGTACTTAACAAGTAGAGAGACCAGAAAAACACAATTTACTAACAGCGGGTGCAAATTTCTAATTAGTGCAAAATTTGCAGCCATCAGGACACAATACCCTTTTTCATGGCACTGATGAGCATCAGGAGCACTTTGCATCCAACTACTTGTGCTCCATTCCTGGAACACAAAGGGGTATATTTCTCAAAGAGTCAAGTTAGAGATTGCACAGCTCGCTAGAGTGAAATACTGACACTCTCCATTCATTTCTATGGGATTTTTAAAAGGGTATTTATCAATGGGTGACAGTAAAAGCTCACCCTTTGATACATGTACCTTTAAAAATTCCATAGAAATAAATGGAGAGTGGCAGAATTTCTCAGACTTCACTCTTTGATAAATATACCCCAAAGAGTTGGTATAGGGTATTGCTGGAAAGAAATATGGTGCTTTTTTTTTTCTACACACATTCCCTTTTGGCATAAATAAGAGGTAATTTGCTTTTATAATGTGACTAAAGTGTAGCTTAATTAACTCTGTTCTAACAAATCATTTCAAACAAATATTATTTTCTTTGCTGCATTCTGTTCTAAATGGTCAACCTGGTTTATATTTAAATGAAATTAGCATTACCATGGTAATACCAATCACATGGTTGAAATGCAAGAAAAACTAATTAACTCTCCTCTAATTACTTTCTGTAGAAGTTTACCTTCAAAAAACTGTTAACAGATATTCATACAGTAAATGTCTCTCCAATGAGTCTACATTAATGTTCAGACTTCAGTTAAAACCCATTTGAATTGTAGTAGAATTTGGAATAGATCATGTGTGATTGCAGGGTTGTAGCATGGCTAACTATTTATTACTTAATTATTGCATTTATGCACTTATGTAATGCACTGGAATGACAGTGTTCAGTCTTTTTTTTATTTTAGAAAATTATATTTTTGTTATAATTTGCTGGGATTTTTTGGAAAGGCTGCAGGTCTCTACATACCAAGATAGACCACAGAGCATAGTGTCTGCACCCTGAATACTGTACTGCCTTTATGAACAAGAGGCATGCAGGTGTTCCTCATCTGCCTAGTACCTGTCCCCTAACTTGCACATCATTATTGTGCACATGTAAGAACACGCCAGCAGGCACATCACTCTGTAGAACCCTGTCCTTACTGCCTGCCACATGATGCACTCTGCACTGGAGCACAGATATGCCCCCGCCACAAGAATATGCTAAGGGGTGCAATTTTGCTTCCCTTAGTGCTCCACGTGTAGCAGTGGCAGAAGTAAATCACTGCTTGTGTCTCTAAGGCATTAAATGAGTAAACTACCTGAATGAAGGACTGCTTATAAGTTGACCCATTTCAATAATGAACCATTAATAACAACTCTCCACATATGATCATCTAGGGGCTTATGTCTACTTAATGTACATGTAGAGTTCCTAAGGCTTGTGATTATCAAAATGGCATTCTCTACCTGCAGCCTTTCCCTATTACACATACCAGAAAATGCTGATTTCCACATGGCAGTCAAAGGGCAATGCCTACTTAAAGGGTTTTGTTCACCTTCCAAACACTTTTTCAGTTGAGTTGTTTTCAAATTGTTCTCCATAAATAAAAATTCGCTTCCCATTTTTTAATTTTTACATTTTTTCCAAAATCTAAGTTTAAAGTTTAAGGTTCCTGTTTCTGATGTTTCAATCTGGCAGTTCAGTAATTCGGGTGCAGAACTGTTTTTGCAACATTTCGTTGATACATTTTTCAGCAGCATCTCTGGAGCATTAGCAACTATTTTATCAATTCCAACAGCTACCTTTAATGAAACTCAGGGATTCTGCTCATCAGGGACAAAGATAAGAAATGTATCAATTTAGGACAGTTTAGAAAGTTGGTGGCCCCACCCCAAGCTGCTTTAGAATTCAATACTAGAATAACTGTGACACATAGAAAATAGAAAGTAATTGAAAAAAGTCTTTATTTCTGGTGAACTGAAACAAACTGAACTGAAAAAAAGTGTTGGAAGGTGAACATCCCTTTTAAAGGAATACAGTGTGCCACACAGCAGTCATTTCTCATGCAGATGAATGGAAAATAGCGAATTTATTGCTGTTGTTTTTGAAGGAGAGTTCAAAATGATGGAAGGCATGAGCTGAACACCATGTTTGTTTGGCACTGTCAAAACACAAATGAAAATATGAGGAACCAATCTCTTCTGCAGCAACATTTTTACACTTCCTCTTTTATAATCCATTATATACAAACTGAAAAGATCAGTCTCTCAGTCAGTGTCAGACTGGGCCACTGGGAAAAAAACCCACCCCAGACCCGTTGCATGAGATTCAACTAAGGCAGCTGCAGACAGGCAGCCACAAGCAAGAGCAAGTACTTGGCTTGACTAGGCGGTACACATTTAGAGGGTGCACCAGAGGGACTTGCATCAGCGTGGGGACCTCTGTGTCTGGGGTGGTGGGCCCTTGTGGTGGCAGCTTCAATTGCCCCCAACACTGTTCTCAGTAATCCAATCCAAGCTGCAGATGATTCTAATCAAATTAGATCCCCAATTTAACCAACCTTAAAATAATGCACCAACGCTTTTGAATAGTGAAATGGCACATGCAGCAGCCAAGAGGAGGGAATCTGAAAAATTGATAAATGGTAAATGACCAGTTAAAACTGAGCTAAGGATATGGGATACTGCCAGGGATGTATACTATGGCAGCACTGAAACCTAGTATACTTTCCTGAATATGTTCAGTGTGTCACTTGTGACGCGATCTGGCCACAATACCCCCACCCCCTACCTCTGCCCTAAATCTGCTCTACCATCTGAAGTTTGCTTCCCACCAACATTAAATTAGCAGCAAATTTGGGTTACTGTGCAATGTGTATGTCTTGTCTTCATACTGGCAATTTACATTTATGCTGGTGGAAAGGAAATGTTGGATGCTTTGTCACACATGGTAGTGCAGATTTATGGCTAATGACAAAAAGCCTTTGTACCAGAACCCATAGGTATTTGTATTCTGGCCCAAGTGCTGTGTTCACTATTAATTAGTCTAAATGTTTTTGGACTATGACTTCTGTCAACCGACAATTTAATAGATGACTACAGATGAGCAAATCAATTCGTATGGATTTAGATTTGGATTACTCCCCATGATTTACTATTTGTTGTGATTCATAGAAGGAGTAAAGTGATCTGCTGCCATTTCAGTGATTTGTGTTTAAAGTGTGCAAATAAATCAAACCAGTTTGATTAATATTGTACTATTGTGATGATGTCTAATGCAGGGCCTAGTGAAAGTCTTGAGACATGGCTTTAAAATAAACCATCCTTGAGAATGACTGTGATTCTTGCTAAAATGATACAGAATGCAAGGTTCTCTATTACCAGTAAGTATAATTTTTTCAGGGAGGGTGTAAACAGGGATGGAGGGTAATTTTTTGTTTGGGGAGGCTAAAGAGTCACACACACTTAACTTAACGCTAATGCTGAGAGTCAAAAAGTAATGGCACTTTGAGTCCTAGGTAAAGTAGCCTAAATGAGTTTAGTTGGGTAATTTTAATAGTTTAGTGACAGTGTTATATCCAGCACAATATACATTAGAGAAATGGGTAATGGCATCTCCATCATATTATGCATAGAGGGTAGTGGGCACTGCACACCAAACACATTTTATTGAGAAGCAGTGGAAATTGGAATGGTAAATACTATATTTCATTTAATGAAAAAAGCAGTGTGTACTGGCCATATGTGTTCTAAAAAAGACCAATTTTTCTCTGGGAACCAGGCAGTGCTCCATAAGCCCAAAATAAAATATGTGGTTTACAACAGCCACTCTGGCATTTCTGACACCCCAAGCACATTATACCAGAGAAGCAATGGATACTGGCACACCTACCATGTTATACAGTGAACAATAGTGTATACTGGTAGCCCAAGCACATGCAGTCATTGGCAGGAGGCACAGGTACCCAAGCACACAGTCACAGAGCAGTCCTGTCAGAATAAAATGAAGGTACAGTTTACACTGCTGCGCCACCAACATGGGCACTGCAAGGCATGAATCAATCACAGGCCCACAATCATATAATTTATAGATATACAAAGTATATTGGACACCCCACCAATATTCTATTTTTAAGTACTTCCTTCTTTTCCACAAAACCAACACTGCTCACTCACTGACCTGCTGCTGCAATCATGTGTGTCAGGACCATGTGGGGGGGGGCAGGGACAGTACAGTACTTCATCGCTACTCCAAAGGCCCAATCAAGGAAACAGAAACTGGATTGGCTAGAGGGAGGGTCAGTCAGGCCCAGATTTGTGGCAAGGTCACAAAGGCCCATGCCTAGGGTCTCAGAATAATAGGGGAAGCATGCCACCCAGCAGCTTACCGGGGAGCACAGCTCCCCCAGTGCACTGGTGCATGTGTGCTCGCACCAGAGCGGGTTATGCAGGCGGGCGTTCGGACCGTACAGCCTCTGGGTGCCCGCCCACTAAATCCAGCGCTGGGGTCAGTATTCACACTCCAGCCAATCAGATTCCCTTAACCTGTACTGGGACTTAATCTTTAAAGGTACCAGCACTGAGATTTTAGAAAATGCTTGACCTGTCATCACTAGGGTTGCCGGTAAAAATTATGGTTGATCCCAATGTTATTAATAGGGAAAAGGGATAAACATATAGGAAGGCCGATATTTTTTTCAGCAAAAGGTGGCAACCCTGTTCATCACAGATGTGTAAAATAGCCAGGCAGCTTTGGGGAGGCTTAGCCTATCCGCCAATGCGTGTAAACATTGTACTTAAATATATATGTGTGTCCAGTTTAAGAAGATTTATTACTTTTTTACTCAGTTCATGGTTTCATTTTCATGATGCTTCTTATTCTATAAAAACAACAGATCCCATTTACTAACTCTGAGGTAGGTGGCACAGTGCAAAAAGATAGGAGCAAAGCACCATTTTTTTTTTTTGCACTTTGCATCCTGTCCTGCTGTAAATGACCAAAGGAGCAGGGAGAGCAAGGACCTGTACTTCCCAGATGAATACAGCGTTACCTTGAAACTTGAACAATGCATACCTCCCAACTGTCCGGTTTTTAGAGGGACAGTCCCTCTTTTGACAGCTCAACCCACAGTCCCTCATTTGTACTGGAAAATCCTGTTTTTCTTTGCACTAAACAGCCAGAAAAAGAAACAAAGTTTTTTAACTTAATTGGCTTCTGGCAGAGAGCCCAGAACAGCCAGAGCACCAGATACCAAAGATACTTTTGTAACAATATCGAGTTAAGCAAATAAGTAATTGTAACAATATAAGATAAAAAGTCCCTTGGGAAAAGTTAAACTCACAGCTTAAAGGGCAATTCACCTTCAATAGCAAAAATGTAATAACTGGGGAAAAAACGCAGAAATATGTTCAAACTTACATAACCTGCCAAATTTAGTAAAATAAACATGATAATTAGAGGGTGTGGCCACAAAAATGAGAATGGTCAAAAAGTTGCAGCGCTACACGCGCCAACTTTTTTTTGTCCCTCTTTATATTTCCAAAATGTTGGGAGGTATGAACAATGCTATATGTAGAGCTTTTTAGGTTACATTTATTTTCTTTTTCTGGAAATGCTATAGTTAGCATTTCTGTGTAGGAGTACTTTGCATGTTTTGTAATTAGTGCAATTTATGCGTTTTAAACACTGAAATCTGTTCTCAAAAACAATCAAAACATGTACGTAAGTGCAAACTAAAACTCCTGAGCTACTCCTGATGTTTGGCACATTTTAATGGCTTCTGGTATTGCTTTCGAATGGGTGTTAAAAGCAGCATATTACTGGCTATTTCAAGGGATATTTGTAAAATAATCAATGTTCGTAATTGTGCTTCCAGAGTAAACTATAATTTGCCAAAGGGTGTAAAATGGGTTTCTCTTGAACTTATGAATGTGCCCATTAAAGGAGCTGTTTACCTTCCAAACTCTTTTTCAGTTCAGTTGTTTTCAGATTGTTCACCAGAAATAAAGACTTTTTTTTAGTTGCTTTCAATGATCCAGGTGCAGATTCTGAACTGTTAGGGCAGGACTACACGCCGAATCCGCTGCGATCAGCAAAATCGCAGGCGTCACCTCGGATGCAACGGAAACAAGGTAAGTAATCGCAGTGTCGGATCGTGTCGCATTGTTGATGCGACGCATGCAACACGACTGTCGGATGCAGACGCAGTGTGCATTTATAAGGGCTCTTACTGAAGATTTTGCACAGCGCGAAGGATCACGGCGGAATCGGCCATGTAGTCCTGCCCTAACAATTTGCCACGTTAGTTGATACATTTGTCAGCAGCATCTCTGAAATATTAGCAATTAATGAAACCTAAGGATTCTGCACACCAGGACCAAAAATAAAAATGTATAAACTAAATATTAATTTAGAACAGTTTACAGACTTGGTGACCCCTACCGGCTGCTTAAGAAAGACATAGTGAAAATGTAAACGTCTTCTTATTATTAAAAAACTGTCACAAATAGCAAGTTAAAAAAAATGTTATTTCTGGTGATCTTGCAAAATTTGTTGGAAGGTGAATGACCCCTTTTAGGGCTCTTATTGACGAGCGTTTTTACCTGCGCTCCCCTGTGTTCCGTTTTTCTGCGTTCAGCCGCAGTGGAGCGCAGGAATAGGTGCATTAGATTTTTTCCAATGGGGCTGTACTCACACAGGCATGTGCAGGCGCCGAACGCAGGTTGAGACACAACATGCTGCATTTTTCCTGCGTTTGGCGCCTACACGCGCCTGTGTGAGTACAGCCCCATTGGAAAAAATCTAATGCCACTCCCCTGCGGCTGAACGCAGAAAAACGGAACGCAGGGGAGTGCAGGTAAAAACGCTCGTCAGTAAGAGCCCTTATAAATGGCATTGTGGCTTATTACAGATAAGTATGACCCCCACCAGACCATTTAATCACCATCTACTAAAAATCATTAAACATTAAATTACATTTAATAAACTCAATATAGTTGTTTTGCGACCTGTATGGATTATTGCAACTTAGTTATGATCAAGTACAATTAGATGTTATTATTGCAAAGTAATAAAAAATATCAAATAATCTATTTGTACTCCAAATTTTTGGTGCTTTGAGCCTGTTTTTTGCACTTTCCCCCAGTTCTAAATGTGCCTGATGGTCCAGTTTCATAGTTCCTTTTGTTTCCTTTCTCCTACTTCAGGGTGAACTTTTGTAGAAATTTTCATAACTGTTAGGGATTGCAGTGTATATCTGTTTTAGAGCAGAACTAACCCCTACAAATGAATAAGGCTAAAAAATGCCATATTGTATATACTAAATTTATTGCACCAGCCTAAAGTTTCAGCATCTTAATAGCAGCAATAATCCAGGACTTCAAACTTGTCACAGGGGGTCACCATCTTGGAAATTGTCTGTGACACTCACATGCTCAGTGGGCTCTGAGCAGCTGTTGAGAAGCTAAACTTAGGGGTCGTCACAAAATATCAAGCAGAAAATGAGGTTGGTCTAATATTAGATGATGCTAGTTACACTGGTTTATATGCTGCCCTGTAGTAATTATCTGTATTATATTTTGTCATTTTTATTCTATGTGTACTGTATATTTTGAGTCGATCCCTAAGATCAGTACCTAAGAGCAGCACAGAACATGTGCAGTGAATCAGCAGAAAAGAACATATGGAGCTACTGGGGCATCTTTGGAGGCACAGATCTTTGCTGCTAAAGGGCTGTGGTTGCCTGTGACTTGTACAGTAGCTCAAAACCTAATATAGGTATGGGTTCCATTAACTTAAAATCCGTTATCCAGAAAGCTCCAAATAACAGAAAGGATATATATTGAATACTTATTGGAAGCAAAACCAGCTTATTGGGATTATTTAATGTTTAAATTATTTTCTAGTAGACTGAACGTAGAAGGAAAGGTAAAATCTATGAACTAGCTCACTCAGAAGCAATACTTTCAGCTTACCTATGTGTTTATAAAACTAGTAAATCGTGCATCATGTTTAGCTCTCATTCAGTAAACCGTGGCCGCCATCTTGGTAAAGTATTACAGGCTTACTTTTCCTCTTCTTTGCTAATGCGCATGCGCCAAACAAACACACCCCCTTACCCCAGGCACGCAACGTAGATGAGAGGAAAGCTGCGCCCCTGAAGCATGCGCAATAGAAGCGAATTTGGCCCAATGCGACTCAAGGCTGCTAGAAGCTAGAGGAAAATTCAGTGACGTTACTGAGTCCTGCGAACGCATTATCATCAGAGCACGTTTACTACTGCTAGACACCAGGGAGATAGGATATGTAAGTAATTACTCTACCAGAATTGCCATAAAGCTTTACTTATGTTTTAGCTTTTGTTGTCCTTTAAGGTATGTGAAAGATCTGTTATGTGGAAAACCCCAGATCCAGAGCAGTCTGGATAACAGATCCCATACCTGTACAATGTTTCTAGCCTGCTTCATTAGTTAAACTTTAATTCTCCTTTAAATGTCGCAATAGCCAGTACAGTAGCTCTGTTTATTTTTGTTGGCATTCCTGACATTGTTAAGCTACTTAGCAATGCTATTTTTATGGACACAGTTATTAACAAGTTACCCCTTCTAAAATTGTGGGAAAGATAGTTTCTTTTCTTTCAGAATCATGCTAGTTATCCCAGACTGGAAACCGTGTAGTGGAATAATGTATTTGTAGGATACAATAACACATTTCAATGGGGTTTTTGTTGTTATTGTTTCTTTTAATATGTCACCAAAAGACTATGTTGATATATTCTTTGCCTTATCTCAGAAAAAGATTACACTTGTAAATTCACATAATACTGTTGGCCAGTTATGGAAACATTAATAATTTCTGTTTTACCTCTGCTTCATAAACCAATGTTAATCCAATGCCAGCAAAATTCAGTAATTTAGTTGCTCCATTATTATTGGAACACTTCTTCTATGGAAGTGACACATAGCCACAAAATGCATTAGAAAGGTACCCCCTGTTTTTTGTATTTGTGTACCTGTTGAGCATCCTGTTTATACATTTTTTGCCATTTTACTGTTCTAAGCTTCAGGTCTATATATATATATATAACCTGAATCAGACGCTTGCACTCTAAACCAGTCTTCCATGAACGTGGGTGCTGGGTCAAAGTATTTATGTAGAGTTCAAGAGGACCCGCACACCTTGGTTAGTGAACCAAAAATTTCTTTATTTTTCAAACTTGTGCATCCAACGTTTCGACCCACATTAGGGCCTTTATCAAGGACAAAATACAAGTGTGCCGGTGAGAATTTAAAGCTGTGTAGCTCCTCCCAGTGTTACAAAGGCACCAATCATAAAGACATATAAATCCACATTGCATATAATCAGTCATAGGTGAAATAATTATTTCACCTATTTCACCTATGACTGATTATATGCAATGTGGATTTATATGTCTTTATGATTGGTGCCTTTGTAACACTGGGAGGAGCTACACAGATTTAAATTCTCACCGGCACACTTGTATTTTGTCCTTGATAAACGTTGGATGCACAAGTTTGAAAAATAAAGAAATTTTTGGTTCACTAACCAAGGTGTGCGGGTCCTCTTGAACTCTATATATATATATATATATATATATATATATATATATATATATATATATATATATATATATATATATATATATATATATATATATATGTCAGGTGATCCCACTGGTGTCTAATAAAAGGGCAGCCACGTTTGGGGGTTTTACTTTGAAAGCAGCTAGTAAGTTACAGGTAAAATTTAGTCCCTTTGTAAAATGTATAATGAAGCAATTGAATTCTTAATGAATCAGATCAAAATTGAGCATAGGACTGGCCAGATATGGGATGACTTTGACGTAGTTGGCCAGCTTAAATATACTGCAATATATGGACAAACAATCCCTGTGTTGTTTAAAGGGTAAGGCATTTTTCAGTAGCAGTATGCACAAAATGTCTCTGTCTTAAATATATTGATAATGGGTTGAGTTCAGAGGACTCTTGTATTTGTGTATATATATATATATATATATATATATATATATATATATATATATATATATGTATATATATATATATATATATATATATATATATATATATATATATATATATATATATATATATATATATAGGGGGTTATGCAATAAAAGGCACTAAGTTTGCCCAGGAGCACTAAGCCATAGCAACCAATCAGCAGTTAGCATGTACTGGTCACCTGTTTAAAAGCAAACATCTTATTGGTTGCTTTGGGTTACTGCTCGCAGGCAAACTTAGTGCCTTTTATTACATGTGGGGAATAGACTCACAGAGTGACAGATTGCTAGCACAGCCCAAAAAAACCACTAAGAAGATCCTTATGCTTTTTACTAACTACTACTACTTTCTCAAATAAGTGACAAATCACTTATTTTTACACTTAATCAAGTTTTTACACTGCTATGGGTATTACATTTTGCATGATGCCGAACATAAATGCACATTATATAGTATATTAAGCCTGTAAGACATAGGGTGCTTTGAATTTAGCATATGGACATTATTTTATTGTGAAGCCCACTGATTTTCTGCATCATTGTTCCAGAGTTCCATTGCACTTATATATAATTGCCTAAGATATCCAAAGTCATATAATTGGGGTCCCTTAATAAGAGTAGCACATTACAACATGTTGGCATATAACAAACTTCTGAGAGACATTCTGAACATTAAGTTAAATAAAAGTCACTATAGCACTTGGGGGCCGATTCACTAAGGGTCGAATTTCGAAGTTAAAAATACTTCGAAATTCGACCCTCGGATTGAAATCCTTCGACTTCGAATATCGAAGTCGAAGGATTTAGCGCTAATCCTGCGATCGATCGATCGAAGGATTTTCCGTTCGATCGAACGATTAAATCCTTCGAATCGAACGATTCGAAGGATTTTAATCCAACGATCGAAGGAAAATCCTTCGATCAAAAAATCACAGGCAAGCCTATGGGGACCTTCCCCATAGGCTAACATTGACTTCGGTAGCTTTTAGCTGCCGAAGTAGGGGGTCGAAGTTTTTTTTAAAGGGGAAGTACTTCGACTATCGAATGGTCGAATAGTCGAACGATTTTTCGTTCGATTCGTTCGATTTCGTTCGAATTCGAACGAATTTAACCAATTCGATGGTCGAAGTACCCAAAAAATACTTCGAAATTCGAAGTATTTTTCATTCGAATCCTTCACTCGAGCTTAGTGAATCAGCCCCTTAAACATAAACTATATGTGAGATGTTTTAATAGCCCCGTTGGAACAATGATTCTTGTTCATACATAGTATAAAATTCTACCCTAAAATTACGTATAAAGCTATTTCTTACAGAGCACAGATTATGAATAAATCTTCTAATATCTTTATAATATTTAAATTGGTTATTAACCTTTGAGTTAACTTTTAGTATGATGTAGAGCGTAATATTCAATTTACAGTTGGTCTTCATTTTCTGTCAACTCAAGAGATGAAAACATAATTTTTGCCCTTTATAGGTCCTGGTAAGGTCTCATCTGGACTATGCAGTGCAGTTTTGGGCTCCAGTTCTTAAGAGGGATATAAATGAGCTGGAGAGAGTGCAGAGACGTGCAACTAAACTGGTTAGAGGGATGGAAGACTTAACTTATGAGATTGTCAATGTTGGGGTTGTTTTCTCTGGAATGAAGACGTTTGTGAGGGAACATAGTTACACTTTATACGTACATTAGAGGACATTATAGACAAATAGCAGGGGACCTTTTTACCCTTAAAGAGGATCACCGTACCAGAGGCCACCCCTTCAGACTAGAAGAAAAGAACTGTCATTTGAAGCAACGTAGGGGGTTCTTCACAGTCAGGACAGTGAGGTTGGGGAATGCACTGCCGGGTGATGTTGTGATGGCTGATTCTGTTAATGCCTTTAAGAGTGACTTGGATGATTTCTTGGACAGACATAATATCCAAGGCTATTGTGATACTAAAATCTATAGTTAGTGTATGAGTATATATAGTTTATGTGAGTGTATGTATGGATGTTGGATTTTATTTGGAGGGGTTGAACTTGATGGAGTTTGGGTTTTTTTCAACCTGATCTAACTATGTTATTATTTGTGTTTTTTAAATTATTTCACTTTTTGTTCAGCAACTCTCCAGGAATTGAAATTGCATCAGTTTTCTGGTTGCTAGGCAAGTCACTTTAGCAGAAAGAGGTTTGAATGAGAGATTGGTATATGAATAGGAGAGGATCTGAATAGAACAATTTGTGTAGGGACCCACAGGATCAATGCCCCCTATGGCTTCATTCCCTACCTAATTTTCTTGTTGCTGGGTTAAAAACAATTTCTACTTATTTTGCATACCCAGTTCATTGGCCCTTATGATGATGACCATATCCTGCCGCACTTTACTTTAACGTAGTGCTTGGCTGGGGGAGGTCCTTCTTCTTTGGCCTGCAGTAGTTGATCTGGGTGGATGTTCCATTGAGCCTGGCGTCAACAAGGCCCCAAAATTCAAGAACAGGTATGGGATCAGTTATTCAGAATGCTCAGGACCTGGGGTTTTCCAGATAACCTATATTTCCGTTATTTGGATCTTCATGCCTTAAGTCCACTAGAAAATCATGTAAACATTAAATAAACTCAGTAGGCTTGTTTTGCTTCCAATAGTGATTAATTATATCATAGTTTGGAGCAAGTACAAGGTTATATTTTAAAATATGGATTATTTGGATAAAATGGGAGACTGCCTTTCTGTAATTCGTAACTTTCTGGATAAAGGGTTTCCAGATAACGAATCCCATGCCTGTACAGTGAAATCCAAACAGCACCAATAAATAGTAATTGTCTATGTAAATGAAACACTTTGGCATTTGCAAAAATATACAGATTGCCAGACCAGGTTAGTTTTGTCAGCAATTCCCACTGAATATAGGCTAAAGATTTTATCATCCAAAGATTTCTTAAGCACAGTCGGGAAGATGTAGCAAGCATTTTATGTATGCAAGCTGGTGGCATTTTTTACCTTGTGAGAGTTTTTTCTAAAGTAATTTTAATAACTTTTATAATACCATGATGCAGTTTAAACACACAGGTATCTGCTCTGCAGTGAGTAACACAAACTAACCAATCACATGGTAAAATAGTAGGCCATTGTATGCAATTGTTGATTGGTTTCCAAGGGGGGCTAATAAAGGACCAAATTATGAGCCGATTATTACATTACCCTTATTGCAAGGCTTACCAAGAGTTGTTTCACATTTATATAAATGGTTGTACATATTTACAGTACTGCATTAAGCACATGATACTTAAATCAAGCGTGCATAGAACTGCATAGTTAACTAGAATAAGTAATAAGAGCACAGTCCTCCATTAAAAAAGAATTTATACTAAGTGCATGTAAATATTGTTGAGCTAATTCTTTTCGAATTTCTGCATTTCATCATCTGCAAATTTTCCCACAAAACTGTGGCAAAAATACACTGCAAAAAACGTTGCAGTGACAAAAAAGTCGCCAGGACAAAATTGTTGTAGAGACAAAAAAGTCGCAATAAGAAAAAACGACCATTGGCTTTAATGCATTTGGACAAAAAAGTCGCTGAAACGAAAACATTGCCAAGACAAAAAAGTCACTGAGACAAAAATAAAATGGCAATAAGAAAAACGCTTATTGACTGTAATGCTTATGGAGTGAGAAAAAATTGTTGTGAGTGTAAAAATTTTGTCTCCCGTTGACATCAATGCATTTTGAGAATTTTTTGTAATTTTCGAGAATTTCTTTGACATTTTTTCGGCAAAATGGGACAGATTCGCTCATCCCTACATATAAAATATCCCCCACGTGCATATGCGACATTTCCAAAGAGTTGTTATGATGAACTGTCATACAAAATTAGTGCAAACTAAGGGTACATTTCAATTATTGAACCATGATTTGGCAGGTTAGTTGGTTGGATTGTCATTTTTCAATGAAAAATTTAGTACACTAAAGCATTCTTAAAATGTGCTACATAAGTGAACCGAATGCCAGCCCTGTGCTTATATAAGCAATTTACCTAATTAACTTTAAACCATCCCAATAAATAAATCATACGCTAGAGAAGTGATACTTCATTTTCTTTTAACTACTGCTATAGGTGACCTTGTGTTTCAGCTCATTTTATATAAAACCCCACAGGGAGTGGTTATAACGTGTAAAATGAAACAACATAATAGATTTTAAAATTCTTACTTACCAAAAAGAGCACAGACATATTTCTTGTTTGTCATTTCTTTTTTTTTTAACAATATGGACAGAATTGAAAGTACATTTGCCATAAGGTTTTTAATATAGAAATATTTCTTATCCAGGATTTTTAATACATTTTAATGAAAGTTTAATATACAACAAGTACACTCTGATAACTCAATAGAACAAGAATATTTTTCTATTCTTTTAGATTTTGGTGGCCAAGATACAAGGTCAGAGACGAGTTTCTTATACTCATTACTGCTTGTTTTTCTTGACAGGCACAGGTTATGTGTTGATAGAAGTACATGTTAACTGATGGTAATCTATACCCATAACAAACTTTTCTTCCTGGGCTTATATAAAAGCTGTACAAGCACATATGAGAATGTGTGGGTCACAACTTAAGTCACATAACTTTTCCTGTGGGTGGGAGAGTCCTAAAAATAGATTTTGCTGGGGGTGGCCTTAGAGGAAAGTTGCCTGAGATTTTTGGAGCTTAAAAATATTGAACAGTACAGACAGAAAGCAACAAAAGTCAGAGAAAAAAACATTGATCAAAAAAAGTGCTTTTTGATTAAATATATACACTAGATTCAGACATATTTCAGAATTAAGCTGACTTGTGATGCTATTAGGGTTAATTTGCTTTGGTTATACAACCAAAGCAAATTAACCCTAATAAAAGGTCGACATACCAGAAATACACTGAATAGCAATTAAACTGAATGAAACTTCTAAAAAAAATTGCAAATTTTTGTATAGTATTGTAGAGGAATGAACATAAACACGAATTGCATATATTTTCTGCTAAAATCCAAAATAAATAAAATATATCTTCTGCTATTCCTGTTTATAGAAACTGTAATTTTAATTTAAATCTGCCCTATTTCTTTTTGTTTATAATAAAGCATACCAGTAGATACTTTGTTTTACACATATATTTCTCCCTGTTATGAGCAGAGTTAATTTAAATAGAGATGAGTTCTGTATAAACAGCCCTCTCCCTACCCCTATTTGCTGTGACTAATTTGGTTCACAGATAAGTAGAAATCC
This sequence comes from Xenopus laevis, assembly GCF_017654675.1. Classification (NCBI taxonomy): domain Eukaryota; kingdom Metazoa; phylum Chordata; class Amphibia; order Anura; family Pipidae; genus Xenopus; species Xenopus laevis. The sequence continues at coordinate 89,146,414 of NC_054376.1, read as the reverse complement.
ATTACGTAGGGCAGTTATCTGTGTATTGCTCACAAAATTAATGACAACATTGGCAACAAGCATGTTCAGTGCAAGTCTTATTCACTGAACTCAAGTTGAACAAGGGCGTATACTGTGTCTTTAATTAAAGGACAAGGAAACACCAATAAAGATAGGGGGTTATTTACTAAAATCTGAAAATGTCTCATTATTTTATTAAAACCACTTGGACCAAACTCCCATCCATATTTTTACCTTATTTATCAATAGAATAACGCTAAAAAATCTGGTGCAGGAAAAGACTCGATAAAATCGTGAAAAAAACAAAACGTATGTTTTTTTGGATTTGAATCCTGAAAACTCTGACTTTTTCGTATTATCACCTGAAAATCAAAAATTATTCAGATTATTGTACAAAACCCACAGCAGATCATGATATCTTCCAACTGTAAACTGACATCTGTCATTTACTTCTACATGACCTCAGCAGGTTCGAGATGGAATATTCAGCGGCTCTTCAATTTACATTTTAAGCAATCTGGTAGTTAGGGTCCAAATTACCATAGCAACCATGCATTGATTTGAATAAGAGACTGGAATATAAATGTGAGTGGGCTTGAATAGAAAGATGAGTAATATGAGACCATGGCTATAACTCGCTCTCCAGCACTTTCTGGGTCCGAGATATGGCAATGGTAATTAGCAGCTGGAGAGATCCACAGGGGGACGTGGCTGGGGGGGAAATCAGGAAGGCCCCAACCCGGGGGCCAGGGAGCAACAACAAGCGCTCTCCGCCGCCCCCCACTCGCCACAAACCGCCAGTCACCCGGGACCTCCATCCACCCCTGGTGCGGCCGGAGAAATAGAGCGCCGCAGGTTTGATCATCGCCCTGTCTACTTTTCTGAAGAGGAGTTGAAGTGGAGTTTCAGTAAGTTATTTCTTAATATGGGCTTTGTGATTTTAAAGTTAAATTTTGGTGTTTATGTTTCAATGTATACTAACAAATTTTTTTTTAAAATGTTTTTGATGTTACTGGTCCTTTAAAGGTGAACCACCCCTTTAAGATGGAATTATGCAATAGTCTACCCCTCTTTAAAAAGTAGCAAACACCTAGATTAGAAAATGAACCTAATTCATGCATACAAAGCAGAGGCAGGCTATAAAAAGTCTGCAAAACATTTCCAACTTCCAATTTTCACTGGCTGTAATGTCATCAAGAATTGTGTTTTTACCTTACATTTGCATTATTTTGATATTTTATGCTTAGTTAATGAGGCAATGTTAGCATTTTGATTAACAAATGTATCTCCATTTTTATTTTTTCTAAATATCCCCACTTTTGTAAGAAATTTACACAAGAAGGCTGCTTGAATGCTGGCTAGAAACACAAACCTCATATGACTGCAAAGAACCGAAAGGAAGGTTTGGCTGATCCTGGAGTGGTGTTGGGCTGTTCCAATCGCATTGTTGCTTCCAAAAACATGATTTGCATGGAAAAAACATTAGGAGGAAGCTTTACCTGTGAATTAATCCCAAAGGCCTACATCGGAGATAAAACAGCATCTAGACAAGCCAGGGGCCTTTGGGAAACAAGTGGTGTGGACTAATAAAGTAAAAATTAAACTCTTTGGCCACAATCATTAATAAGCAGCATTTGAATAAAAAAATAACCATGCCAACTGATAAACATGGGGAGGATCCATTATGCTATGGGATTGGGTAGCATCTAATGGCACAGGAAAAACTGCATATTAATGATGTGCGGGCCAGCCCAAAACCCACAGGTTGGGTGGGTTCGAACCAACTGCATGCTATCTGCGGATTGAGGGTGGGCGCAGGTTGAGCAGGCAATCTAGCAACCACTATTTATAGGCATATTTATAGGGTCAGGTCGACCCACACATAACTACTGTCCATGTATAGCAAGTAATACATTCCACTAAATACCAGCAATAGCTAAATCCCTGAGTGAAAAAGTCAAGACAAGAAGCTAAAAGGGGTATGACTCCTACAACAAGCCAATGATCTTAATTATACCTCAAATACCTCCATGAATTTTAAGAAAAGCAAGATGAAGGATCAGAAATTACTTGCAAACTAACCTCCATCACTGAAAATCTGTGGGTAGATCTTAAATAATAACACAATATGGGTGAAAATCCCTGCAACCATTTGATGACTCAACATATGTTGATAAACGGCACTAAGTTTTCCCAGGAGCAGTAATCCATACCAACCAATAAGATATTGCTTTTAAACAGGTGATGCTACCCAGGGGTGTTACTACAGAGGAAGCAGACCCTGTGGCTGCAGGGGGGCCCAGGAGGTATATATTCATATACAGTTTCAATAATTATTGGTAAAACAGTTCAACCTCTAGACATTTTTGGGGCTTGAAAAATAATTTGCTGTGGGGCCCAGTAATATCTAGATACACCACTGATGCTACCTGCTGATTGGTTGCTATGGGTTACTGCTCCTGGGCAAACTTAGAGCCTTTTATTACATAACCTCCTTAGCTGGATACATAAGACATGTACAAGCTATGATCTGTGCCAAAGAGGACCTCACTACATTCTGACTTACTATGATGCCCAAACTTTTGCATATGATGCAATTACTATTTTCTTTGTTCCTATGTTTTTAAGTTAGTCGAATACAATGACTTTGAATTAAGGGGGAGGAGTTAATCAGGTAGATTCTAGAGTAGCAGTTGACTAAATATTAAATTTGACAAGGGGTGCCCAAACTTTTTTAATCAACTATATACTTACATCTCTAGTTCAGAGATGGATACCCTTAATTGGTCATATAAAATGTCACTTGAAAGAAACAGTGTTCTATGTCAATCAACAACCCTGTTTCCTAAGCCATTGTATTTAAAATCTCAATAATGAGAAGTATCTGTTTTTGTGACAATGCCAGGTTGCTGTGATCTACTGATCACTATCACAAGCTGTGCTGGTAGGTCCTAATCTGCTATTTGCGACACGCCTGCTCTAGTTCTTGACTCTATATTTTTCATCTCTTTAGCATTTTATTTTGGTTGTAGAAATTGTTCATAAAACGACATCATAATCTTTGTGTACCAGAGTGCAGCCACATTGTTTGACCCTGTGTTCGAGATATGGGACATCAATGAAACATATAAATAAAAAAAGTACAGTCACACTTTGCACAAAATGCTATGCTAGATATACACTATTGGGCTGCTAGCCCAGGAGGATCAAATGATAGAATATTGGTGGACCTGAATGTAAGACTTGGGTTGAGTCTTGCATTGAACAGCATTACAGGGTTTCATAGTTAAATGATTATTCCACTGCATTATGACACATAGGCATCTGAACCTGGGAGGCCACAGGGGCTGTAGCCCCGCCAGAATTTTCCTCCTCCGGTTTTGAAAGTTTTTTTTTATAAATTTTTTTTTGTTTTTCTTTTTACAATTTTTTCCCCCCATTTTTGTGTGTGTGTGTGCGTGTTGGCGATGTAACTACAGGCAAGCGCGGTCCCGCTCACCACCTTCCCCCATGGCCAGATTGAGATTGCGCCACAGCCACAGAGCGGGAGACCAAAAGAGAAGACAGTGGTGGGCTGGTGGAGTAACTACAGGGGCATAACCATGGGGGAGAAGTTGCACCAGGGTCCAGCTCCCCCCTTCCCCCGTGGCCAGACAGAGATCAAGCCACAGCATGAAAAAGTTAGCGCATCTAGATCTGTGGCCGACTGGGATTTCACCTCTCCACCAGGTGAGTGGCTGATCATCATTGCCAATTTGTCAATGTACTCATCTATTTGTCTCTGCTCCAGCTATGGGCAGTGTGATATTCTCTGGGATTTTTTTCTTTACATATGACCTTTATGTTTCATAGTAACTAATAATCTTATGAGTCCTTATACCAGGAAAAAGTCCCTAGTCACCTAAAACCGACCAAGTGATCATCTACAGAGATGTTACGATACTTTTGCCTGAGTGATTGCCTGAAAAATGCAGAGGAGGCCCATACCTCCCAACTGTCCAGTTTTTAGAGGGACAGTCCCTCTTTTGACAGCTCAACCTGAAGTCCCTCCTTTGTACTGGAAAGTCCCATTTTTCTATGCACTTAACAGCCAGAAAAAGAAACAATGTTTCTAACGTAATTAGCAGGAAGCCCAGTACAGCCACAGCAGCAGATAAGATACTTTTGTAACAATTTCGAGATAAGCAAATAAGTTAGGCATGTCCCGGGGGGCAATTGCGGCCCTTTTTCAAATTTACACCGGCCCTCAGCCACCATCATGAAATTAATAATAATGGGGCCCCCCAGCACAGTGCGATCAGGAATCCCATAGCAGTTATATTAAGGCACACTACGTTCCAGTACGTGTCTATTGCTAACACCTTCAGCACACAGGCAGCAGTATAGACCAAGTGGCAGATCATTTCACTAATGTGCCCAAATATTACTACTACGATTACTCGATTCCTGTAATTTAATGTTAATGGTTCAAAGAATGTCAGGCTGAATGGTCGGCCCCCACACATTTTCACCTCACCAAATCTGGCCCTTGTTGCAAAAAGTTTGGGCACCTCTGAAATAAGTAATTGTAACAATATAAGATAACAGGTCCCTTGGGAAAAGTTAGACTCACAGCTTAAAGGGAATTTCACTGTAATTAAAAAAAAAACACAGACGTTCATAGCCTGCCAAATTTGGTAAAATGAACATGGTAATTAGGGGATGTGGCCACAAAAATGGGCCTGGTCAAAATTTCCAAAATGTTGGGAGGTATGGAGGCCTATTGGACCAAATAGGTGGGGGTGGGTTATTTGGAGGCCCCAAGTCACGAAATGCTGCTCACTACACATGTGCATTTTACACAAAGCGCCAAATTGCAGAAAAAGTGGAATGTCATATATTGATGGGAGGGGGGGAGTTCTGCAATTCCCAGGTGAGTTGAGAGGTACGCTTTCAACTATTCTGATGAACCAAATCCTATCACCCTGTCACATAAGGTTATAGACAGTAGCACAAGTTTATATAACAGGCCCTAATTTTTAATGAGACTATATGGAAAAAGATCATCAGCAAGTAAGTCCCCCAGCAGTGGCAGAGTCCGCTTCCTCTGTAGTTCCAGCCATGGTGACGCACGCGCACTACACACAAGCCTGAAAGTTGATGGTGATACCCGGTGGGTGTGGCATATCGTACACTATTCGCCCACTCGTGTCGCATTGATAAAGCAGCATCTGAAAACGCTTCTCTGTCAGCTATTTACAAATGCCAGCTACAATTATGGCTCAAAGCCGCTTGTCTTACGTTCTTATATTTATTGTACTTGTAGAATCATGATTCAGGGTTTAGAAATAGGATATAACTAACCAAAGCGCAATTCGGTATTTAAATATAAACTGTTTATAGCTTCCTTTCAACACTTTGACAATCAATTTCCTTTTGGACTTTGCGGAACAGCCACATCTACCGGCAATGGAGTTATGAGAAGCCATAATGCGCGTGCGCGCCACTGGGATGGGCCGGGGCAAGCGCTTATTTGGAAGGCGTCGGGAGCGCGCACGGTGGAGAGGGAGACCGACGCAGTGACGTCACGGGCGAGCTGGGAGCCTCACCCAGGCTGGGTAGGTGGTGCTGTGAGTCCCTAGCAGAGGAGGACAAGCGGGCGGAACGGGATCCCAGGCAGAGCCGGGGCCCATCCAGAAGAAGGAGGAGGACAGCGGGTCAGTGATGCTGGGAAATGAACAAAGGCAGTGAGGGTTGTGTAAACGTAGGGCTGGGAAAGGGTTGGATAACCGGCCGGAAGAGGGGCAAGGAGTCAGGGCCTGGCACAAGCAGCAGTTCTTCCGAGGCCGGCTGGGTATGAGATATTCCCGGATAATGGCGGATAATTCTCATTGGCTAGACATGGGCAGAGTCGTATAGGAATTGCGAGGCGGACTTGCCGCTTGGTGGACCCTGGGCGTGCTGGCTGACTTGTGGCAGAGTCCAGAATGCACATGGAAGTGATAGTAGCTTGTCACAGCACTCATATGCTCCAGCTTAACACCATCCCTGATTAACTACAGCTCCCAACACACTCTGAATGGAATGGCTTGAGAGTTGGCGTTCAGCAATAGCCGCAGGCAGAGAGGTCTTGTCTAATTGTCTTCAGTGTGTCACAGAGATAGTTCATTGACAGGCATGCCTTGTTTCTCTATGTAAATACCTTTTATGACAGAATTAGCAGATTGCCCTGACTGTATGCCTTCAATATGTCCATTTAGTACAGAACTGGGGATTGTAAGCTGCTTGACAAACTTTGCTTTGTCCACTGGATGAGTTACACCTAACACTGATAATGTGGCTTCATAGTGATGTTAAAGGTTTAGTAAGGGATTGGCTAATATAATGGCTCTGCCACATCTTAACATCCTGTTCCAATCCCACACGTAAAGTTGTGTTTCAGTGTGAATGCTCTTGTGGGGGTGGCAGGGTGTGGTGACCATCATTTTCTTTTAAATAGAAATAGATATAACAGTTGTGTTCCAACAATTTTGGCTCTTTTAGTGCAATCAGAGATTTAGGTTACTTATTGAACATGCCTAATAAATACCCCCTTTTTAGATGTAATTACTTTTGTCAATAGCCTCCAGTTAATACTCTGTGTTTAAAGGAGACGTATTGTGTAAAAAAAATAAGAATGGACCAGTGCATTTTACTCATATAGATATAGAAGGATTGTGCTTTAAAAAGTAGTGTTTCAGGCTGAATTCAGCAGCTAGCAGGACCTGATGGGGAACTGAAGCCCATCTGTGCTGTGATTGGCTGCCCCCCCCCTCTGTGCTTCTGGTTAGGACACACCCACCCCTCATTTGAAACACAGACAGGGACCAGTGAACATCTCAAGGGAGCTCCAATAAAGGGGCTATTTTTAAAGACAATATTTATTTTTAGCATCATGTAAAAGTAACACCATATGTTACTTATAATTGCCTACAAAATTAGGGTTTTTTCATTTATCTTATATGTCTCCTTTAAAGGAAAGGGAAAGTCGTTTTCCAAATGTTAGGCACCCCCAAGTGAATGGATTAATTTACCTGAAACCCTGGGCCGCTGCTCCTATCAGCAGGCCCGGGGTTATTTCCTGTTCCAACTTCTTCTTTCTTCTCGTGGCTGCGCATTATAGTGAAAAGCCGAACTTTAACTAAGAAGTCGGCTTTTTCATTCTACTACACATGCGTCTGCCCTGGGAAATTTGAAGAAAGAAGAAGACAAAAGAGAAGCGCTCTGTGCAGGGCCAGATTTACATAGCGCCCGCTGCTGTTCTTCACCACTATCCCCTCCCCTTAATTTTTGTACAGGCAGAAATTTTTATCATCAGATATGGAGCACTGGGGATTGCATGGGAAAACTATTGTTTCTTACGATCAGCCCAGAGCTTCTGAACCAATGTGGGTATAGTTGGGCTTCATGCCGCCCCCTAAACTCCTGCCACCCTAGGCCTGGGCCTTGGTGGCCTTTCCAGAAATCCGGGCATGGCTTTGTGGTGCTCGCTGGAATAACCCTGGGCCGGTGCAGTTTTTTGCTGATAGGAGCACCGGCTCAGGGTTTCAGGTAAGTAAATACAATCACTTGGCGGTGCCTAACAAGTGCACCCCCATGTGGTTAACAACTTTCCTTCTCCTTTAAAGGAACAGTAAAGCCTGAAAATAAAAACTGTGTAAATAGGCTGTGCAAAATAAAAAATGTTTCTAATATAGTTAATTATCCAAAAATGTAATGTATAAAGACTTGAGTGACTGGATGTGTAACATAATAGCCAGAACACTACTTCCTGCTTTTCAGCTCTCTAACTCTGAGTTAGTCAGCGACTTGAAGGGGGGCCACATGGGACATAACTGTTCAGTGAGTTTGCAATTGATCTTCAGCATTCAGCTCAGATTCAAAAGTAACTGATATGACCCATGTGGCCCCCTTCAAGTCTCTGATTGGTTACTGTCTGGTAACCAGTCAGTGGAAACCAAGAGACTTGAAAAGCAGGAAGTTGGGCTATGTTCTTTTATGTTAGACATCCAGTCACTCCAGCCTTTATACGTTACATTTCTAGCTAACTATATTAGAAACATTTTTTATTTTGCACAGCCTATCTATTTACCTAGTTTTTATTTTTACACGAACAATTCCTTTAAGCTTAACTCTTGCTGCATGTGATGAACAGGATTAAACCCTCAACCTAAGCTTTATTAAAGGACCAGTAACATCAAACTTTTTTTTAAAAAAATTCGTTAGTATACCACGAAAAAAAACCCCAAGACTAATTAAACTTTAAAATTGCAAAGCCTTTATTAAGAAATAACACTGTAACTCCACTTGCGCTCCTCTTCAGAAAAGGTGATCCATCGTGCAGTGCTCGAATTCTCCTCCCTTATAGGAGATAGCCAGGGAGGAGAAATCGAGCCCCAAAACGATGGATCGTCGCCTTTTCTGAAGAGGAGTGTAAGTGGAGTTTTGGTAAGTTATTTCTTAATAAAGGCTGTTCAATTTTAAAGTTTAATTAGTCTTGGTGTTTTTTTCTGGTATACTAACGAAATTTTTTGTAAAAAATGTTGATGTTACTGGTTCTTTAAGGAAAGATAGCAGTGGTCACAGCAGAGCCGCTCTTTTTGTGGTCTGTAAGGGGAAGGAAAAACAATGCTGTTTTCTGTTCCTATAAACTGGCCACTAAGCATGTTGAGTAATATTTCTTGCATAGAGAGTGATCCATATGTAAATTATCCCACAAATGATACAAACTGGTCCTTGGGGCGTAGCTTTGTATTGCTGTTAACTCTTGGCAAGGAAAGGGTTAGGTTGACTGTTGCAAGCCTGCCCTATAGAGCTAGCCAAAGTGTTGGCAACTAGTTAATGACAGGAAGTTGTATCTCACTTGTTATATTTATGTCCACATATTCTTTTGTATCTACTATAACCCAAACTATCAATTTATGTGTAGTCCTTCAGCTGTTCCTTATTAATGCCAATATAATATGTGTCCGTGCATTACATCCTTTAAGATTAGTCTAAACTGGCCTTTTGAATTGCACTTTATCCTGGACTGTGTTTCCAAAGCTTAAATAAAGAAATATATGCAGAAAGAGCAGCATGTGGAAACTGAGAATTATTTAATTTTCAGATGTGCTCAAAGAGAGACCAACTTATTATATGTATGAGCTATACCCATGCCTTTCCTCCCAGGTTGCATTTCACGTGGAAGCAAGCAGAGGCATAACTTGCGAAAGGGAATGTAATAATTTGGCTTTATTGATTTTGCATTTTTGCCTGAGAAGTAAAGAGAGGAGCATCAAATCAGTATTGTGGTTCTTCCTGTTGACTACTGGTTCAAGAAGTCCTGAAGTCATGATGTGAGTTTCCAACTCACACTTGTGTTTCTGTAACTGTTGTATCAACTTAACGGTTTTGCTTCTTCTTTTGGTAGTGACAACCATTTCCAAAATAATTGAAAATGACAGTTATGTTAAAGCAGAACTTCAGAATGCCACGTACTGGTGCTCATTATTCCATAAATTGTCTCAAGCTAACATAAGAGCCATGAATAAAGGGAAAGGGCGCATGGATTTCTTTTTGTGGGCTATGGCCCTACAACATTTATTGAAGAGCAGAAAAACATTCTTTGCTCTTGAATAAATGCTGTAGAAGGTTAGCCCACAAAAGTAAGGCAACGTATCCTTTTTCTCTTCTCTGGAAACTTTATATGAAGATATTGAAGTACAGGCATGGGAACCATTATCGGGAAACCCATTATCCAGAAAGCTCAGAATTACGGAAAGGCAATCTCCCGTAGACTCCATTCTTATCAAATAATCCAATTTTTAAAAATGATTTCCTTTTTCTCTGTAATAAAAAAAACAGTAGCTAGTACTTGATCCAGACCAAGATATAATGAGTCCTTATTGGAAGCAAAACCAGCCTATTGGGCTTATTTATTGTTTACTTGATGTTCTAGTAAACTTAAGGTATGAAGACCCAAATTACGGAAAAATCTGTTATCCATAAAACCCCAGGTCCCGAGCATTCTGGATAACAGGTCCCATACCTGTATTACAGTTCATCAAGTGTTAAAGAAAAAGGCAGTATGGAACAATATCCTTTGGGGAGAATAAAGTCCTTTTATGTTGTCAAAATATCTAGAATCAACGTAAATCTCTTCCCATTCTAGTCGGCTTGATTCAATATTCATGGCAGGCTTCTGATCATACGTAGACTGTGGATAAATGGTAATGGGAAAATAATTAATAACTTGAAGGGTTCTTGAATGTTGGTTCTGTAATATTTACCGCTTTGTATTTATTTCATGTTTGACAGACTGCTTTGCTTTTATAGGAAGTAGCTAGTATGTGTCCATTCTGACTTTGTCTTTCTGAGTTTTAGATTGTTGGTCCAGCCATTTCATTTTATTCTATGTCTATATCTATAATTATCAAGTGAGGTGCTGGCAAGCACACATCATGGCTTTCTCAGTGTTTGATGTTTCCATTGTCATCATTTTGAATTTCAAGTATTTTTTGCTACTACTGCAAGATGGTTATTTTTAGGTTTCTTTTTTGTTCATTTGATAAAGGATGCTGAGGTTTATCTCGAATGCTGATGATTTAGAGAGTTTTCAAAGAGATAAGAAATGTTTTTACAGCAATATTTTAGACCTGCTTTAGGATGGAAAGGCGTAGTTGTCAGTAACTGAGACTTCTGGTGAATTTCCAGTAGCCATAAAGAAAAAAATATCTTGTTTGTTGGTGTGGTTTGTCTTTATTTGCCTTTAATAAATTAATTTAACTGAACAATTATAAAAAATGTAAACAATCAATATCAAGTATATCTATATATTTATTTTGTTGCTAAATAATGCAAAATACTCCAGTCATTTCAGTGTCATTCAAGATAATTTGTCTGCAGGAGATCAGTGTTTTCTTGATATCAGTGAAAGAGATCCAATGGTTGCTCTGAAGATGAATGGTATTGCAGATCCTACATTCATTAAAAAGAAACAATATAAAGCCTCTTGGTGCTTAATAACGTAGGTGTTACTAAAGTGAAAACTCTATAATAAGGTATATCTCCACATAACTCACAAAGCATAATGGTTTTATGCTTGTCAGCAAAGGTGTGTGTGTCCACTATTCACCTTTGCCCCAAAGCATTGGTCTTCCCTCCCCAGAGGTTCCCCAAGAAGTGGGTGGGGTAGTCTGCCTGAAGGCTTATAATTGTAATATTTGCACGGCCCTAGAACTGTGACAATAGTCATGTACGGTAGAGAAAAGCTTGACCCGACTGGGACCTGTGTGCGCCCGATCCTCCCCAGACTTCTGCCTTCTTTTATGAACCCATGCCTACTTGCTGATGATGTCAGGTGGCCTCCTATAAGACTGGAAGTTGGAAGCTGGCAGTTTAAGGTTGCGGGCTGGGAGAGCAGGCAGAAGAGCTCATCCCGAACCTGCCCCAAAAATGGGGCAGCGAGGTCGGCCCAACCCATGGGTCCCTCGGGTATAGGGCCGGCCAGAACATCACTTTGTGATGGAAAGAAATTCAAAAAGCCACATCTTTATACCAGCTGCAAGGAATGGATAGCACACCCAATTTGAGAAAACCAAAATTAATTTATTATAAAAAAGAAAAAAAATCTAACAGAAAAAAATTTACAAAACAAAAGCATAATGAGCTCATTATGCTTTTGTTTTGTTTTGTAAAAATTTTTCTGTTAGATTTTTTTCTTTTTTATAATAAATTAATTTTGGTTTTCTCAAATTGGGTGTGCTATCCATTCCTTGCAGCAGTTATAGATTACATGGAGACCCTTATGGGGAGTCACCTATGGATTAGCACCCTGTAATTCATTTTAAAAGGGTGTGCGCCTTCTCTCTTTATTTTTGATACATCTTTATACCAGAACTTGAAAAGGTCAACTTTTTGCCCTCTTAATGTTTTTTAACTAAAAGTAAAAAATATCATCCATGTCTGGAGTGCCACAAATTGCTAATCCCTCTATAAATGCCTCCTCCTCTATAAATACTGCTGATTGGATACTATAATTTATGTGTTCAAAACTAGACAGTAAGATTCTGCATTGTTGCATTTTAGTTATGTCTCTAGTTTCTTGTATCAAAGTAACAAAATTAACGAAGTTAACAATACAATCAGCTCAAATGACAATTGATAGGACCTTATATAGGGTTCTGTGGATAAGAGGTTAACAACCTGTTAGTAAGGTGGCTCTCAGAGAAATAAGCATTTTTATCATCAGGCTTACTAGACTTGCAGCTCCTAACTCAATGGTAATAACATCGAAAACCATAAGGCTTTGTCTAGTCTTTGTCAATGCCCTGGCTAGAATTCTGTGTTTAGTTTTGCAAAACTT